>NC_044384.1:25589927-25895927 GCF_006542625.1 Nomascus leucogenys | reverse complement strand
TGCCCTGTACTGTGTTTCAGATTAGTCAGATCTTCAAAATAATTGCTGGAGGGATAGAAGAAAATATCTTGTAATTACGTAGTTGTACTACAAAAACAATCAGAGGCGGATCCCAATGCTGCTGGAAGATGTATCAAAACCTGAGTATAACTTTGGTTCAGTGGAGTGGCCGAGATGCTCTCCCCACCTCTGCACACCCTCTTGAGGAAGGACATGAATTCAATTCCAATCATAAGTTCATACTCACTGAAACTTCCTCCTCACTGCAAAGCTCCAGCTTCAGAGAATTTTCTCTGCTAAATTCTCTCATGAGGAACACAGAAAACTCTGGCTGCCTTCCTCACTTGGTGTTGAGGAAGATAGAGTAAACTGACTTAGATATTTCCTTCCCTTTAGATTTCCCATTCTCCAAAGCCATCTCCATAGACATCTCCTGTTTTCACTCCATACCGACACTGGAGATTTCTACTAATATCTCACGTTCTGGACAAGGAACGCACTATCAATCTTATATTTCCAAAATATGTCTAGAAGACTCATTTCTCTCCCCCAAGACTCAACTCAGCTGGATGGTAGATTCAGGCTCCCTTCCTAGGATAAACACCAGGTTCAATATATATTTCCTTAATGTCCCTCCTTCTCTCCCCATCCCACAGGATATGTATCAAGAAAAGAAAGGGGAAATTACCTCATTCATTGTTATGATTTGTTTTGTTTTGTTTTGTTTTGAGACAGGATCTCACTCTGTCACCCAGGCTGGAGTGCAGTGGCGAGATCTCAGCTCACTGTAACCTCTGCATCCCAGGTTCAAGCGATTCTCCTGCCTCAGCCTCCTGAGTAGCTGGGACTACAGGCACATGCCACCATACCCAGCTAATTGTTGGATTTTTTAGTAGTGATGGGGTTTCACCATGTTGGCCAGGCTGGTCTTAAACTCCTGACTTCAAGTGGTCCACCCATTTCGGCCTCCCAAAGTGCTGCGATTACAGGCATGAACCACTGCACTTGGCCATGATTTCTTTCCAAAGCTTGTACTACATGTATGACATAAGCTTTATGACTTGATTCGTTTGAGGATTTGATTTTTATACTCCAAGCCAAGCTTTTAGAAATTATAAAACTTAACTTTCTTTTTTTCTTTTTTTTGGTGGCGGACCGAGTTTCGCTCTGCAGCCTAGGCTGGAGTGCAGTAGCATGACCTTGGCTCACTGCAACCGCTGCCTCCTGTGTTCAAGCAATTCTTTGCCTCAGCCTCCTGAGTAACTGGGATTACAGGCGCCTGCCACCATGCCTGGTTAATTTTTGTATTTTTAGTAGAGATGATGTTTCACCATCTTGGCGAGGCTGGTCTCAAACTCCTGACCTTGTGATCTACCCACCTCGGTCTCCCAAAGTGCTGGAAATACAGGTATGAGCCACCGCGCCCAGCCAAAACTTTCCTTTCTTAAAACACTCAACTTGTACAAACCAGAAGCCTCATTGTTCAAGACTATTGTCTCTGCTTTGCAATACAAAAGTTGAACATCTTGCTTCTTACATTTTGCATTTTCTGTAATAAAAACATTCTGCCAAGGATAGTGGCCTTCTCCGCAATTTAATCACAATATGGATAAAATAAAGAGTAGAAAAAGCACTTAGATTATGCTTATCTTTGGGGTGCCCCATATATTTTCTACCACACATCAAACAGACATAATGTTTATCTTTGGGGTGCCCCATACAGCCCTTCCTTATTTGTCCTATTTATACCTTGTCTTCTTTGCCAAGTGGCATACACCATCAGGCTATTGGCTTCTACCAAATCAAAGATTTGAGCTAAAAGCAGAACCCAAATCTGGAGTAATGAAATTCCCAGCATCAATTAGCCTCTGAAGAGGCATATTTTAGACCAAGAATTGTTCCCAGAATTCTTAAAATTACACCAATAGACACTTGTTTCTCTACCAGACATTCCAACTATATGTTAGGAGAACTCAAATTTCTCTGATCAAAGTTTATTGTTTCAAATCCCACTTTTCAGTGACATAGAAGAAAAATACACGTTGTACATGACCCATTCTAATAGCAAGTGAAGTATGGTAACAGTGAAGTAGACTTCTAATTAAACTATTTGAAATTAAAGTATAATTGTAAACCATATGTGTTAAACTGAAAAGATACGACCACGTAGAACCTGCTGGGGTGTCAGTTTTATCTCAAACTTGTTTTAAGGCAACTATTAAAGTGTGCAGGCATTTTATAGTTGAGAAAGATTTCAAAAAGCTACAAAAGATTAGGTTATAATACCATATGTTGATAAATTAAAGAAATGGTCTGGAATCGATACAATGAAGGTCAAATAACGTTGGTAAAATGCAGAATAGAGCAAAGATATAAAATGCAGAATACAGCAAAGATATAAAATGAACAATCATATGGGAATATCTAAGGAAAGTCACAGCCACAGAAATGATTCAGACAGACTGCAATGAATGTAGATCAACCTTGAATGTGGCCTTCTTCCCACACCTAAAAGGCAAAGGCCTTCAATAAGAAGAACAAATAGAAATACTACAGATCCACATACATAATATTTACATATTGTATACACTGATTTTGAAACAGTATCAAAATCATAAATTAAAAGGACTCCAAGAATCAAAGGCCACTCAAAATAGAACAAAATGAGGTATTTTTAGGTAATTAAATGGAAAACCTCTGAAGAAAGAAAGTTTAATAGGAGAAACCACTTGCCAGAAATATGCAACTAAGTTGCTCATAGACTCTTAATCCTCAGAAAGTGTGAGACGATAAATACATGATACTTTAGGATGCGACTTTTGGAGTAATTCTTTACACAGCAATAAGTAACTAATACAAGCGTTAGGTATATGATAAAAGAATCTGTAGGTTATTTATAAGGTTATTCTAAACATAAATAAATTTGTTAAAGCTTATTTCCCATCTCATAAATAAAGCTGTTTCAAATGTTTTGCAATAACTGAAAAGTAGAACAGTTGCTAGGATGAAACAGTAATAAAATACGATTAAAACATTAAAAAACCCGAATTTAAAAAAATAGGCCGGGCGCGGTGGCTCACGCTTGTAATCCCAGCACTTTGGGAGGCCGAGGCGGGCGGATCACGAGGTCAGGAGATCGAGACCACGGTGAAACCCCGTCTCTACTAAAAATACAAAAAATTAGCCGGGCGTGGTGGCGGGCGCCTGTAGTCCCAGCCACTCGGAGAGGCTGAGGCAGGAGAATGGCGTGAACCCGGGAGGCGGAGCTTGCAGTGAGCCGAGATCGCGCCACCGCACTCCAGCCTGGGTGACAGAGCGAGACTCCGTCTCAAAAAAAAAAAAAAAAAAAAATGTGGTTCTGCCAATAGGATCAGTAACTGGTGACAAATATAACTGTTTTTAAAAGTGTAAATGATGAAATGAAGGCAGAAATAAAGATGTTCTTTGAAACCAACGAGAACAAAGACACAACATATCAGAATCTCTGGGACATGTTCAAAGCAGTGTGTAGAGGGAAATTTATAGCACTAAATGCCCACAAGAGAAAGCAGGAAAGATCCAAAATTGACACCCTAACATCACAATTAAAAGAACTAGAAAAGCAAGAGCAAACACATTCAAAAGCTAGCAGAAGGCTAGAAATAACTAAAATCAGAGCAGAACTGAAGGAAATAGAGACACAAAAAACCCTTCAAAAAATTAATGAATCCAGGAGCTGGTTTTTTGAAAAGATCAACAAAATTGATAGACTGCTAGCAAGACTAATAAAGAAGAAAAGAGAGAAGAATCAAACAGATGCAATAAAAAATGAAAAAGGGGATATCACCACTGATCCCACAGAAATACAATCTACCATCAGAGAATACTACAAACACCTCTATGCAAATAAACTAGAAAATCTAGAAGAAATGGATAAATTCCTCGACAAATACACCCTCCCAAGACTAAATCAGGAAGAAGTTGAATCTCTGAATAGACCAATAACAGGTTCTGAAATTGTGGCAATAATCAATAGCTTACCAACCAAAAAGAGTCCAGGACCTGATGGATTCACAGCCGAATTCTACCAGAGGTACAAGGAGGAACTGGTACCATTCCTTCTGAAACTATTCCAGTCGATAGAAAAAGAGGGAATCCTCCCTAACACATTTTATGAAGCCAGTATTGTCCTGATACCAAAGCCTGGCAGAGACATAACCAAAAAAGAGGATTTCAGACCAATATCCTTGATGAACATTGATGCAAAAATCGTCAATAAAATACTGGCAAACCGAATCCAACAGCACATCAAAAAGCTTATCCACCATGATCAACTGGGCTTCATCCCTGGGATGCAAGGCTGGTTCAACATATGCAAATCAATAAATGTAATCCAGCATATAAACAGAACCAAAGACAAAAACCACATGATTATCTCAATAGATGCAGAAAAGGCCTTTGACAAAATTCAACAACGCTTCATGCTAAAAACTCTCAATAAATTAGGTATTGATGGGACGTATCTCAAAATAATAAGAGCTATCTATGACAAACCCACAGCCAATATCATACTGAATGGGCAAAAACTGGAAGCATTCCCTCTGAAAACTGGCACAAGACAGGGATGCCCTCTCTCACCACTCCTATTCAACATAGTGCTGGAAGTTCTGGCCAGAGCAATCAGGCAGGAGAAGGAAATAAAGGGTATTCGATTAGGAAAAGAGGAAGTCAAATTGTCCCTGTTTGCAGATGACATGATTGTATATCTAGAAAACCCCATTGTCTCAGCCCAAAATCTCCTTAAGCTGATTAGCAACTTCAGCAAAGTCTCAGGATACAAAATCAAAGTACAAAAATCACAAGCATTCTTGTACACCAATCACAGACAAACAGAGAGCCAAATCATGAGTGAACTCCCATTCACAATTGCTTCAAAATAATAAAATACCTAGGAATCCAATTTACAAGGGATGTGAAGGACCTCTTCAAGGAGAACTACAAACCACTGCCCAATGAAATAAAAGAGGATACAAACCAATAGAAGAACATTCCATGCTCATGGGTTGGAAGAATCCATATTGTGAAAATGGCCACACTGCCCAAGGTAATTTATAGATTCAATGCCATCCCAGTCAAGCTACCAATGACTTTCTTCACAGAATTGGAAAAAACTACTTTAAAGTTCATATGAAACCAAAAAAGAGCCCGCATCGCCAAGTCAATCCTAAGCCAAAAGAACAAAGCTGGAGGCATCACGCTACCTGACTTCAAACTCTACTACAAGGCTACAGTAACCAAAACAGCATGGTACTGGTACCACAACAGAGACATACATCAATGGAACAGAACAGAGCCCTCAGAAATGATGCTGCATATCTACAACTATCTGATCTTTGACAAACCTGACAAAAACAAGAAATGGGGAAAGGATTCCCTATTTAATAAATGGTGCTGGGAAAACTGGCTAGCCATATGTAGAAAGCTGAAACTGGAGCCCTTCCTTACACCTTATACAAAAATTAATTCAAGATGGATTAAAGACTTAAATGTTAGACCTAAAACCATTAAAATCCTACAAGAAAACCTAGGCAATACCATTCAGGACATAGGCGTGGGCCAGGACTTCATGTCTAAAACACCAAAAGCAATGGCAACAAAAGCCAAAATTGACAAATGGGATCTAATTAAACTAAAGAGCTTCTGCACAGCAAAAGAAACTACCATCAGAGTGAACAGGCAACCTACAGAATGGGAGAAAATTTTTGCAACCTACTCATCTGACAAAGGGCTAATATCCAGAATCTACAATGAACTCAAACAAATTTTCAAGAAAAAAAACAAACAACCCCATCAAAAAGTGGGCAAAGGACATGAACAGATGCTTCTCAAAAGAAGACATTTATGCAGCCAAAAAACACATGAAGAAATGCTCATCATCACTGGCCATCAGAGAAATGCAAATCAAAACCACAGTGAGATACCATCTCACACCATTTAGAATGGCCATCATTAAAAAGTCAGGAAACAACAGGTGCTGGAGACGATGTGGAGAAATAGGAACACTTTTATACTGTTGGTGGGACTGTAAACTAGTTCAACCATTGTGGAAGTCAGTGTGGCGATTCCTCAGGGATCTAGAACTAGAAATACCATTTGACCCAGCCATCCCATTACTGGGTATATACCCAAAGGACTATAAATCATGCTGCTATAAAGACACATGCACACGTATGTTTATTGCGGCGCTATTTACAATAGCAAAGACTTGGAACCAACCCAAATGTGCAACAACGATAGACTGGATTAAGAAAATGTGGCACATATACACCATGGAATACTATGCAGCCATCAAAAATGATGAGTTCATGTCCTTTGTAGGGACATGGATGAAACTGGAAAACATCATTCTCAGTAAACTATCGCAAGGACAAAAAACCAAACACCACATGTTCTCACTCGTAGGTGGGAATTGATCAATGAGAACTCATGGACACAGCAAGGGGAACATCACACTCTGGGGACTGTTGTGGGGTTGGGGGAGGGGGGAGGGACAGCATTAGGAGATATACCTAATGCTAAATGACGAGTTAATGGGTGCAGGAAATCAACATGGCACATGGATACATATGTAACAAACCTGCACATTGTGCACATGTACCCTAAAACCTAAAGTATAATAAAAAAAAATTTAAAAAAAGTGTAAATGGCCATCATTAAAAGTCAGATACTTTGGATGTAAAGAGGGATTTTTTTCAAATAATGGGATTATGTGATAGTCTTAAAATTTAGATTAATAAATTTTTAGGCCAATGAATAATTTAGCAACATAAGACTTGACAGAGGAGGTAAAGACAATAAAGAAAATTGATATTGATATTCTAGTAAAAAGTAACTTTTGGAGAGACAGATGAAGCATAATGAAAATTACCATCATGACAGTGTAAGGAAAAACAGGTAATATTTAAACATTAATCAATATAAATCTTTCCTCCTCTGAATTTATATTCACAATGAGCAATAGAACATGAGATGTACTGCTTCCATATGCTGACAAATGGTGTTTTTTGATTATCACTGAGTGCCAAACACCATGATGATCATCAGACTACTAAAATAATATTGATACTATAGTGTCAACTTACATTTGTGTGGTGCCTCACTGTCAGCAAATCTTTTCAATTTGGCTTTCCACATCTGCCTCAACGGCTGCTAATTGCCCACAGACACCTTGTTCTCTTGATCTCTGACTTTACACTCCTTAAATTCTGCATTTTGAGACCATATTAACCAGTTAGCTTAATCAGCATTGGTTCTTGTCAATGGATCACACAACCTCTGCTGGTAATTTTGAGAATGTTTTTCAAATCAAGCTTTGCAATGACATGGAGCAATGCTAATTATACTCTTGAGGGGTGCTGTAAAGTTCACAAAATAAAATTAATCTTTTATTTCAAAACTAACCTGGATGCTACTTCCAGACCTGCCATCACAATGTATGGGATGCAAGAGGATAGTTACAATATGAATAAATAGAAGGGCATCAGGATCACAAAACAATAAAGCATCATAGCTCTGTGGGAAAGTGTTTATTTCAAGGAAACTTTTAACATAGAACTGAAGAAGAGGTCTCAAATAATTTGAGGACTATTATTTATCTCTGACCTGGGAGCCATGGAGCTACCAGAAAGTTCCTGACTTCGAGAAATACAATTTTAACAGAAAAGACTAACAAAAATTAAATGAGAACACTATAAAAAGTGACATATGTAATATTCATAAACTATGTTAACTATGTAATATTCAAAATGTATACCAAAGAAGCTTAGAACAGGGAGAGATCAGAGGGTATATCAGTACGCTAGAACTTAAAGTACAATAAAAATGTATAAAAAAAAAGAGAAGGGAGACAATTTTTTGTATGATAGAGAAGAGCAAGATACGAGATCTTTTTACATTCCTGGAAAAAAGATCAGTATAAATCAGGAAATGCATGCAGAGATGTGCAGAGCAGGTGAGGGCTCCTGTGGGTGAGAATACTTAAACATAATGAAAATCTTCAGAAAGCCAAGATGATATCAGATTATAAAGGGTCATAAAAACCTCACAGTTAGTTTAGGTCAGATACAATGGCAGTGTGAAGTGATTGTAAGTTATCAAGTGAGAAAATAACATAATAAAAGTATTGATAAAAGAGGCTAAGCCATGCAGAGGGATTTTTTCAAAGCTCTGAATTCTGGTCTAGTCACAGCATCATTGTGCAAACTGGATTAAATCACAATATTCTCAAGGCCTGAGTGTAGCCTTAGGGTCAGCCACATGTATGCTTTATGCATACAGATGACATTGCTGGGACATCATTAATAGAACATGTGCTTTGGGTTAATTTTAACTAGGTAGATGTTATTTGTAGCACGCCCAGGGAAAGCAAGTTTTCTTAATGAAATACCCACCCAAGGATGCTGCCAACATCATTGCCCACTTATGCAATGGTATCTCAAGAGCAAATTCAGTGCACTCTGCCCATTTTAAATCTGTATTTACAGCAATACTGGCAATAATTTTTTTAACTTGGGAATTTATAGAAATGACATGTCTCCAACAGATTGGGAATGACTAAACTCGTGCAATGAGAACTATAAGTTTTGATGCAGTTAATTTAAATTGATTGGTATAAAACAAACTGGAAATAGTAATTTGCAATTCTTCACCCAAAGGGGGTAAAATGGTACGCTTAAGAGAAGGAGTTCTGTTAAGTTCATATTTCTTCTTGTCTGGGTCCTATTTTTAAGCTCCCTTCTACTTTTGTCATCTTGTATGTGATAAGTAGCTGCAAATGTCCAAAGTTGAGTTTAGAGAGAGTCTTTATTAATTTTATTGATAAGAGACAGTTCAACACGTACTGCAAAAAAAAAAAAAATCGTTCACTGGTTTCTTGTGAGGGAAGAGATCCTCTGACTTTTTATGCTTCTGCAGATTCAGCTTTTTCATTGTAGTACTCTGCTAATCAACCTGCCTTTCTCTTCTGCCTGAACTGCAGCAATTAGAGTATTCAGGAGCCTCCATACTGATATCATCTTTGCTTTCTGAAGATGTTTCCATTCTATTCAGGTATTCTCTTCCACAGCCAGACCTCACCTGCTCTACACATCCCTGCATTCATTATTTGATATAATCCAGTCTACTTTCCAACCTCCTCTTGTTCTGGTTGAAAGAATAACTTCGAGATTGAAGTCCAAATTTAAAAAGCAATCTTCCAGTAGACAGAAGCATCCCAAAATTATACTTCTTATGTAATATTATTAAACACTTTTTCTAATTGTAAAGATCAGGATTTTTGGCACTATTTAACCACTTCACATCCAATGTAGCCCAATAAAACCTTCTTTTCCTTTTCTTTCAAAGGCACATATTCATAAAATTGTGAAATGTTTTGAAGTTAAGTATGCAGCTGATCACAGCTCTCCCCTTAGCAACAGACTGATCCACCAACCAACTTGCCATATGGGCTAACAAATAACCCATAAAATCTTTCTCAGTCACTAATGATAAAAGAGAATATCAACTAGCCTAGGCATTTTAACTGAAAAAAAAAAATGTCCACATACCCACACGTTTATTTACTGAAATGGCATGCAAGAACTGCTTTCATTGATTAGTTTAGTCATTGGATGTTTATTAAACAAACATCATGTGTCAAGCACTGTGGCTAAAAACTACCTCCAATAGACACTATATGCTAAGCTAAGAACTGATCCAGAAATATTCTCCTGAAATCATACATACCCCTGAACATATTCTCAGGAAAAGAAATTGTGGTTTACTAACAGCACATTACGGATAAATGGGATCAATCCAAGAAGTTTCACTTTAATGGAAAAGGAAAGATGGAAAAAAGAGAGAGATTATCCTGTTAGTTCTTAAAGCCACTACTGCTCTACCATATCACTTTTTAGAGCTCATGTCCTTGTCAGTTACCAAGGGCACGATCTCAGTAACTAAAAGAGATGTAATAAATGCAGAGCAGCAGTAAACATACATAGGAAGTTGAGTTTTAAGGTGGGGTCATTCACCCACGTTGTGAAAAACGGAAATCTCTGTGGCACATGTATATCATATGGGCTCTTTTGTTTGACAACTCATCCACTTAAAATTTCTTATTTCATTTTAGGCATAATAAGTAAGTTGCTCTCAAAGCCCTCAATTGCTAATTGGTCTACTTTAAAATGAAGTAATGTTCTGTTTCTTATGGTGGGTGCTGTACTTGAAATGCATTAGTATTCATTTTTAAATGCTTAATCACGTAAAATTTTATTTCAAACTCAATCATTTAGCCTGGCAAATTTCTAGCTGATGAAAATGTCAAACACAAAAAGATATAAATATTTAATCAGTCAAGTGCCTTAAGTTTTTGACAAATACTAAGCATACTTGTTGAAGACTTGCTGCCAGAACTCAGAATTTTCTTAAAAATGGAAACGGCGAAAATCAGCCTCACGAAATACAAGATCCCTCATCCCCTAGGCTAAGTCAGATCTTTCCTCATGTCTCATTCTGAGTCTCTTCTCTGTGAAGGGTTATTTCTCTATTCTGTTTTGTTTGTATTGACTATATGTTAAATAAAGAGAACTGAGGAAGAAGGAAGGCTTAGGTGTTACAGGTAAATGAATGTAAGACTCTGAATAAACACATTTTGGTCTTCTGGCCTATGCTTACTCATCCGCAAAAGTAGGAGATTGAATCAAATCATCTCTTAGATGCTATATTAGTTATGGCTCTCCAGAAAAAAATATATATATTTATATATGTGTGTGTATATATATATGTATATACACACACATATATATACATGCATGCATTCGCGCGCGCACACACACACACACACAGCTAGAGAGACGTAGAGGCAGAGAGAGAATTATGAGGAATTGACTCAAGCATTTATGAAGGCTGAGATGTCCCAGGATCTACTGTCTGCAACCAGGAGACCCAGGAATGCTGGTGGTGTAATTCAGTCCAAGTTCAAAGGCCAGAGAAGTAGGGGGGCTGATGGTGTAAATCTCTGTCTGAGAGCAGGAGAATATCAAATAAGATGCCCCTACTCAAGCAGTGAGGCAGAAATCAAAAGGGCATGAATTCCTCCTTCCTCTGCCTTTTGTTCTATTCCAGCACTTAAGGGATTAGATGATATCCACCCATATTATGGAAAGCAATCTGTTTTAGAGTACATGGATTCAAATACTAATGTCATCTGGAAACAGCCTCACAGGCACACCTAGACATAATGTTTAATGTGGGCACCCCATGACTCAATCAAGTTGCCACATAAAATTAATAATCACAAATGCTTTCAGCTCATTCCTCCTATGGATTCAGTTTGTAAAGTCATTTTCCTCTTCTTTCCTTCCTTATTTCCTTATTTTCTTCCTTCCTCCTTATGGAAAAAATTTTAGAGGAAGAAAACTGCATCAACTTATTATTTTCTTTTTTTCTTTATAACAGTTTTATTGAGACATAACTTACATACCATGCAACCTACCCACTCATCAGTTGAATTTTAACCATAGATGTTTTAAAGTTAATAATTAAAATATCTTCCATGCATCATTTGAGATGCTTGTTAAGAAGCTTACATTCAAGTAGAAAACTAAAACCAGATAGCCAACTAGACACAGCCAGGAAGAGCTTCTCCCACCAAGAGACCACAACATCAATACTGGCACAAGCAGATCCAAGCAGATCTTTGGAAGGAGGGCATTGAGAGTGGGCAGAGGGAGGATGTAGACCCTAGGCTGGAGGAGGAGGAAGGTGGAAACACTGCATGGGGTTGCCAAGCACCAGAACTCATTCCAGAACCCCAGAAGCTGCCGGGGAGGGGCTGTGTTAAATAAGTAAGGAGTGGCCCACTCTTGCCATGGACCTCTAGAATCCTTGCTATAGGAGACCCCATGACTCCCACGGACATCTGAGCTGGCAGGGAGAGCCACTTAAGGAGGTGGCAGGGATAGGACTCTAGCCTGTGTAGAGCCCAGAGAGTTTGGTGTGGGAATGGCTGCAGTGGAGAACAGCCAGAGACACCTACCCCCAAAGGTTCACCATGCTCCTCCAGGTTGCTTCAGCCTCTATTGACTCTCAGGCCTAGATAGAGCAAGCTTGTCTTGCCCATGAGATATGGCCAGTCTAATATTAGCCACCCCCCACCTCCATAAGCTGGCTTTTTCCTGGGTCGCTGCCTGACTCTGACTGCTTGCAGTGCAAAGTCAGATGCCCAACCGGGGTGCTTTTTGGCAGCCACCACCATAGCTCTTTCACAAACAGACACCACCTAGCCATTAGAGAGCTTCCACAGGCAGGCCCACAGCAGTGTAAACCCATCCACAGCCTATCCCCATTGCTTTGCCAGAATACATTCACCTGAAGCCTTCCCTGACCTCTTTGCCAACATGCACACACACACATACCTTGCCATTGCCACAGCCTTGTCCATACCAGCACATGCACAGACCCCACCACCCCACTGCCACTGGTGCACACACACAGAGCACACCACCCTGCCACTGCTGGCACATGTGTGTGCATGCACCTTACCATGTGACTGGAGCATAGACCTTGCCATGTTCTTGACTTCCAAAGATCTACTTGGATCTGCTTGTGCCAGTATTGATGATGTGGTCTCTTGGTGGGAGAAACTCTTCCTGGATGTGTAGTCACCAGCTCATGTGTGCACACACGGCTCCTGCTGCACCATTACCCTGCTGTAGCTGGGAGGCATGCAAGCACAGACACCACTACCACTGCCACAACAAAGCACTTTTGCTGGCACTCCCCACTGGAGTTGTTGCCAGAGGACCAGGAATACTTCAGCCTCTTTAAAGTAGCAGGTGCTTAAGCTTGAGGGGCCAGAGAACAAAGCTACAGTACTTCTCCCATCCCAATGGGTTATGGCATGCAGCCCGGGAGCCCTGCCTCCATAAAATAGTCAAGAAATGAAGCCAATCAACTAGCAACTTCAAAGATTAAAGAAACACCCCACACAGGTGAGAAAAAAGCATTGCAAGAACTCTGACAACTCAAAAAGCCAGAGTGTTGTCTTACCTCCAAACAACCACACTAGCTCCCCAGCAATTATTCTTAACCAGGCTGAAATCGCTGAAATAAAACACATGCAATTCAGAACTTGGATGGCAGTGAAGATCATTGAGATCCAAGAGAAACATGAAATCCAATCCAAGGAGTCTAAGAAATCCAGTAAAACAATGTAAGAGTTAAAAGATGAAATTGCCAATAGCTCTATCAAACTGACCTTTTAGAGCTGAAAATCAAACTACGAAAGTTTCATAATACAGTCAGAGCTACTGACAGACCAGACTGAGGAAAGAATCTCAGAGCTCAAAAACCAGTTATCTGAATTAACACAGTCAGATGAAAATACAGAAAAAAGAATTTAAAATAATGAGCAAAATCACCAAGAAATATAGGATTATAGAAAGAGACAAAACTTACGAATGATTGGTGTCCCTGAAAGACAGGGAAAAAGAGCAAGCAACTTGGAAAATATATTTGAGAATAACACCCATGAAAATATTCCCACCTTTGCTAGAGAGTTCAACATTCAAATTCAGAGAACCCCTTCAAGATATTATACAAGACAACCATCTCCAAGACACACAGTCATCCGATTCTCCAAGGTCAATGAAAAATTATATATATACATACATATTAAAAATTATATATAAATATAAATAAAAGATAGCTAGAGAGAAGGGGCAGGTTACCTACAAAGGAAACCTTATCAGGCTAACAAAGGATATTTCATCAGAAATCCTACAAGCCAGGGAGTTTCCAAGATGGCCAAATACGAACAGCTCCAGTCTACAGCTCCCAGCATGAGCCACACAGAAGACGGGTGATTTCTGCATTTCTAACTGAGGTAATGGGTTCATCTTACTGGGGCCTGTCAGACAGTGGGTGCAGCCCAAGGAGTGTGAGCTGAAGCAGGGCAGGGCATTGCCTTATCCAGGAGGCACAAGGGGTCAGGAGTTCCCTTTCCTAGCCAAGGGAAGTCAGGAGAGACGGTACCTGGAAAATCGGAACACGCCCACCTTAATGCTGAGCTTTCACAACAGTCTTAGCAAACGACACACCAGGCATTACAACCCACACCTGGCTCAGGGAGTCCCATGCCCACAGAGCCTCACTCATTGCTAGCACAGCAGTCTGAGATGAAACAACGAGGCAGCAGCCAGGCTGGGGGAGGGGCGTCCGCCATTGCTGAGGCTTAGGTAGGTAAACAAAGTGGCCAGGAAGCTCGAACTGGGTGGAGCCCACCACAGCTTAAGGAGGCCTGCCTGCCTCTGTAGACTCCACTTCTAGGAGCAGGGCATAGTTCAACAAAAGGCAGCAAAAGCTTCTGCAGACTTAAACGTCCCTGTCTTACAGCTTTGAAGAGAGTAGTAGTTCTCCCTGAATGGAGTTTGAGATCTGAGAATGGACAGACTACCTCCTCAAGTAGGTCCCTGATCCCTGAGTAGCCTAACTGGGAGACACCTCCCAGTAGGGGCCAACTGATGCCTGATACAGCCAGGTGCCCCTCTGAGACAAAGTTTCCAGAGGAATGATCAGGCAGCCACATTTTCCATTCTGCAATATTTGCTGTTCTGCAGCCTCCGGTGGTGATACCCAGGCAAACAGCGTCTGGAGTGGACCTCCAGCAAACTCCAACAGACCTGCAGCTGAGGGTCCTGACTGTTAGAAGGAAAACTAACAAACAGAAAGGACATCCACACAAAAACCCCATCTGTACGTCACCACCATCAAAGACCAAAGGTAGATAAAACCACAAAGATGGGGAGAAACCAGAGCAGAAAAGCTAAAAATTCTAAAAATCAGAGCACCTCTTCTCCTCCAAAGGAAGGCAGCTCTCTTCAGCAATGCAACAAAGATGCAGAGAGAATGACTTTGACTAGTTGAGAGAAGAAGGCTTCAGACGATCCATAATAACAAACTTCTGTGAGCTAGAGGATGTTCAAACCCATTGCAAAGGAGCTAAAAACCTTGAAAAGATCAACAAAATTGATAAACGGCTAGTAAGACAAATAGAGAGAAGAATCAAATAGATGCAATAAAAAATGATAAAGGGGATATCACCAGCAATCCCACAGAAATACAAACTACCATCAGAGAATACTATAAACACTTCTACACAAATAAACTAGAAAATCTAGAAGAAATGGATAAATTCCTGGACACATACACCCTATGAAAACTACACAAGGAAGAACTTGAATCCCTGAATAGACCAATAACAGGCTCTGAAAATGAGGCAATAATTAATAGCCTACCAGCCAAAAAAAGTCCAGGACCAGATGGATTCACAGGCAAATTCTACCAGAGGTACAAACAGGAGCTGGTACCATTCCTTCTGAAACTATTCCAATCAATAGAAAAAGAGGGAATCCTCCCTAACTCATTTTATGAGGCCAGCATCATCCTGATACCAAAGCCTGGCAGAGACACAGCAAAAAAAGAGAATTTTAGACCAATATCACTGATGAACATTGATGCAAAAATCCTCAATACTGGCAAATCGAATCCAGCAGCACACCAAAAAGCTTCTCCAACACAATCAAGTTGGCTTCATCCCTGGTGAAGCCAACATAGGGAAATCAATAAACATAATCCATCCCATAAACAGAACCAAAGACAAAAACCATATGATTATCTCAATAGATGCAGAAAAGGCCTTTGACAAAATTCAACAGCCCGTCATATTAAAAACTCTCAATAAACTAGGTATTGGTGGGATGTATCTCAAAATAATAAGAGCTATTTATAACAAACCCACAGCTAATATCATACTGAATAGGCAAAAACTGGAAGCATTCCCTTTGAAAACTGGCACAAGAGAGGGATGCCCTCTCTCACCACTCCTATTCAACATAGTGTTGGAAGTTCTGGCCAGGGCAATCAGGCAGGAGAAAGAAATAAAAGATATTCAATTAGGAAAAGAGGAAGTCAAATTGTCCCTGTTTGCAGATGACAGGATTGTACATTTAGAAAACTCATCATCTCAGCTGAAAATTTCCTTAAGTTGATAAACAAATTCAGCCAAGTCTCAGGATACAAAATCAATGTGCAAAAAATCACAAGCATTCCTATACACCAATAACAGACAAACAGAGAGCCAAATCATGAGTGAACTCCCATTCACAATTGCTTTAAAGAGAATAAAATACCTAGGAATCCAACTTACAAGGAATGTGAAGGACCTTTTCAAGGAGAACTACAAACCACTGCTCAACAAAATAAAAGAGGACACAAACAAATGGAAGAATATTCCACGCTCATGGGTAGGAAGAATCAATATTGTGAAAATGGCCATACTGCCCAAGGTAATTTATACATTCAATGCCATCCCCATCAAGCTACCAATTACTTTCTTCACAGAATTGGAAAAAACTACTTTAAAGTTCATATGGAACCAAAAAATAGCCCGCATTTCTAAGTTAATCCTAAGCCAAAAGAACAAAGCTGGAGGCATCATGCTACCTGACTTCAAACTATACTACAAGGCTACAGTAACCAAAACAGCATGGTACTGGTACCAAAACAGAGCTATAGACCAATGGAACAGAACAGAACCCTCAGAAATAATACCACACATCTGCATCCATCTGATCTTTGACAAGTTTGACAAAAACAAGAAATGGGGAAAGGATTCTCTATGTAATAAATGGTGCTGGGAAAACTGGCTAGCCATATGTAGAAAGCTGAAACTGGATCCCTTCCTTACACCTTATACAAAAATCAATTCAAGATGGATTAAAGACTTAAATGTTAGACCTAAAACCATAAAAACCCTAGAAGAAAACCTAGGCAATACCATTCAGGACACAGGCATGGGCAAGGACTTCATGACTAAAACACCAAAACAATGGCAACAAACGCCAAAATTGACAAATGGGATATAATTAAACTAAAGAGCTTCATGCACAGCAAAAGAAACTACCATCAGAGTGAACAGGTAACCTACAGAATGGGAGAAAAATTTCACAATCTACCCATCTGACAAAGGGCTAATATCCAGAATCTACAAAGAACTTAAACAAATTTACATGAAGAAAATACACAACCCCATCAAAAAGTGGGCAAAGAATATGAACAGACACTTCTCAAAAGAAGACATTTATGCAGCCAACAGACACAGGAAAAAATGCTCATCATCACTGGCCATCAGAGAAATGCAAATCAAAACCACAGTGAGATACCATCACACACCAGTTAGAATGGTGATCATTAACAAGTTAGGAAACAACAGGTGCTGGAGAGGATGTGGAGAAATAGGAACACTTTTACACTGCTGGCGGGACTCGAAACTAGTTCAACCATTGTGGAAGACAATGTGGCGATTCCTCAAGAATCTAGACTAGAAATACCATTTGACCCAGCCATCCCATTACTGGGTATATACCCAAGGGATTATAAAGCATGCTACTATAAAGACACATGCACAAGTATGTTTATTGCGGCACTATTCACAATAGCAAAGACTTGGAACCAACCCAAATGTCCATCAATGATAGACTGGGTTAAGAAAATGTGGCACATTATACACCATGGAATACTATGCAGCCATCAAAAAGGATGAGTTCATGTCCTTTGTAGGGACATGGATGAAGCTGGATACCATCATTCTCAGAAAACTATTGCAAGGACAGAAAACTAAACCCCACATGTTCTCACTCAGGTGGGAATTGAACAATGAGAACACCTGGACACAGGGTGGGGAACACCACACACCAGGGCCTGTCATGGGGTAGGGGGATGGGGGAGGGATAGCATTACCTAATATACATATACCTAATGTAAATGATGAGTTAATGGGTGCAGCACACCAACATGACACGTGTATACATATGTAACAAACCAGCACATTGTACACATGTACCCTAGAACTTACACTATTAAGGAAAAAAAGAAAAGAAATCCTACAAGCCAGAAGAGATCAGTGTCTTATATCCAGCATTCTTAAAGAAAAGAAACTCCAACCAAAAATTTTATATGCAGCCAAACTAAGCTTCATAAGTGAAGGAGAAATATAATCCTTTTTAGACAAGCAATGATAAGAGAAAGTGTCACCACCAGACCTGCCTTACAAGAGGTCACTAAGGGAGTGCCAAGTGTGTAAATGAATGTTATCTGTCATGACAAAAATAAATATACAGCCTACTAAAATATAAAGCAACTACACAATCATGCCTACATAACTATCAGCTAACAACATGAGGACAGGATCAAATCCACATATATTAATATTAACCTTGAATATAAATGGGCTAAATGCCTCATGTAAAAGGCACATAGTGGCAAGCTGGATAAAGAAGCAAGACCCAACTGTATGCTGTCTTCAATAGAACCATTTCACATGCGATTACACCCATAGTCTCAAAGTAAAAAGATAGGGAAAATTTTATCGAGCAAATGGAAAACAAAGAAGAGTACCATTCTTATTTCAGACAAAACAGACTTTAAGCCAACAACAATCAAAAAGGACAAAGTAGGGTATTACATAATGGTAAAGGGTTCAATTCCACAAGAAGACTTAATTATCTTAAATACACATGTACCCAACACTGGAGCACCCAAATTCATAAAATAAGTTCTTAGCAACATATGAAGAGACTTAATTAACCACACAATAATACTGGGAGATGTCAACACCCCACTGACAGTATTAGGCCACTGAGGAAGAAAACTAATAAAGATATTCAGAATCTAAGCTCAAGACTTGACCAAATGGACCTAACAGACATGTACAGAACTATCCACCCAAAAACAACAGAATATACATTCTTCTCATCTGCACAAGGCACACACTCTAAAACTGACTGTATGTTCAGTCATAAAGAAATTCTCAAAAATTAAATAAAAAAGAAACTATACCAACCACACTCTTGGACCATAGTGCAATAAAAATAGAAATCATCACTAAGATGATCTCTCAAAAGAATACAATTATATAGAAATTTAAAAACCTGCTCCTGAATGACTTTGGAGTAAACAATAAAATTAAAGCACAAATCAATAAATTCTTTGAAACTAATGAACACAAAGATACAACATATCAGACTCTCTGGAACACAGGTAAAGCAGTGTTAAAAGCAAAGACTGTAGCACAAAACACCCACATCAAAAATCTAGAAAGACCTCAAATTAACAAGCTAAAATTATACCTAGAGTAAATATAGAAACAAGAACAAAATAACCACAAAATTAGTAGAAGAAAAGAAATAACCAAAATTCAGAGCTGAACTAAATGAAATTAAGATGTAAAAAATCATACTAAAAATCAATGAAAATAAAAGTTGGTTCCTTGAAAGAATAAACAAGATTGACAGACCACTAGCTGTACTAATCTAGAAACAATAAGAGAAGATCCAAATAAACACAATCAGAAATGACAAAGATGACATTACCACCACCATCACAGAAACACACACAAAAAAAACCCTTAGAGTCTACTATGAATGCCTCTATGCACACAAAGTAGAATACCTAGAAGAAATGGATAATTTCCTGGAAACATAAAACCTCCTAAGATGAAACAAGGAAGAAATTGAAACCCTGAACAGATGAACAATGAATTGCAAAATTGAATCAGTAATGGAAACCCTACCAACAAGAAAAGGTCCTGGACCAGATAGATTCACATCTGAATTCTACCAGATATATAAAAGAAGATCTAGTACTAATCCTACTGTAATTATTCCAAAAAAATTGAGTAGAAGGGATCCTTCCATAACTCACTCTATGAGGCCAACATCATTCTGAAACCAAAATCTGGCAGATTCACAGTGAAAAAAGAAAACTTCAGGTCAATATCCCTGATTAACATATTTGTAAAAATCCTCCACAAAATGCTAGCAAACCTTATCCAGTGACACATCAAAAAGCTAGTTCACTACAAGCAAATAAGCTTCATTCTTGGGATGAAAGTCTGGTTCAATATATACAAATCAATAAATGTGATTCATTGCATAAACAGAGTTTTCTAAAAAGCTACACGATCATCTCAATAAATGTAGAAAAGGCTTTCTATGAAATTCAACATCCCTTCACGATAAAAACTGTCAAGAAACCAGGCATTAAAGGGATGTACATCAAAATAGTAAGAGCCATCTATGACAAGCTCATAACCAAAATCATACTGAATGGGGAAAAGCTGCAAGCATTCTCCTTGAAAACCAAAACAAGACATCCTCCTCACTGCTCTTATTCAATGTAGTACTGGGAGTCCTGGCCAGAGCAATCAAACAAAAGAAAGAAAGAAAAGGCATCCAGATAGGAAGAAATGAAGTCAAAATATCTCTCTTCACAGATGATATGATTCTATATGTAGAAAACTCCATAGTCTCTGCCAAAAGTCTCCTAGATCTGCTGAACAACTTTAGCAAAGTTTCCGCATTAAAAAAATCAATGTTCAAAAAGCAGTAGCATTTCTATACACCTGATGTTGTTTAGATTTGTGTCCCCACCCAAATCTCATGTCGAATTAGAAGAGGGGCCTGGAGGGAGGTGATTGCATCATGAGGGCAATTTCCCCCCTTACTGTCCTTGTGACAGTGAGTGAGTTCTCATGAGATCTGATCATTTAAAAGTATGTGGCACCCACCCTTACACCTTTCTCCATCATGGTAAGACTTGCTTGCTTCCCCTCCCTCCATGATTGTAAGTTTCCTGAGGCCTCCTGGCCATGCTCCCTGTTAATCCTGTGGAACTGTGAGTCAACTAAACTTCTTTTTTTCATAAGTTATCCAGTCTCAGGTAGTTTTTTATAGCAGTGTAAAAATGGACTAATGTAGGAATTTGGTATCAGGAGTGGGGTACTGCTATAAAGATACCTGAAAATGTGGAAGCAACATTGGAGCTGGGTGACAAGCAGAGGTCGAAACAATTTGGAGAGCTCAGAAAAAGACAGGAAGATGTGGGAAAATTTGGAACTTCCTAAAGACTTGTTGAATGGTTTTGACCAAAATGCTGACAGTGATATGGACAATGAAGTTCAGGCTGAGGTAGCCTCAGGTGGAGAGGAGAAGCTTATTGGGAATTTGAGCAAAGAACATTCTTTGTGTGCTTTAGCAAAGAGACTTGGTGATATTGGGCCCCTGCTCTAGGGATCTGTGGAACTTTGAACTTGAGAGCGATGATTTAGGGTACCTGGCAGAATAAATTTCTAAGCAGCAAAGCATCCAACATGGCTGCTTCTAACAGCCCACAGTCATATGCATTCACAAAGAGATGGTCTGTAGATGGAACTTTTTTTTAATTATTATAAGTTCTAGGGTACATGTGCACAATGTGCAGGTTTGTTACATATGTATACATATGCCATGTTGGTGTGCTGCACCCATTAACTCATCATTTACATTAGGTATATCTCCTAATGCTACCCCTCCCCCCCACCCCCACCCCATGACAGGCCCCAGTGTGTGATGTTCCCCTTCCTGTGTCCAAGTGTTCTCATTGTTCAATTCCCACCTATGAGTGAGAACATGCGGTGTTTGGTTTTTTGTCCATGCAATAGTTTGCTGAGAACGATGGTTTCCAGCTTCATCCATGTCCCTACAAAGGACATGAACTCATTCTTTTTGATGGCTGCATAGTATTCCATGGTGTATAATGTGCCACATTTTCTTAATCCAGTCTATCATTGATGGACATTTGGGTTGGTTCCAAGTCTTTGCTATTGTGAATAGTGCCGCAATAAACATACTTGTGCATGTGTCTTTATAGCAGCATGTTTATAATCCCTTGGGTATATACCCAGTAATGGGATGGCTTGGTCAAATGGTATTTCTAGTTCTAGATCCTTGAGGAATCACCACACTGTCTACCACAATGGTTGAACTAGTTTAGAGTCCCGCCAGCAGTGTAAAAGTGTTCCTATTTCTCCACATCCTCTCCAGCACCTGTTGTTTCCTAACTTGTTAATGATCACCATTCTAACTGGTGTGAGATGGTATCTCACTGTGGTTTTGATTTGCATTTCTCTGATGGCCAGTGATGATGAGCATTTCTTCATGTGTCTGTTGGCTGCATAAATGTCTTATTTTGAGAAGTGTCTGTTCATATCCTTTGCCCACTTTTTGATGGGGTTGTGTATTTTCTTCATGTAAATTTGTTTAAGTTATCTGTAGATTCTGGATATTAGCCCTTTGTCAGATGGGTAGATTGTGAAAATTTTCTCCCATTCTGTAGGTCACCTGTTCACTCTGATGATAGTTTCTTTGGCTGTGCAGAAGCTCTTTAATTATATCCCATTTGTCAATTTTGGCTTTTGTTGCCATTGCTTTTGGTGTTTTAGTCATGAAGTCCTTGCCCATGCCTATGTCCTGAATGGTATTGCCTAGGTCTTCTTCTAGGTTTTTATGGTTTTAGGTCTAACATTTAAGTCTTTAATCCATCTTGAATTGATTTTTGTATAAGGTGTAAGGAAGGGATCCAGTTTCAGCTTTCCACATATGGCTAGCCAGTTTTCCCAGCACCATTTATTACATAGAGAATCCTTTCCCCATTTCTTGTTTTTGTCAAACTTGTCAAAGATCAGATGGATGCAGATGTGTGGTATTATTTCTGAGGGTTCTTTTCTGTTCCATTGGTCTATATCTCTGTTTTGGTACCAGTACCATGCTGTTTTGGTTACTGTAGCCTTGTAGTATAGTTTGAAGTCAGGTAGCATGATGCCTCCAGCTTTGTTCTTTTGGCTTAGGATTTTCTTGGCAATGCGGGCTCTTATTTGGTTCCATATGAAATTTAAAGTAGTTTTTTTCCAATTTTGTGAAGAAAGTCATTGGTAGCTTGATGGGGATGGCATTGAATGTATAAATTACCTTTGGCAGTATGGCCATTTTCACAATATTGATTCTTCCTGTCCATGAGCATAGAATGTTCTTCCATTTGTTTGTGTCCTCTTTTATTTCATTGAGCAGTGGTTTGTAGTTCTCCTTGAAGAGGTCCTTCACATCCCTTGTAAGTTGGATTCCTAGGTATTTTATTCTCTTTAAAGCAATTGTGAATGGGAGTTCACTCATGATTTGGCTGTTTGTCTGTTATTGGTGTATAAGAATGCTTCTGATTTTTGCACACTGATTTTGTATCCTGAGACTTGGCTGAAGTTGCTTATCAGCTTAAAGAGATTTTGGGCTGAGATGATGGGGTTTTCTAAATATACAATCATGTCATCTGCAAACAGGGACAATTTGACTTCCTCTTTTCCTAATTGAATATCTTTTATTTCTTTCTCCTGCCTGATTGCCCCGGCCAGAACTTCCAACACTATGTTGAATAGGAGTGGTGAGAGAGGGCATCCCTCTCTTGTGCCAGTTTTCAAAGGGAATGCTTCCAGTTTTTCCCTATTCAGTATGATATTGGCTGAGGGTTTGTCATAAGTAGCTATTATTTTGAGATACATCCCATCAATACCTAATTTATTGAGAGTTTTTAGCATGACAGGCTGTTGAATTTTGTCAAAGGCCTTTTCTACATCTATTGAGATAATCACGTGGTTTTTGTCTTTGGTTCTGTTTATGGGATGGATTACATTTAATGATTTGCCTATATTGAACCAGCCTTGCATCCCAGGGATGAAGCCCACTTGATCATGGTGGATAAGTTTTTGATGTGCTGCTGGATTTGGTTTGCCAGTATTTTATTGAGGATTTTTGCATCAATGTTCATCAGGGATATTGGTCTAAAATTCTCTTTTTTTGTTGTGTCTCTGCCAGGCTTTGGTATCAGGATGATGCTGGCCTCATAATATGAGTTAGGCAGGATTCCCTCTTTTTCTATTGATTGGAATAGTTTCAGAAGGAATGGTACCAGCTCCTGTTTGTACCTCTGGTAAAATTTGCCTGTGAATCCATCTGGTCCTGGACTTTTATTGGCTGGTAGGCTATTAATTATTGCCTCAATATCAGAGCCTGTTATTGGCCTTTTCAGGGATTCAAATTCTTCCTTGTGTAGTCTTCATAGGGTGTATGTGTCCAGAAATTTATCCATTTCTTCTAGATTTTCTAGTTTATTTGCATAGAGGTTTTTATAGTATTCTCTGATGGTAGTTTGTATTTCTGTGGGATCAATGGTGATATCCCCTTTATCATTTTTTATTGCATCTATTTGATTCTTCTCTCTTTTCTTATTAGTCTTGCTAGCAGTCTATCAATTTTGTTGATCTTTTCAAAAAACCAGCTCCTAGATTCATTGAGTTTTTGAAGGGTTTTTTGTGTCTCTCTCTCCTTCAGGTCTGCTCTGATCTTAGTTATCTCTTGCCTGCTGCTAGCTTTTGAATATGTTTGCTCTTGCTTCTCTAGTTCTTTTAATTGTAACGTTAGGGTGTCAATTTTATATCTTTCCTGCTGTCTCTTATGGGCATTTAGTGCCATAAATTTCCCTCTAAACACTGCTTTCAATGTGTCCCAGAGATTCTGGTATGTTCTGTCTTTGTTCTCATTGGTTTCAAAGAACATCTTTATTTCTGCCTTCATTTCGTTATGTACCCAGTAGTCATTCAGGACCAGATTGTTCAGTTTCCATGTAGTTGAGCGGTTTTGAGTAAGTTTCTTAATCCTGAGTTCTAGTTTGATTGCACTGTGGTCTGAGAAACAGTTTGCTATAATTTCTGTTATTTTACATTTGTGGAGGAGTGCTTTATTTCCAACTATGTGGTCAGTTTGGGAATAAGGGTGATGTGGTGCTGAGAAGAGTGTATATTCTGTTGATTTGGGGTGGAGAGTTCTGTAGATGTCTACAAGTTCCACTTGGTGCAGAGCTGAGTTCAATTCCTGGATATCCTTGTTAACTTTCTGTCTCCATTGATCTAATGTCGAAACCGGGGTGTTAAAGTCTCCCATTATTGTTGTGTGGGAGTCTAAGTCTCTTTGTAGGTCTCTAAGGACTTGCTTTATGAATCTGGGTGCTCCTGTATTGGGTGTATATATATTTAGGATAGTTAGCTCTTCTTGTTGAATTGATCCTTTACCATTATGTAATGGCCTTGTCTCTTTTGATCTTTGTTTGGTTTCAAGTCTGTTTTATCCGAGACTAGGATTGCAACCCCTGCCTTTTTTTGTTTTCCATTTGCTTGGTAGATCTTCCTCCATCCCTTTGTTTTGAGCCTATGTGTGTCTCTGCACCTGAGATGGGTTTCCTGAATACAGCACACTGATGGGTCTTGACTCTTTTTTTTTTTTTTTTTTTTTTTTTGAGACGGAGTCCCGCTCTGTCGCCCAGGCTGGAGTGCAGTGGCACTATCTCGGCTCACTGCAAGCTCTGCCTCCTGGGTTCATGCCACTCTCCTGCCTCAGTCTCCCAAGTAGCTGGGACTACAGGCGCCCACCACTGCACCCAGCTAATTTTTTGTATTTTTAGTAGAGATGGGGTTTCACCATGGTCTCGATCTCCTGATCTCGTGATCCGCCCACCTCGGCCTCCCAAAGTGCTGGGATTACACGCTTGACTCTTTATCCAATTTGCCAGTCTGTGTCTTTTAATTGGAGCATTTAGCCCATTTACATTTAAGATTAATATTGTTATGTGTGAATTTGATCCTGTCATTATGATGTTAGCTGGTTATTTTGCTCGTTAGTTGATGCAGTTTCTTCCTATCATCAATGGTCTTTACAATTTGTCATGTTTTTGCAGTGGCTGGTACTATTTGTTCCTTTCCATGTTTAGTGCTTCCTTCAGGAGCTCTTCTAGGGCAGGCCTGGTGGTGACAAAATCTCTCAGCATTTGCTTGTCTATAAAGGATTTTATTTCTCCTTCACTTATGAAGCTTAGTTTGGCTGGATAGGAAATTCTGGGTTGAAAATTCTTCTCTTTAAGAATGTTGAATATTGGCCCCCACTCTCTTCTGGCTTGTAGAGTTTCTGCCAAGAGATCAGCTGTTAGTCTGATGGGTTTCCCTTTGTGGGTAACCCGACCTTTCTCTCTGGCTGCCCTTAATATTTTTTCCTTCATTTCAACTTTGGTGAATCTGACAATTATGTGTCTTGGAGTTGCTCTTCTCGAGGAGTATCTTTGTGGTGTTCTCTGTATTTCCTGATTTGAATGTTGGCCTGCCTTGCTAGGTTGGAGAAGTTCTCCTGCTTAATATCCTGCAGAGTGTTTTCCACCTTGGTTCCATTCTCCCTGTCATTTTTGGGTACACCAATCAGATGTAGATTTGGTCTTATCACATAGTCCCATATTTCTTCGAGGCTGTGTTTATTTCTTTTTACTCTTTTTTCTCTAAACTTCTCTTCTTGCTTCATTTCATTCATTTGATCTTCCATCACTGATACCCTTTCTTCCAGTTGATCGAATTGGCTACTGAAGCTTGTGCATTCATCACATAGTTCTCATGCCATGGTTTTCAGCTCAGTTAGGTCATTTAAGGACTTCTCGACACTGGTTATTCTAGTTAGCCATTCGTCTAATCTTTTTTCAAGGTTTTTAGCTTCTTTGCCATGGGTTTGAACTTCCTCCTTTAGCTAGGAGAACTTTGATCGTCTGAAGCCTTCTTCTCTCAACTCATCAAAGTCATTCTCCATCCAGCTTTGTTCCCTTGCTGGTGAGGAGCTGCGTTCCCTTGGAGGGGGGACAGGTGCTCTGAGTTTTAGAGTTTTCAGCTTTTCTGCTCTGTTCTTTCTCCATCTTTGTGGTTTTATCTACCTTTGGTCTTTGATGATGGTGATGTACTGATGGGGTTTTGGTGTGGATGTCCTTTCTGTTTGTTAGTTTTCCTTCTAACAGTCAGGACCCTCAGCTGCAAGTCTGTTGGAGTTTGTTGTAGGTCCACTCCAGACCTGTATGCCTGGGTATCACCAGCAGAGGCTGCAGAACAGGAAATATTGCTGAACAGCAAATGTTGCTCCCTGACCATTCCTCTGGAAACTTCATCTCAAAGGGGTACCCAGCCATGTGAGTTGTCAGTCTGCCCCTACTGGGGGGTGCCTCCCAGTTAGGCTACTCAGGGGTCAGGGACCCACTTGAGGAGGCAGTCTGTCAATTCTCAGATCTCAAACTCCATGCTCGGAGAATGACTACTCTCTTCAAATCTGTCAGACAGGGACATTTAAGTCTGCAGAGGTTTCTGCTGCCTTTTGTTCGGCTATGCCCTGCCCCAAAAAATGGACTTTACAGAGGCAGGCAGGCCTCCCTCAGCTGTGGTGGGCTCCACCCAGTTCGAGCTTCCTGGCTGCTTTGTTTACCTACCCAAGCCTCAGCGATGGTGGGTGCCCCTCCCCCAGCCTCACTGCCTCCTTGCTGTTTGATCTCAGACTGCTGTGCTAGCAATGAGTGAGGCTTCATGGGCGTGGGACCATCCAAGCCAGGCGCGGGATGTAATCTCTTGTTGTGCTACTTGCTAAGACCATTGGAAAAGTGCAGTATTAGGGTGGGAGTGACCCAATTTTCCAGGTGCCATCTGTCACAGCTTCCCTTGGCTAGGAAAGGGAATTCCCTGACCCCTTGTGCTTCCTGGGTGAGGCTATGCCTCGCCCTGCTTTGGCTCATGCTCAGTGGGCTGCACCCACTGTCCTGCACCCACTGTCTGACAAGCCCCAGTGAGATGAACCTGTTACCTCAGTTGGAAATGCAGAAATCACCTATCTTCTGTATCACTCATGCTAGGAGCTGTAGACTGGAGCTGCTCCTATTCGGCCATCTTGGAACCACTCTGGAACTTATTTTTAAAAGGAAAGCAGAAAATAAAAGTTTGGAAAATTTGTAGCTTGACCATGTGGTAGAAAAGAAACCCCATTTTCTAGGGAGAAACTCAAGGCATGCCAGCTGAAAGAATTTGCATAAGTCAAGAGGATCCAAATGTTAATCGCCAAGAAATGAGGAAAACAACTCCAAAATATGTTTGAGAACTTTGAGTCAGCCCCTCCCATCCCAATTCAGGAGGCCTCTGAGGAAAACAGGTTTTGTTGGCCGGGCCCATGGCCCCACTGCTCTGTACAGCCTCAGGATATGGTGTCCTGCATCCCAGCCACTCCAGCTTCAGCCATGACTAAAAGGGGGTCAAGGTAAAGCTTGGGTCATTGCTTAAGAGGGAGCAAGCCTCAAATTTTGGCAACCTCCACCTAGATTTCAGAGCATGTATGGAAACACGTGGATGTTCAGGCAGAAGTCTGCTGCAGGGGCGGAGCCCCCAGGGAGGACCCCTACTATGGTAGTGCAGAGGGGAAAAGTGAGCTCAGAGCTCCCACACAGAGTCCTCACTGGGTCACTGACTAGGAGATCTGTGAGAAGTGGGCCACCGTGCTCTAAACCCCAGAAACGTAAATCCACCAATAGCTTGCACTGTGTGCCTGAAAAAGCTGCTGGTACTCAACACCAGCCTATGAATGCAGCCATGAGGACTGTAACCTGCAGAGTCACAGGAGTGGAGCTGCCCAAGGCCTTGGGAACCCATCCCTTGAATCAGTGTTGCCTGAATGTGAGACATGGAGTCAAAGGATATCGTCTTGGAGCTTTAAGATTTAATGACTGCCCTGCTGGGTTTTGGACTTGTGTAGGGCCTGTAGCACCTTTGTTTGTTTTGTCCAATTTCTCCATTTGGAACGGGAGCATTTACCCAATGCCTATATCCCCATTGTACCTTGAATATTACTAACTTTTTTTTTTACATATTCATAGGCAGAAAGGAGTTGCCTTGTCTCAGATGAGAGTTTAGACTGTGGACTTTTGAGTTATTGCTAAAATTAGTTAAGACTGGGGGATTGTTGAGAAGGGATAATTGTATTTTGCAATGTTAGAAGGACATGATATTTGGGAGGGGCCAAGGGTGGAATGATGTGGCTTGGATCTGGGTATCTGCCCAAATCTCATGTCAAATTGGAGGAGGAGCCTCGTGGGAGGTGATTGGATCATGGAGTGGATTTCCCTCTTGCTGTTCTCATGATCGTGAGTAAACTCTCACAAGATCTGATCATTTAAAAGTATGTGGCACCTCCCCACTCCCACCTTCTCTCTCCTGCTCTGCCATGGTAAGACATGCTTGCTTCCTCTTTGCCTTCTGCCATGATTCCAAGTTTCCTGAGGCATCCTAGCCATGCTTCCTGTTAAACCTGCATAACTGTGAGTCAATTAAACCTCTTTTCTTCATGAATTATGCTAACTCTGGTAGTACTTTATAGCATCATGAAAACAAACAAATACAACACCAATAATGTCCAAGCTGAGAGCCAAATCAAGAACACAATTCCATTTACATTAGCCATAAAGAGAATAGAATACCTAGGAACACAGCTAATCAGTGAGGTAAGAGATCTGTATAATGAGAATTACAATACACTGCTGAAAGAAATCAGAGATGACACAAATAGAAAAACATTACATGCCCATAGATAGGAGGAATCGATATTGTTAAAATGGCTATACTGCTCAGAGCAATTTACAGATTCAGTATTATTCCTATCAAACAACCAAAACATTCTTCACAGAATTAGAAAAAAAAAACTATTTGAAAATTCATATGGAACCAAAAAAAAAAAAAAGCCAAAATAGTGAAAGCAATCCCAGGTAAAAAGAACAAACCTGGAAGCATCATGTTACCTGACTTCAAACTATACTGCAAGGCTATAGTAAACAAACCAGCATGATATTGGTATGAAAACAGACATGTAGACCAATAAAACAGGTTAGAGAACTCAGAAATAAAGCTTCACACTTACAACCATCTGCTTTGACAAAGTTGACAAAAACAAGCAGTGGGGAAAGGACTCCCTATTCAATAAATGGTACTAAGATAACTAGTTAGCCATATGCAGAAAATTGAAACCAGACCTTGTCCTTTCACCATGTACAAGAATCAACTCAAGATGAATTAAAGACTTAAATGTGAAACATAAAACTCTAAAAACCCTAGAAGACAACCTAATAAAAAGAGTTGAAGTGTGGGAGCCTCCACCTAGATTTGGAGGCCCTGAAAAAGATTTCATAATGAAGACCCCAAAAGCAATCGTAACAAAAACAAAAGTTGACAAGTTGGACCTAATTAAACAAAAGACCTTTTGCACAGCCAAAGAAATTATCAATGGAGTATACAACCCACAGGTTGCAAGAAAATATTTACAACCTATACATCTGACAAAATCTGTATGCAGCTTTAACAAATTAATGAGTAAGAAAAAACAACCCAATGAGCAAATAGATAAATGACATAAATAGATAAACAGACACTTCTCAAAAGACATATATGTGGCCAACAATCATACGAAAAATGCTCAACATCACTAATCATTAGACAAATGCAAATCAAAACCACAATGAGCTACCATCTCATGCCAATCAGAATGGCTATTACAAAAACATCTAAAAATAACAGATGTTGGTAAGGCTGTGGAAAACAGAGAACACTTATACACTGCTGGTGGGAATGTCAATTACTTCAGTCACTTTGGAAAGCAGTCTGGAGATGTCTTAAAGAACTTAAGCCACCATTCAACCCAGCAATCCCTTTACTAGGTATGTAACCAAAGGAATATAAATAATTTACTGTAAAGAAACATGCACACATATGTTCATCGCAGCACTATTCACAATAGTAAAGACATGGATTCAACCTAGATGCCCATTGGTGATGAACTGGGTAAGGAAACACCATGGAACACTATGCAGCCATAAAAAAAGAATGAAATCATGTCCTGTGCAACAACAAGGATGTAGCTGGAGGCCATTATCCTAAGCGAATTAACAGAAACAGAAAAGCAAATACTGCGTGTTCTCACTTATAATTGGAAGCTGAAGGTTGAGCACACATGGAATCTAAGAAGGAAAAACAGACACTGGAGCCTACTTGAGGATGGAGGTTGGGAGGAGGTAAGTATGGAAAAACTACATATCAGGTACTGTGCTCATTACTTGGGTAATGAAATAATCTGTACATCAAACCCCTGCAACACACAATTTACCCATGTAACAAACCTGCAATGTACCCCTGAACCTAAAATAAACATTGGAAAGAAAACAAAAGGATAAATAATAAGAAACACCAAAAAAAAGAAAAATCATAGAAAACCACAAGCCTTCTCAGTGCTCATAAAGTAGTAGCAAAACATGGTGGCCTTAATAAAGCTAAAAGCATTGCAAATCTATTTTTTTTAATCTCAGAATGCTCTCCTAATAGCCAGAACCCATTTTTCTTCCTTATTGCTGGAAATTTCTACCTGAATATTCAGAAACAATAATTCAGTCTCCTAAACTCTTCAAGTTCCCCTTAAAAGTGTATTTTTTCATGCGCCATGATCTTGATGCGCAGAACCTCTATTCTTCTTGTTCCCCATTTTAGAAGGCTAATCAGCACATTTTAGGGTGTCTCTCCTTTGGTCTCCAACCTGAATCAGTTAACGAGATTATCCAAACTAATTTCTAAATACTTCTCTAATCTTTTTCTCTTCTTCCTACACTTAATTAGTTGCATTTATCATCTTGCATTATATTAAAACAAGCAATGGGTGGTGTAAAAGTCATTGCTGTATAATATTTGTTTATAAGTTTCTTTTTTACCCCTATTAAAGTGACATCCCATGAAACTTCTTTTGTCCTGAGCATATTGTATAATACTCGGCACTCAGCGGGTACACAATAAATTGAGTTATACTCCTAATAATTAAATAGTGGGAAAATAAATGTTTACTACTTCCTTGTGAATTGATACTTCCTAAAATGAGTTTTATACTTTTAAATATTCAGAGATAAATCTTAACATCCTAGAACAATGAGATAAGCACATTTACTCTAACGTGTACGATTTTCTACATTTGCAAAATCTGCCCCCACCAAACGCTCTTAAATTCTGTCTGCATGCCCTTTTCCCCATGCTATCATTGTATTATTTCCCATTCTTTTGAAATGCAGCTAATTTAGGAGTTATTGGACACCATCCCAGATAAAACAGTAAATTTATACAACCCAAATCCTAGAAACGTGTGTTCTCCGCTTGCCAGGAAAACAAGTTGTGCGTGAAGTTCTGTTGAGGCTTCTTCTTCCCACAGAATAGCACCTAAAGGAGGTGATAGAATGCTGGAACATGTGGCATTATGCTTGGAATCTTTCTCTGCCTAATTGGCCTGAATTTATGAGTACATAATAACCCTCTCTATGCATTTTTTAACACAGGCAGCATTATAAAATAAGCCTGAGTAATATCCAGGCTGCTTTGTTTTATGGGGATCTTTATAGCATGAGCATGTTGTGCAACAAATGCATGGGGTATGCACAGATGTTTACATTCATTTATATATGAATGCAGTTTGGACAGCATCATTAAGAATTACACTTGGACTCACTTTATTACATTAAAAAGAAATGTGTTTCTTCCCACTTCTAATTCACTTTAGAAGTCAAGCATTAAGTTGGCCAATAGGTGATTACATCTCCCTTTCCAGGCTCTTTTCTCAAATCATTATTATATTTCTTTTCCCACTCCAGTCTCTTCGTTTCTCCTGTTTTGTATTTCAAATAACTAACCAGCTCCAGGAGTAGAACATTACTGCTGCTCAGAGCCTGCTAGTTTTTTTCTTACTATCTGGTTTCTTGAATTAACGCTATAATATTTTGGATGCCATTACGCTGTGCCAGAACAATCTTTCCTCTGCTATGGGCACCAGTGGAGAACAGTCTGTAAGTAATATTGTACTTTCCTGATTCAATAAGTGGGTAATTTGTTCCAGTGAGCAAACGTGCATGACTTTCTTCTTATGAAAATAAATGAAATAAGATACTCACCTGGATTTTCAGAACTCTACTATGAGGTGTGTTTTGGATTTTAGAAGATATTAAGAAAGACAAAGAGGTAAAAACTCTGGAAAGCAATGCAAGATTCCTTGATGGCAACTCAGTTGCAGCTAGTAAAGAGTTTGGTCATTCTGCTTTATAATCTGCGAGGCTTCTCGAAATACAGTTTTTAATTCACAAATATCCTGTGTAAGACAGAATCAACCAGGCCCACCTGAAATGAACATTCTTAACTGGGTTCATTCCAGGCAAGAGGGGCTCCCAGAGGACATTTTGTGCTCAGACAGCCCATATATACCAACATTTGAAAATCTATAACACTTCTGGGGACTTGGGGTAATCACCAACAAGATTAATTTTGTATTTTCTCTTATAAAATCCTATCCCAACCACCCATTGTTTTAGTAATGTATTTAGCCAAAGCTGCCAAATCCAACTGTCTATTCAGTCACATAATCCGCTTTTCAAAATTTCTCTAAACCAGAATATCTCCACCTCACCACTACTGACATTTGGCACTCCATAATTCTTTGCTGTAGGGAGTTGTCCTGTTTACTGTACACTGTTTAGCAGCATCACTGGCTTCTACTCGCTGGATGCCAATAGCACCCTCACCAACGTTGTGACAACTGAAATTGTTTCTGGACATTGCCAAATGTCCCCTGGGAGGCAAAGATCACCCCTGGTTGAGAAACACTGTTTTAAATAAAACCAACTCAGATTTATTGAAAAACAAACAAACAAAAATTCTAGTGTTGCTCAACCCCCAAGAAGCCAGTGTGACATAATGGTGGCACACATTGGGGTAAATGCATGGTTTTGGAATCAGCCCACTCAGGGTTCAGTTTCCTTATCTGTAAATAAGTAGATCATAAAATGCTACTTTTGAAGGTAGCTGAAACATAACATATAAAAATACTAGCAAAGTGTCTGGAGCACATTAGCTATTTTTAAAAGACCGGTTTCTTTTATTATCAGCAAATGGAATCTATTAAACTTTACTTTCAGCCTCAAGATCATTGTTAGGGTCCATTTTAAAGTCCATCTTCATTGAGAAATGAAAATGATATAGAATATTGGACTAAATTTACACTAATCCCAGAACATTCTTTGGACTTAGTTTTCCACGTAAGTTTATCTATTTCAGGCCTGAGAAAAAGCTGGCAACTGCCTCCTATGGTGGAACAAGTTCTAGGGCTGGTAGACTCACTGACAATAGTTTCAGCCTGGCTATGAGAAGTACAGTCTCCAAGCAGAAGAGCAATCCCTCATCATGGTCAGACAAGTTCCAGCAACCAGTGTCCCCAAGAACAGCAATGGATCACAGCAACTGGACTTAGAAGTTAGGGAAGGTTTCTTATCCCTCAGTATGGGGATTCTTATGAGTCTAGGAAGAAAGACGGTTAGCTCTCAGGAGATCTTCTATTCGTGGCTAACAGGCTGGAGTGAGGGATCAACTTAATGGAATTATCAGAGTCAGATATGGAATTGAATAAGAGGCTTTCAAGGCCAGAAGAAGAGCTTAAAAGCAGGGACTGAGGAAGAAGCCAAAGCTTATAAACAGGAATATCTTGGCAACCTCCAAAATAGCAGTAATATTGGCTTTCTCTTCATAGGTTCAGGATCAAAGAATTCTTCCCTTTAAGTATTTAGCCTGCAATCAGGAAGAACATGGGAAAGCACCTGTTGCAATCTGGTCTCCACAGTGAAGACGAGTTTAGAATAAGGCAGACATCTCATAGTATGAGGAGGGCAGAGTTGGGTAGTTGATCTTAGAGTGACAATTGAATAGAAGCAAACAGTTTTCACTTACGTGATTAATGAATTGAACAAGTTAGGTCCTTTATTCTTTTTACTTTTACTTTCTCAAACCCAGTCTGCAGATTTTATTCTTTCTTCCCCTGAATGAAAACCAGGACAAGTTCTGCAGTGTATATGCATACACTCAGTTGACTCAATCTTGTCCGTCATGTTGGCCCCTAAAACAGTCAGAGTTGAATCATAAAAATTCCTTCCTGGCCGGATGCGGTGGCTCACACCTGCAATCCCAGCACTTTGGGAGGCCAAGGCAGGTGGATCATGAGGTCAGGAGTTCAAGACCAGCCTGGCCAACATAGTGAAACCCTGTCTCTACTAAAAGTACAATAATTAGCTGGGCATGGTGGCGCATTACTGTAGTCCCAGCTACTTGAGAGGCTGAGGCAGGAGAATCGCTTGAACCCGGGAGGCGGATGTTGCATTGAGCTGAGATCGTGCCACTGCACTCTCCAGCTTGGGCAACAGAGCGAGACTCCACCTAAAAAAATAAAAAATTCCTTCCAATGCAATACCAAAGTTTCAAACTTTGGTAGGTGTGTCTGAAGACTATTACCAGAAGAAAGCAGTAGAATGGGGTTTGGAAATCTTTTGAACTGAAGTATCTGAAAGTGACTCTACAGCAGACATGTGGAGAAGACGGTAAAAAAATAAGAGTGTAGATAACATCTTTTAAGATTAGAATCCTCCTGGAGTTGTGTTTGTCTCACTATGGATTTGAAACTGCGTCTCCCATGGGTACCTTTGTGCATTTTTGCAGAGCCCTCATTGCTATGGACCTCTCCCCCTGCCACAGTGGTACACTTCTTGGTTGCACCTGCTAACCATTTTAGGCTCCTGGTTCTCTGTAGTCCTCCTCTTCACAGACTCTTTCTTGGGGACTCCATTTCCCTCCAGAAAGCCATCTTGCAAGAGTCCCTGCAAGGTGACTATAGACCCTAGCAGGCTTTCTCTCTCCCTGATCACCACTAGCCTTGGGAGACACACTTGTGTAACCCATAATTTGTGGGAATGCAGCACAGTCCCAAACACAAATAGTGCACTGTGGCTATAGTTCACATTGTCTGTTAGAGCTCTCAGGCAAGAGTGAGATCATTGTCTACTCTCTTGCCAATGCAGAGGCCACACAAAAGCTCTCCAAGTGTTATCCTCAAAGCCCCTCTAATTAGCCTTGATGTGAGGGAAAAGCACAGAGAACTAAAATTCTCCAATCTTCAACCACACTCAGGCTCTGCAATGTTAATTTTAATGTTAACTGACTGAGGGGACAAGTGCCTAGTCCCACATCAGGGTGCTCTGGTGTCTCATCTTAGAATATGTGGAGCAATCAGACCTGACTCTCAGCCAACACTGAGAGGAAATGTTCCCACATCAGTGCACTTACAGCTCCTGGGGGCCAGCTCTCTCCAACATATCAGAGGAGTGCAACACCTTCTTTCCCTTCTGGAAATGGCAGAAACTTAAGCCACATAATACCAGAATACACACAGTGTCACTAACAGCAAGAAAGAGTGCCTGTAAAATAAAGAGGGCTGGGTGATTCATAGGCAATTCAGATGACCCAATATATTAAATTGGGCTGCTGGTTAAAATCATTTGGGAATCCCAGAGAGTTCTCTTCTGTTTTCTACCTCTGGAGTCTATAAACCTGCTTCCCTAGCCCTTTTTTCCCAATTACAATTTTATCGCTCTGTTCTTACTCAAATAATCACATGCCATATTGCTCCAACAGCCTTTCTCGAATGAAGAACGATTTATCTTTGAGGGTGACACACTCTGAGCTTGTGGCCGATGATTGGTAGCACAGCACAGATGGACAGGAAATTGTGTGTCTTCCACAGAACTCTGCTCACATATTTTACTACCGAATATAAAACACAGACGGTATGTTTGAGGCAAAGAAACCTGGGCCTCTTGGAAATCCACATCCCTTCAAGCTCCTCACAATATGACCAAGTTAGCTAATAAATCTCCTCCATCTTCCAGCTCTGTCCCTCCAGTAGGTAACATCAGAGAGCTCCTTGTTTTATGGTTTTCAACTCATAATAAATTTGAAATCCATCGAAGAGAAATCTTCCTCACTACCATTTTTCCCATCTCGAGCAGAAGAAAATTCTGAAAGAGTAGCCTAAAGATGATCTCAGTTGTCAGGAGTAGCTGTTTAGGAGTTTCTTCTGACATTTACATAAGTCCATACTCAGCAGAACTACTCTTCTTTAACACAAATCAGCCTGTAGCAGAGATCCCTGATGCTGACTATGCAGTGGGTGCCAAATGTCATTTGTTATCATTGTCATTTATTTCCTTATCAAAAGCAGCCTAGGGCATGAAAATGACATGTTTTTCTTTCAAATCCTTATTTTTATTGAAGATTATTTTGCTGATGTACTTCTCCTAACATTCTGACTTGCCTTAAGTAATGCATAACATCCATAACTACCTATTCTGGGGAGGTGGGCAGGGAGAAGAGTGGTATTTTTCTGTAAAAAGACAAGTGACATTTCAATGAATGCTAAAGTTTGAGGAGAAAAACAGTGTTCACTTGGACAACACACTCACTGAAACAGCTATAACTTTTACAAGAGCCAAATATTTAATAAGCCCATATATGGACATATTATATGTATATGTATAAGTGCTCATTTCTAAATATATATATTCCTATATATTTATATGTATTCCTAAATATACATGAGATTAAGAAAATACTCAAGAATGGAGTGGAATATGTATATACTATTTCAGACTATCTAGATATATTGTTTCTCAGTTACCACATTCTATGATGAACTTACATTTGCTTACACAAGTGCCTAGATAATAAAACTCAAATCTACTTGGTTTTCTTGAAATTATCTCAGATTTCCAATCTACTGGGTGTAAATAAAGTTCTGATTTAGATATGTTACCCAATGTTCTGACTTCAGAAGACTGCCAATAAGTGAATGCTGTATTTCATTCATCACATTTTGTCTATTTGAAAAAAAGAGGCACAGTTATTAACATGAGAGATCTACTTGTGGAGACTATAGGCAATGTTGCCGTGCTATTGAGAACCTTTGTGATATAACACAATTTCAGCACTAGAAAACGTGCCTATTTGAATCTGAGTCAGAAAAAGCTTTAAAGAGGAGATAGGAACAGTAGGCACTGGGCATCACCATATTTGGATTGAAAGAAGAAAGAATTCATTGCAAGAAATGAGGGGGAGAGGTGAATATAAAAGTTACTTACAACAAAGTTCAATTGACAATTGCAACAAATTCTTGGAACTGAAAGACTTTAGTGTCATTGAAGCAGCACTGTCCCAAGAGTCAGGAAACTCTGTACACTTCCCATTGCCGTCAGTGTCATTAACTAACACACAGTCATGGCTGCCTTCTGGGCCTTTTTTAAACTGTTTATTTAGTAGACTAAATGGAAGAAAATAATATAAAATTTTACTTAGTAAATCACAATATTACTCTTAACTGTCTCAAGAGATAAGACTATTTTACTTCAGAGTAGGCTGTCTTATAACATAAGGCCAAGTGGAAAAGTGAGTAATAGCTTCAATGGCAAAACACCACACTCAATGGTGAAAAGCTGACAACTTTTCCTCCAAGATCAGGAAAGATGAAGAATGATCAAGAAAATCTGCTTTTTCTCCTTCTATTCTTGTAGTACTAGAGCTCCAGCCAGAACAATTAGGCAAGTAAAAGAAATGGCATTCAAAATTGGAAAGAAAGATGTAAAATTATCTCTGGTTGCAGACAACATGATCTGATACATACAGAACTCTGAAGATTATGCACAAACGGGGCCGGGCGCAGTGGCTCATGCCTGTAATCCCAGCACTTTGGGAGGCCAAGGCGAGTGGATCACTTGAGGTCGGGAGTTCAAGACCAGCCTAACCAACATGGAGAAATCCCATCTCTACTAAAAATACAAAAAAATTAGCCAGGCATGGTGGTGCATGCATGTCATCTCAGCTACTCGGGAGGCTGAGGCAGGAGAATCGCTTGAACCCAGGAAGTGGAGGTTGCAGTGAGCCAAGATCGTGCCATTGCACCCAAGCCTGGCCAACAAGAGCAAAACTCATTCTCAAAAAAAAAAAAAAAAAAAAAAAAAAAAAAAGATTACACACACACACACACACACACGTAAAAACAATAATTCAGCAAAGTTGCAGAATAGAAAATCAACAGGCAAAAATCAATTGTGTTTAGTTACACCAGCAACAAACAATCTGAAAATAAAATACAAAAAAACAACTTCATTTTTAATACCATTGAAAAAGTAAAGTGCTTAGGAGTAAACCAAGAAGACACTGAAAACTATAAAATGTTGTTAAAATAAATTGAAGATACAAACAAATGGAATACCATTCTTTGTTCATGGATTGGAAGATTTAATTTTGTTAAGATGTCAGTGCTACCTGAAGTAACCCAGAGATTTTATGCAATCCCTGTCAAGATCCCAATGGTATTTTTTGAAGAAATAGAAAAACCCATTCTAAAATTCATATGGCATCTCAAGGGACCCCAAAGAGCCACAGCAATCTTAAAAAAAAAAAAAAAAGGTGTATGTCTCACGCTTTGATTTTAAAACGTATTACAAAGCTACTGTAATAAAAATAGTGTGGTACTGCCATGAAGACAGATACGTGGAACAATGGAATAGAATGAAAAGGTCAGAAATATTGTCATAAGACTTTTGGCAAGGGTACCAAGACCATTCAATGGGGAAAGGAGAGTTTCTTCAACAAATGGTGTTGTGAAAATCAGATATCCACATCTGAAAGAATGAAGTTGGATCCTTACCTCATACAGTATTAAAAAAAAAAAAAAACAACTTAAAATGAATCAAAGATCTAAACAAGACCTAAAACTAAAGAACTCAAATCATAGGGGAAATATTTCATTACATTGGATTTGGCAATGATTTCTTGGCTATGAAACCAAAAGCAAAAGGTATCAAAAGTATTAATAAACTGTACTACATCAAAATTAAAATCTTCTGTGCATCAAAGGACATAATCAATAGAGTCAAATGGCTACCTGTGAAATGGAAAACAATATTTACAAATAATATATAAGATAACAGGTTAGGCTGGGCGCAGTAGCTCACGCCTGTAATCCCAGCACTTTGGGAGGCCGAGGCGGGCGGATCACGAGGTCAGGAGATTGAGACCATCCTGGCTAACACGGTGAAACTCCGTCTCTACTAAAAAATACAAAAAAAATTAGCCAGGCGAGGTGGCGGGTGCCTGTAGTCCCAGCTACGTGGGAGGCTGAGGCAGGAGAATGGCGTGAACCCCGGGGGGCGGAGCCTGCAGTGAGCTGAGATCGCGCCACTGCACTCCAGCCTGGGTGAAAGAGCGAGACTCCATCTCAAAAAAAAAAAAAAAAAAAAAAAAAACAAGAGAACAGGTTAATGTCCAGAACACATAAAGAACTCCTACAACTCAACAAAATAACAACAACAAAAAAAACTGATTAAAAAATGACCAAGGGATTCTGATAGACATTTATCTGAAAAAGATACACAAATAGGCCAGCAAGCATATGAAAAGATGCTCAACATCACTAATCATTAGAGTGATGCAATGATATATCACTTTACACTCATTACAATGGCTACTATAAAAATATCAGAAAATAACAAGTGTTGCTAAGAATATGGAGAAACTGAAATCCTTATATACTGTATAAACTGTTGGTGGAAACAAAAATGGTACAGTTGTATAAAAAACAGTATGGCAGTACCTAAAAACTTAAACCTATAATTACCATATGATCTAGCAATTCTACTTATAGGTATATATTTAAAAGAATTGAAAGTCAGGTCCCAGAGAGATATTTATACATCCATGTACATAGCAGCATTATTCACAACAGCCAGAGTTAAAAGCAACCCACATGTCCACCAATGGATGAATAAGCAAACTGTGGTGTATATGTATACAATGGAATATTATTCAGCCTTAAAAAGGAAATTATGACACACGCTACATGGATGCACCTTAAGAATATGTGAAATAAGCCAGTCACAAAAATGCAAATACTGCATTATTCCACTTACATGAGGTATCTGGAATAGTCAGATTCATAGAAACAGAAAGTTCTCAAGTGGTTGCCAGGGGCTTATAGGAGGGGAAAATAGGGAGTTGTGTTTTAGGATATACAGTAACATGTTGCAAGACAGAAAAGTTTTGAATATTGGCTGTGCAACACTGTGAACACAATACTACTGAACTGTATACTTAAAAGTGGTTAAGATGGTAAATTTTATGTTAGGTGTATTTTACTACAATTACATTTTTTTTAAAAAACATGAATAGTAGCAAAGATAGAGTGTATTAGTCTGTTCTCACACTGCAGTAAAGAACTGCCTGAGACTGGGTGCTTTAAAAAGGAAAGAGATTTAATTTACTCACAGTTCCACACAGCTGGGGAGGCCTCAGGAAACTTACAATCATGGCAAAAGGGTAAGCAAACTCATCCTTCTTCACATGGAGGCAGGAAGGAGAAGAATGAGTAAAAGAAGGAAAAACCCATTATAAGACCATCAGATCGCCTAAGAACTCACTCACTATCATGAGAACAGCATGAGGGTAACTGCCTCTATGATTCAGTTACCTCCCACATGTCCCTCCCATGACATGTGGGGATTACGGGAACCACAATTCAAGATGAGATTTGGGTAGGGACAAACCATATCACAGAGCTTAGCCCGAGAGTTTATTTGAGCCACATTTATTCTCAATTCCTTTAAAACCTTGTCTAACTCCCCCATTTGCTCCAAAAGAACATGTCTAAGGAATCTCAACCCAAAGGAATCTTTCCCTTTTCAGTATTATATATGGCACCTAAGAATCCTGAATACTATCTATCTCAAATCCAGTAGTCCCTATCAAAGTTTCTATTTCATCTTCAGGAAGTTTCATGCCCTAAGAGCAACCTTGCATTGATCTGAAGATTCCAAGGAGACAATAATAATATTAAAACACTTGTTATTAAAACCTTTCCATTAAATGAGGAACCATTTGGTCATATCCAACTATTAACAAGATTTCCACTTCCCAGCATTCTATTTTTCAGGGCATACCTCTAGTCCCATATTCTCCATGAAACTGCCTAACTACTCCCTTCCCTGCTACAAAATTGAGTTGGTATTTTTAATGTTGGTATTGAAGACAAACAAAATTTCATGTTTTTTTAGGTAAAAAACATCGCCTTGAAATCACTGTATCTCAACTATACCCATAAGCATTTTGTGAAATGTATTACATACAGATACTGCTTGATTTATGAAGTCAGTTGTTAGCCAGTTTTCCCTTGCTCGTTTGCCATGGAAAGTATTTCAATTCTCTGAGATCCCTCTTCAAATTTTACTTGCTTAATGAAGCCATTTCAATGAGGCAGTGAATTGGACTTACTAGGACATAACAATGAGAACTGAAAGAAGCTGCCGACCACATCGCTTTAGTGTAAATCATTCATCCTCCCCTGAGTACATTTCACCCTTGCAATTTCTCAGTCTTACCTTGATTGTTAGCTTGCATGGCTCAAATTGTGTCTCTATGTGCATGTCTTCATCTGGAGCTGGATAACTGATATCAGGTATTATACATTTACTTTTACTCACTGCAAAGATTTTCCCTGTACTCCTACTGCCCTGTACTTGTGTGCTTGTATATTTAAATTGTATGGCAATACTAGATATGTGTAATGTGAAGAATGGGGGCTTATTACTCATTGCTCTGCAAGCAGCGTGAGCATCATCATATTTGCACCAGTTTACTTTGCCCTCAAGTCCCACAGGCACAATGCAGATAGATGCCTATGCACACAGTTGGTGGCATTACGGGAAAGGAACTTTTAATTTAGAGATCCAAATCTTTTATAACAGCAGTATATGCCTGCCTTTTGCTCTGGAGAAAAACTAACTCTATTTTCCAAGGCTGTTCCCTATATAAATATTCTTGAAAAGATAGTCCAGAGCAAAGGACATTTACTGCCTCCCTCATAGTGTGTACAGAAATGCAGGAAATATCTTCCAACATAGAATGCTATTAAGAAAGAAACATGATGCCAACACTGATTGTGCTGTGACAACAGACGTGAAATAGGACTTTTCTGGACAATTCAGGACGTAGGTTCACTGGTGGATACCTACCAGTCTCTGACACACCTTTTAATTCTGTAGTATCTACCATCTGAAGGAAAACTATAAAAGACACCAGCTCTTTAGGGACCAAGATGTATATAAAGGTAACAGTGCCCAGTACAGCCATTTTCCAGTTATCACAACTAGATTCTTAAAGCCTCTAGTGTTAGGATCTTGAATGGATTTGACATGTTGTGACATTACTGTTGTGTTATTTAGTGTAAGGGGTTTAGACTAGGACACCAGGCACCTAAAATCGAGTCAGATTTTCTATTAATTTTATTTCTGATCTTGGACATGTCACTTAACATTTAACCTCAATTCTTTAATTCTGTGTAATGTATTACTAATGTCTTTCTCTATCTCAAGTGTGACTTGAACTAAGCCACGGATCGTGGTCTTGTAAACTGAGATGAAACTAGGTCACTGGATAACTTCCTTGGCTAAAGTATCTTTGGCTCCGCTAATTCTGAGTTCTTGCCTCTTTTAGAAGATATTTTTTATTTGTGCTACAGAATGCAATGAAGTGTTCTTACTCTTAAACCTGTTACATTTTGGTCTAATTCTTGAAGAAATTTAATAGGAGCTAAGTGATTTATTTATCTTCTGTTTTCAGTTGGATTTGCTTGTATCACAGGCCTCATATCACATACCAATCCCAGCTGCTATCCTGGAAAACTGTAGAGGAACTTTCTGAGATCATCTTCATATAGGTACAGGAGAAGAGACTGGTGGTGTTTGTGCCAAATGATTTCATCTTTTTTTCTGAATTCTCCCTCCTTATTTGCCATTATTTGATCCATTTCTTTCCATCTAATTACTTCAAAAAACAATTAAAAGAGGGAGAATCTCTTTAATTGTTTTTTCAGTAAAGACCTAAGAAACACTTAACCTACTATGTATTATCTCCTTTTTATCCATAATCTTCAGTTAGTTCAATTAATTCTTAGGTGTTTTCTTGCCTTTCATGTTTTAATTATTTTTTAATATTGGTTCTGAAGTCATTATAACAGGCTTTGTAAACTTTGGCAGTGAAAATGGGGTGGAGAGCGGCCAGCCAATATGCCTGATTTCTGATCTGCGACTTTGCAGTGTTTCTATCCTTCTCGTTTCATTTCCAGAAAATCCTTTTTTTTTTTTTTCTTAAAATTGTCTTTTGCAAATCAGTCTTATAGGATTTCAGTTCAAAGAACTGGTCTAGGTCTAGGCTTCCAATTGTGGTATTTTTAAATGCAAACTCCAGGTGTCCTGTGTGGGTTCTTTGTCGGTATCTTCTTAATTAATGTCCTTATTTTATAACAATTTCCTATTTATAATTTAATTTTTCATTTAATTTTCTTTGCTTCATTAAGAAAAGTGAATATTGTTTAGGAAGCCAAAAGAACAGAAGGGCTTATAGAGAAAATCAATAATTCTCTTTTCCATGCCTCCCGACCCACAGAGTCTTAATCCCCAGAGGCACACTTTTAACTGCTTGCTTTTTGTTTTCCTGAGCCTTGCCTTCAAATACTTAATTAGCACATTTATTCCACTATTTATCTGTTGGCCTCCTGCTATGAGGGATTTTACTCACACCACTCCCCACTTACTCAAACCTTTCTCTCTAGTTTTATCACTATAGCTTTCCCTCTGAACACCTCTGCAATAACACCACCACTAGTTAAAATTTCATTTCTTGGTCTATAAATCATAGAGAATATATCTTGGTTTTATTCTTTTTAAGTCAACAGGACACTAAAGCCCCCGCCCTTTCCTTCTCTCTTTCCTCCTCCTTCCATCTGTCATCTCTGTCCACACTTTTAATAATGGCCAGTTGATACTGTTTATAATTTGTTCTATAATCTTAGCACAGTCTTCCAAGTTTCATCTATCAGCTGATTCTAAATTAATTTACTATGCCATGTTAATAACGAGTTAGGTAATAAGCTATGACTCCATTTCTTCCTCCAGTGGCATGTTCTCCACCCAAAGTAGAATGGACTTAGAATTAATTCAACTGCGTTCTTTTTTTTTTCTTTACAGTTTACCAATTTCCTTTAGCATATTCTCAAATATTTCTAGATTCACAATAATATTATGTGTCATTTTGTTTTCCGTTTCTTTCCCTTTCAAAGATCTTCCTTTTGGAGTCTTAATTCTCTTTCCATATGTGGATTAGTTGCTTTCTAGGCTAATATACACTTTCCCTCACTGCACTCTGGTTTGGATCTTCTGTTTCCTGCATCCTATGTCTTTATTATTTATTTGCTATTTTTCTGGAGTATATCCTCAAGGAACTTTCTATGAAGAGGTACCTAGGCATTTTGATGAATCTGAAAATGTTTTCATTCTACCATCACATTTGCTGTATTGGCTATTTTCTGTGAGTACAATGTGTTGTTGGTAAGAAGTCTAATTTCACTACGTTGTAGGCAACTTTTGTTTAAACTTCTCCATGGCCCATTTTTGGGGACATTCTTCTCATTTTTTGTGCTTTGAAATTTCATAAAAATGGGTTTAGGTGTCTTTAACAGTCACTATGGTTAGTACTGTCTGAAAATTTGTATTTTAGTCTGAACATTTGTGTTCTTTTTCAATTCTGGGAAATTTTCTTCTGATTTCTTCTCTTCCATTAATTTGCTGGATCCTAGTCTCTTTCTTTCCCCTAAATTTAGGACTCAGTCCTGCCTCTATATTCCTTTTCCTTGCAGCCTCTCCCTGGATAATTTCATCACCTCCTATGGCCTAAAATTTATCCATAATTTGATAACTCCTGAATTTATACTTCCAGCCGGCTCTCCCTCCAGATCTATAGATTCTAAAGACCTATAGATCCAGTTGCCTATTTGACCTACGTACTTGATTGTCTAATATACATCTCAAACTTGCAAGGCCCAACTAGAACTCTTATTTGTTTTACCCTTAATACCCTTGTAATATATTTGTTTTGTCACAAGTCAGTAACATCATCCACTTAATTGTTAAGAAAAGAATATAGAAGTTATCTGTAATTCCTGTTGCTCCCTAACACCAAATAGCAGATTCAGCAGCAAATGCAAAATGTATTCTTAATCTAACCACTTCTCACCAATTCATCTCATCAATACCAAAATTATCTTTTCCAAATACCAGTATCCCAAGAGTTTATAATCTGATGTGTAAGCGTACATGTTCTAGAGTCCAACTGACTGGCTTAGTTTCAAATTCCATCTTTACCACTAAATACCTGTGTGACCTTGAGCATTGCCCTTAGTAAGCCCGTATCTTAGTTTTCTCAGTTACAAAATGCAGACAAATGCTTCCTTATGGGGCTGCTGTGTACAGCACACAACACATCCTTAATGAGTGCTGTTTGTCAAGATTACTGTAATTACTATAATAACTTCCAATCTAATTTTCTTAACTATCCTCTTTTTGCCCCCATCCCCCAGCTGCCAGGATGGTCTCTCTCTCTCCTTTTACTTTAAAATCATAATGGAATATAACACACATACACAAGGTGCAACATGTGTGCGCAACTCAATAATTTTCAGAAAACAAAGATCTATGAACTCACAACCAGGTAATGAAAAATTTTGCTAGCCCCCCAGATGAATCCTTCATACCACTGCTCAATCAACACTTTCTCTCTTGTTCCCAAAAGTAACAATTACCCTTTTCTGCAACACTATAAATGTGTTGTGTACCTTTAAGACTTTATGCAAGCCAAACTACACATTATGTATTCTTTGATATCTGGGCTCTTTTGCTTATTATCGTGCTCGTGACAACCATTCATGTTGTGTGCAGCAGAAGTTCACTTATTGCAATGTAGTAATTCATGATACGAGTGTTAAAAATTATTTATTTAATATGCTGTTGATGGGCACATGGGTTGTTTCCAAGCTTTAGCTATCACAGATAAGGCTACGACAAAAAATGTAGTGCATGGCTCTTGGTACACAGCTGCATGCATTTCTATTGGGTCTATAAGAGTTGAATTTGGGGGGTCATAGATTGAGTGTATGTTCAGTTTTAGCAGAAAATACTAAACAGTTTTTCCAAGTGACTGCATCGATTTTTACTCCTGCCAGAAGTTTATGAGAGTTCTAGTTACTCTAAAACCTCACCAACACTTGTAATTAGTGTAATATTTTTTAACTTTTGAGATTTTTCTGGGTATGTAGTGATATCTCATTGTAGATTTGTGTCATGGTGGCTAATATATTTAGGAACCTTCCCAAATATTTATTAGCCATATGGATATACTTTTTAATGTCCAAAGACAGGAACTAGTCAAATATAGATAAGTCAAGCAACTGGAGGCAAGGGGAGGATGACTAGAGACTAGATTCCAAGAGGGAATTTGAAACCTTGAAGGTAGTCCACTATGAAAGAAGAAGTCTGGCTCAAGTAACCAGATTCAACAAAATAGTCAAAGTCATGGTTTTTGAGGTTTGAAAGCCTCCCGGACCCCTTTCCCTTGCCTGAATGTGAAAACAGTAGGAGAAAAGGCCTGTATTCGGGAACTAGAAGAGCTTTCTTATTAAACTCCTAAGCATGGCTTCTGTGGAACTCTTACACCATGGAGCACACACAATGGGTAGAAGAGTGACACTACAACCTGGTGTCTGTCAGTTCTGTTAAGATTTATACCCCAATGGTAAAATATCAGCTCTGAGAAAACTCAGTTAAGGAGGGATGAGGGCAGCATTTCTAGTTTTCAGTGAAGATAGAATTTTTGGTAATGGGGAATTACTACAGTATGAAATTTTTAGTTTGTCAGAGATGAGGTAAATTGTTATCTCACGCAGTACTACTGAAGAGAGCCACTGTAGGAAAGAAAAGAGAGAGGGAGATCGATCCTTCCAGCAGGTGCTGAGTTATGTTCCTGAGACTCTGTGATGAAAATTCATGGGAAATTGATTTATTTGGAAATATTCTCAGGAAAATCTGGGGAGAGTGGGAAAGTGGACCAGAGAAGAACACAAAACCAAACGGGGCTGCACTATCAAGTAAGCCCCATGAATGGGAATTTTAGCTCAGTCCCACAAGGAAGTTGGAGACAGTGTTGGTTGTCCCTCAGAGTCACTCGCACTAGGGACATGGGAGCTGGGGTATTTATGCCCCTGCACTGTCAGCCATTGGTTAAGGATTGTTTCAGGGAAACAAACATTCCAAGACCCTTCCTGTTTTATGGGAAACCAAAGCAGACTCAAGAGGTGAACAGTCCCTAACTACAGACACTGGTGCTGGCTGTTTGGAGTGGAAGAGCACAAAATAATCACGGAATCCAAGGTAAATATGGTAGCTTTGATACTGCTTACTTTAAGTGGCTTTCTAGTGCCAAAGAGAATACAAAAAAATACCCCAAACTCTCTCGTAAGGGCCTCCGTACCAAACATGATTGTCCATTTTTGCCTCTGCCACCTCTTCTACCATCGCTCTTCTCCCACATTCTCTCACTATAGACCTGTCTTGCAATCCCTTCTCTTCCTTCAGAGGAAGAAGTTTTCACCTCAAGGACTTCAGACTGTTTTTCTCCATACAAAAGAATACAGATGACATTTTGGATCATCAAGTACTCAGAAACGATTTAAGAATCGGTTTCCAGGGGAAAAATACTCAGGGAACACCTCTAGCCAAAATACAAATAAACCAGAAAAACAGAAATGAACACCAGAATAGGAGAGATACAACCATCAGAAAATAGTGGTAAGAAAACTAGTAACCTAAAATTCCAAATGATTTAAGCAAAACCCGAAATTTAAGAATAGGGTTAGGTTGTGTAAGAAAAAAGCAGGGGGAAATGAAGTAAAACAAAGCTAAAGGTTTCATCTTCTTTGGAGAGAATTGTGTAGAAACTGTAAAATTATCTATGTATTAAAATGGTTTTTCAAAGTAAATGTAGAAGGATAGAAAAAGATACAAATCTTCCAAACAACCAGAGAGAAAAAGGAAAAAAAAGAAAAACAGATTATTTCACCTAGAATAAGAAAATTGAATAAGAAAAAAAATTTAAAGCTACCAAATTCCATACAAATTATATATTTAAATGCAAAAATAAAATAAAATATAAGTAAGTATATTATAAACCATTAGGCTGGGAAAAAGCAACACGTCATCAATACGAGAAATTGTAATAGAAATGATTAATAGGTTTATCAGCATTAAAAAAGCAAAACAAAACTCCAAAGCTTGAAAAACACAATGTATGACAGAAAAAGTCAGTAGAAAAACAACATAAATGGTAGAAAAAATGGGTTTCAATACATAAAACTTCCTACACATTAACAAGGAACATATAAAAAAGAAAACATCATTAAAAAACATAAGTAGGTAATCCACCAAAACATAAAAGCATTTGGCCAATTCAAATATGAAAAAATACCTAGCTTCACTAAATAACCAAATGAATGTTAAGTTAAAATTAAGAGCTATCATCTTTTACCTATCATACTAGCAAAGATTTCAAAATAATAACAGTATACGTGAAAACAATGAGGAGCAGGTCCTCATATTATTGATGCGAGTATAAATTGGTGCAATATTTTATAAAGCAATTTGGAATGTGCATCAAAATTTAAAATGTATTATACTCCTTGACCCAGAAATTCTCCTTTAAGGAATTTATCCTTAGGAGTACTAATGAAAGTTCACCAAGATATCTACACAAGAATGTTTATGTAGAATTACACACAACAAAAAATGAAAAAAATAACAACTTAAAAATGTTTCATTAAGCTTGTTAAATGAAGTACTTTATAGACTCTGGATATTAGGCCTTTGTCAGATGCATAGATTGCAAATATTTTTTCCATTCTGTAGCTTGTCTGTTTAATGATAATTTCTTTTGCTGCGCAGAAGCTCTTTCATTTCATTAGGTCCCACTTGTCAATTTTTGTTTTTGTTGCAATTGCTTTTGAGGACTTAGTCATAAAATCTTTCCTGAGCCTGATGTCTGGTATTTCCTAGGTTTTCTTCTAGGTATCTTATAGTTTGAGGTCTTACATTTAAATCTTTCATCCATCTTGAGTTAATTTTTTATATGGAGAAAGGTAAGTGTTCAGTTCCATTTTTCTGCATATAGGTAGCCAGTTATCCTAGCACCATTTATGACCCCAATAAAAAGTGGGCAAAAAAACATAAACAGAAAATTCTCAAAAGAAGATATACAAGCAACCAAAAAAATGAAAAAATGTTCAACATCACTAATCATCAGAGAAATACAAACCAAAACCACAATGAGATACTATATCACACGAGTCAAAATGGCTACTATTAAAAAATCAAAAAACAATAGATGTTGGTGAAGCTGCAGAGAAAAGGGAACTCATACGCTGTTGTGTAGTAATGTAAATTAGTTCAGCCACTGTGGATAACAGTTTGAAGATTTCTCAAGGAACCTATAACAGAACTACAATTTGACCCAGTGACTGAGTACATATCCAGAAGAAAATATATTGTACTACCAAAAAGACACATTCATGCATATGTTCCTCACAGCATTATTCACAATAGCAAAGATACGGAATCAACCTAGGTGCCCATCAATAAATGAATTGGATAAAGTAAATGTGGTACATATACACCATAGAGTACCATGCAGCCATAAAAAAGAATGAAATCATGTCCTTTGCAGCACCACAGATACAGTTGGAGGCCATTATCCTAAGCAAATTAATACAGAAACAGAAAACCAAATACCAAACATTCTCGCTTATAAGTGGGAACTAAATACTGGGTACTTATAGAAATAAAGATGGCAACAATAGACACAAGGGATGACTAGAGGGGAGAAGGGCAAGGGTTGAAAAGCAACTATTGGTTATTCTGCCCACTACTTGAGTAAGAGGAACATTCATATCCCAAATCTTAGCATCATACAATTAACCCACACAACACTGCACATGTGCCCCCTGAATCTAAACAAAAGTTGAAATTATTTTTAAAAGAGCATAGTAATACAATTATGTATGGTATGTAGTATTTGATAGCAGTAATAATTCGCTATGTTACTGCAAAAAAACTATATTTTTAAAGTATATTCCATTAAGAAAGTATTTAAAATTATGGTATAGTCATAAAATAAAATAGCCTATAGTCACTAAGAAGAATGAGATAAATCTCTATATACCAGCATGGGAAGATGTCAATGACATACTAAGTTATAAAAGCAAATTACTGAAACATACTACATGTTTAAACTTCAAATACATGAGGCTAAGTTTTAAAAGATAGCTGTGAAAAACCACATGTTGTGTGATTCTATTTCTATGAAATGTCCAGAAAAAGGAAATCTTGAGAGACAGAAACAGATGAATGGTTGCTTGGGGCTGGGATGGAAACGGGGTTTGCCTGCAAATGGCCATGAGAGACCTCTCTGAGGTGATGAGAATGTTTTAAAACTGGATTGTAGTGATGGTGAAACAGTTAACTCTGTCAATTTACTAAAAATTATTGAATTTTCTTTGTAAATTTCATGGTATATAAATTATACCTCAATGAAGCCATTTTTGTAAGAAAAGCAATATACTGATCAGTATAGTAATAACATGTGGATATGCAGCTATATTTAAATCCACAAAGAAAACTCTGCCCTGGGACATTTCTATATTGAGTATTTTCAATAATAAATAGTACTTTTACATTCAAAAATGTATGAAAAGAAATACCAACAGTATCTTTCAAAGCTCTTAGATCAGGCCCCTTCATCTCAGTACCCAGAAAAGCAAAACTTGATCTCATATATTATCTGCCAGAGATGGCAGTTTGATATATTTTGCAACAGTAGGGTGGATAAAGACGACCAAGCCATTTGTAATGGCGACATCACAGAATGGGATATAACAAAGGTCAGTAACACTTAGTGGACACTACTGTAAGTACTTCGAACAAATTCAACTATTTAATTCATGTTGCAGTCCCAATGTTGCAGTCCAACATCTTTGCACTTGGCAAAAGCCACAGAATTGGAGAATGTAGATCAGAGATTTAAGCCCAAGATGTCACACTTCAGTGCCTGGGCTCTAAAAACTACATCAGATTGCCCATACCCAGAAGGGGGCTGTATGTCATAACCAATTCTCTGATTAGACGTGTCCACTTCAGTAGAATATTTCCTACATTATGATTCTGGTAGCAAGCCTTTAAATACATATTCATATTTTTTCACTATTTCCAAATTGCCAGTTGAAGTCAATGGAATTCTTAAAATCAGGAACTCACAGTTTTCATTTACACAATGCTGAATAGCTACTATGGGAAATGGCACAAAGTTGGGGCTTAGAAAATATTTGCAGCCGGGCACGGTGGCTCACGCTTGTAATCCCAGCACTTTGGGAGGCCGAGACGGGCGGATCACAAGGTCAGGAGATCGAAACCATGGTGAAACCCCGTCTCTACTAAAAATACCAAAAAATTAGCCGGGCGTGGTGGCGGGCACCTGTAGTCCCAGCTACTGGGAGAGGCTGAGGCAGGAGAATGGCGTGAACCCGGGAGGCGGAGCTTGCAGTGAGCCGAGATCCTGCCACTGCACTCCAGCCTGGGTGACAGAGCGAGACTCCGTCTCCAAAAAAAAAAAAAAAAGAAAAGAAAATATCTGCTGAAGGCGGGCGCAGTGGCTCAAGCCTGTAATCCCAGAACTTTGGGAGGCCGAGGCAGGTGGATCACGAGGTCAGGAGATCGAGACCATCCTGGCTAACATGGTGAAACCCTATCTCTACTAAAATACAAAAAAATTAGCCAGGCATGGTGGTGCGCACCTGTAGTTTCAGCTACTCGGGAGGCTGAGGCAGGGGAATCACTTGAACCCAGGAAGCGGAGGTTGCAGTAAGCCAAGATCACGCCACTGCACTCCAGCCTGGTGACAGAGCAAGACTGTGTCAAAAAAAAATAAAGAAAAGAGAAAAGAAAATATTTGCTGAATTATATGAGATACTTTAAACAATGTTTCTCTCTACAAATGCAAATAGTCTGATAGTTTTGGAAACAACCTCTAAAAACAGAAAGACATAATGAATGGGCCAAATCCCTTCCCATTTATTTCAAGTTTAAGACATCAGAAAGCCTGACTCAATAGGGATTGTCTACAGAAAAAACATAGAAGCACATCCCATTTCAATTATTTCTACATCTTCGGTGTCAAGTAATTAATAAACCAAGCTCTTCGAGACACTGATCGTATATCAAATAAACATGATGTGCTCTCCTACATCTCCCACAGAAACAGGTAATACAATAGGTTAGCACTGAAATAGGATATTAAAACCCATTTCTATTCTCACATCATTAGATGAGGAAAATAAATCTGGACACTAATGCTTGGCTGATATCCTTAAAATGATGCTGATTCTGCTAAGTCCTATATTTCCTCAGAGACTACAAATGTTCACATGAAAAAAAAAAGCCTCAGAGACTCAAAGATTTCATTGGTCTTAAAATTTGAAAATAATGGCCACTTTTTTATTAAGTCACCTATAAATCCCAAATAAATGCAAACCCCAGTATATACTACTGTAGAGGACTTCCACCTTTGTCTTCTGTTATTGATATTTTCCCTCTATACTTTTTTCTATCAACCTGAGATAAAAATAACTTATCTGAATCAGCTGGGTTCACAACTCAATCTAAAAAGCTTCATTTAAATATAGCTTCATTTATTAATTTTGAAATTAAGTTATATTAGTTCTTGCCACGTCAATGTTAAAGTCCTCAAATATACATGAAAAATCACATTCTTCTACAGTGTTTAAAAATTAATAATGGTGACAGTCCAATTTTAAACTACCCACATCATAGAATTACTCAGTAAATTGCATGGATTTCTAAGTTCAGGCATCATTAGTACTTTTAGACCCCATTTGAACTTATAACCAACACTTATATTCTGTCAATATCATCATATTAAAACTCTGAATTATAAAGCTAATTTTATAAACCAATTTCTCATTGCTAGGCAGACTCTAGACTGGGTAATATTTTTCTGTTAAGCCATTGACATGAGAAGTTTATTCTGGCTAAATTTTTATTGAGAAACTTAATTTAGTTTGAAATGTCCATTTCAATCTTCGGAATACGGATGTAAGCTCCTGTATTGTGTGTTTTGAGTTTAATTTTTATACTGTGCTTCCAATTTTAATTTTTATGAGAATCGTTTTAGGTCATCTTCTGTTAGACGATTTAGCAATAGTTAAAGTATGTCTAACATGCATATCAAACTGTCTATATACCTATTGACTTGCAGGGAAGTGTCAAGAAAGTAAGCTTTGTTGTGCAATTAGTGTGAGTTCTCATGGAGTATACAGAAGTCACCTTACAGGTGAACAAATTACACTATATAATAAAGGCAGGCTCTGTAAATTTGATCTTCTCTTCCTAACAGGAAAAAAATGTTTTATTTTATTTTGCATCTCCAGTATCTAGCACAGTTCTCTAGCATACATTAAGTACTTAACCAGAAGGAAGGAAGGAAGGAAGGAAGGAAGGAAGGAAGGAAGGCAGGCAGGCAGGCAGGCAGGCAGGCAGGCAGGGAAGGGAGGGGGAGGGGAGGGGGGGGGGGGGGGGGGGGGGGGGGGGGGGGGGGGGGGGGGGGGGGGGGGGGGGGGGGGGGGGGGGGGGGGGGGGGAGAGGGAGGGGGAGGGGAAGAGGGAGGGGGAGGGGAGGGGGAGGGGGAGGGGAAGAGGGAGGGGGAGGGGAGGGGAGGGAAGGAGGGAAGGGGGGAGGGAGGGAGGGAAGGGGGAGGGGGGGAGGGAAGGGGGGGAGGGAAGGGGGGAGGGGGGAGGGAAGGGGGGGAGGGAGGAAGCAGGGGAGGGAGGAAGCAGGGGAGGCAGGAAGGGAGGGAAGGAGGGGTGCTTTGAAGTCTGTAAATGTTATGCACATATAAGAGCATAATGTTATGATTATTGTTTTAATCAGTACCCAGGAAAGTGGCTGATCTCCTTATTAAAGGATTAGTAGTTCTTAGAGCATGTCCTCCTTATGCTCACGTCTCTTGCTTTCTTGGTAGGACTGTTCCCTTGTTAAGGCTTGACAATTCCTAAACCAAAACAAATCCATCTTCTTAAGTACAAAGAACAATTGTTGCTAACCTAGGCCTGGTTGACAAGAGAATATAAAGCTTCTCCATTTGACAAAAAAAAAATGTAGTCTGTGTTTTTTTTCAAATTTCACACTCAGACTTGCAGATTCCCCTAAAGAAAGGATGAATAGGCCAATAGGCCATCCAGATCAAGGTCACAAAGCAAAAACTACTCAAACTAAACACTGCTGCTTTGTTTTCATACAGATTTATATTGCTTTTTTATCCTCTCACAGTGCCCTTTTCTGAAGCTAGAAAGTATCTTTAAATTACATTTAAAAACAAGACTGATCTGTGAAAATCTGTCAAGATGTTTTTTTTACTAGTTATGATTGTCTAGTTTTATTAAAAATAACAAAACAGTAACATTGCTGACATGTACAAAGAAGTTCTATTCAAGGACTTGAAAGGGAAGCATACAACCTGATAAAATGTGTATATGTGTGAGTGAAAGAGAGACAAAGAGACAGAGGGAGAGACAGAGGGAGAAACAAGAGGGAGAGACAGAGGAAGAGGGCACGCACATACTTGTGAATATGACGAATGTGTGACAATGTGTGATATATCCCACCTTGGACAGAGCACATCAGAAATATCAGATTTAATTCTAGTTATATTTTGAGAGGAATAGTGAAAACTGGGATATGTACAGAGAAGAGTGTGATAAATCTGACTGTTGCTACATGAGAACATTTGAGCAAAACAGGCTTATTAAAACTGCATCCCAGAGAATCCAGGAATAAAAGACGCATGGCTATTTTCTTTAAATATTTGAAGTTCTCACCTACTGAAGATGCAGGAAGCATGTTTTGCATGCCTCTTGATGACAAAGCTAGGACCAATGCGCTCAACATAAAAATCCAAATACCAAGTGGGATATTCAGTTCCCAGCCACTTAGGGAAGAAATTCAAGAGTTTGGTTTAGGAAATGTAATCTTGAGATACCATGTAGACATCCAAGTGGAAACATCAATGAGATATTTGATGTTCTGAAAAGAAGACAGAGCTTTTGGTATAATTCTGAAGGATATTTGAAATCTTAGGTTTAGATGAAATCACCCAGAAAATAAATTTAATTAAGAAAAGAAGTCCATGGACTAAGCCCTGGGTTATTCTAACACGTCCAGAAGATAACCCAGAAAAAGTGATTACAAGTGTCTTAATTTGGGTTCCCCAGCAGTAGACCCTGAGGCAAGGATTTGAGTACAAATAGTTTATTTTGGAGGTGGTTCCTGGAAACCCTGGTAGGAGAGTCTGAACTAGAGACAGGAAAGGGAAAACAGCCAATCAAGGGTACAACCAGAGCTGAATTTCACTGGGGAACTCTCTAAACCATTGTAGAATGCATGCTTCGAAGTGATCCTTCCAAAGAGAAAGGAAACCAATTGCCATCAGTCTTTAGTTGGAACCTGCTCCAAGGAGACAATAATTCTTTGGTACTTAGAGATTCTCATTTTTGTAGATAAAGTGTGCTTGAATGGCCAGAAGCAGCTCAAAGGTGGATAGTTGAAAATCGGCTTGAACACGCTGAACTGATGATGCCTGAAGAAGTATGGGCAGGGCAGTAGCCTCTTTCACAAGATGGAATGGTCAAAAAAGATGGGGTAAAAGAACAGAAAAAATAACTTCCTGGAAGCACAGTGAATTACAGGTTATTTAGTGCAAAATAGATGCCTGCCTTATGCCTGATATTAGGGATGTGCCCTCTACTTGTCCTTTCAGCAACGATATTCTGTTATATTAGTAAGCAGAATTAAAAAAAAAAAAGAAACCACTGGTATCAAGTCCTGAAAGTAACATTCTCCTTCCACTTTTAAAGCAAGTTTTGTATAATAGGAGATAGGTGGCTTATAAAGAGAAATTGAGCAATATGATAATTAAAGGAGTGGTGCCGAGTGCATGAGCATTTGTAACCTTGTGGCAAACAGAAAACCTCATTTTTGGAGGACATCATGGTGGATATAGTGTTTGTATAAAAGACAGTAGCTGAGCAATCATCAATAATGCTTATGATTAAGTACATTATACATTTTATAAAATCAAGGGAATATGCTTATTGGTTTCTGTATCCAGCTTAGATTTCATAAAAACTTAAGGACTTCCAAAATAAAACTCCCCGATTTGAAAGGTCCAAAGTCCCATAAATTATGTTCTCTTACTCATTTTACATATTTCTTTTAAAAATATTTTCATTATATGAAAAATAATTTTTTCTTTTTTAATTCTTAAATGTGTGCAAAAGAACCAGAGGAAAACATTGATCTGTAGGAAAATAAGTAAATGAGATTTGTTCTTTGGTTCACCTTCATGTAAAAAGGCAACCTTTTGTGACTTTTCCATCAGGACAAAGCAGATACCAAAGAAATTTGCTGCGCAATGTATGGCCTTTAGCATAACTAGCAGCAAACATATCCTAAAGCACTCTTTCTTAGGCAAATCCTAAAAACATATTCAGCGTCTGAGCACCACCATTCTGTGCGTAAAGGACACTACTTTGAAATAACTCTACTGAAACTTGAATTTGCACATTTATTTTGAAGATATTTATCAAGAAAAATAATCATAGCTGATGTTCTGTGGGCTTGACAGTGCTTCCTCAGTTGTTTGCCTTTAAGAACCATTTAAAGGACCAAGGGAAGAAGGAAAATTGAAAAGTAAATTAAATGTCACAAGTGAAGAGCTGTCACCTTAGATTTAATAATGTCATCACGGAAAGTTAAATACCAGGTAATTATGAATATGAAGACGTACAAGAAATCTACTGAATAATTACAGAAACATAACCAGGATTCTCAGAGCTGAGAAGAAATTTGACTTCACCCGAAGAACTTTCTTATTCACAAAAAAGTCTTCATTTGCTGATTTTTAAAAATAATTTCAACTTTTATTTTAAATTCAAGAGGCACATGTGTACCTGCAGAGCTGCCTGAAGGACTAGGACTATATACACAGTTTGTCCTTACCAGTCCAACAAATCTAGGTAATGAGAAGTTCCTGGAGTCATAAGGATGGGATTTGGTTCAATTTTACTCAAATGCAATCTATTTTTTTCCTATGCTTTTAGTCCTTTACAGTGGATGTGGCCCAGTGTCGATGGTGTATATGACTAGATACCTTGCAGACTGGTTCCCTCTGCAGGCAAACACGTTATGATTATCTCACGTTGCACAGGGATAATAATTGTCACAGTGTTCGCAGGGATCATTCAAAAATGCACAGCACAGAGACTCATTCTTCAACTTCACTCTTCCACACCTATTCTAATATACATCATCGGAATGATGACATTCAGGACCATATTTCAACAGCACATGTCTTTCTCTTGATGTATTGGGTTTCATACCATCGCTTCTAAAGCAACACAGAATTCCTGGTAAGTGCAAACTCATAAATAATATTACAATTAAAAATAAAAGATTACTTAGAAGGTAGCAGCATATTTAGGTGTGACTTTCAAATGATAGATGTGTGGCATTTTTCAAATTTCAGAAAGATCTATTACGTGGACTGTGAGGGAACTGGGGAGATGATGGTTTTTCATACTTTCTATACTTTGTTAATCCTTTTATAGATAAATACACAGAGACAAACTTACATTCAGATTTTAGGAGCATTAAGAACAGACCCGGATATTTATTTTTTGAGATGATAAATACGTTTCTCAGGTTGTTAACCTTCCTTCCCAAAGTGTCTTTCTTTTTACTGTCAGTTCCCACTCCTCTGTCTTCCTCATTTTTCTCCTCATTAGTCATTTGGACAAGAATAAATGGAAGTGTAAGGAATAGGGCAGGAGGAAGTGCGGAACAGCAGTTCTCTCTCAAGTCAATTCTAATGACCACTATTCCAAACTCTACTGAAGATACCAGGCTAATACAGGACGACAATTCAAAAAGCTACAGGTACTTCATACAAATGATCCAGGGACTAACAGACCAGGAACCACCTAACTCACAGAAACCAACGTAGTCCCAAGCAGTAACTAGTTCTTTTTTTCTAATTATTTAACAGACATGTTTTACAATATGTTTATTACAAAGATAGTCCATTTATGTAATTTTTAAAAATCACAACGTTTAAAAGAGTAGACAATAAAAACTGAAGCTTCATCTCATGTTAAATCTCCAATTTCACTCCTCAGATGTAGCTACATTTAACATTTTCCTGTGTATTTGTTAGATTGATACTGTCTAAATTGAAATGCCATCCAAGCCATGTATGTAATTTAAAGTGTTTTAGTAGCAGTATTTTAAAATTGAAAGAAACAGGTGAAATTTCCATTACTTTATTTAATCCAGTATATTCACAATGTCATTTCAACTTGTAATCATAATAACTTATTAATAAGATATTTTACATTCCTTTAATACTAAGCCTTGTCAATCCAGTGGGTTCTTTGTTCTATAGCATACCTCAGTTCAGACTAGCCACATTTCAAGGACTTAATAGTCACATGTGGTTATTGGCTACTGTATTACATAATACAGTTCTAGATATAATGTGCTTGATTTTTTACACGTATGGGAATAAACTTTACACATTGTTCTGTGCTCTGCTTTAACAAGGTATTATAAAAATTTCAATATTAGCAAATGAAGATATGACTCATTGTTTATTAACAACTGCATTTTGTATGCTGTCTTTTGCTATGATTATTCCCTAAAATACATGATTTCTCACATGTGTAAGAGTACAGATTTATGTGAATTTCTTGGTCTAAGAGTACATTTTTTTGTTTTGTTTTGTTTTGTTTTGTTTTGTTTTCTTTTGTTTTGTTCTGAGATGGAGTCGTGCTCCGTCGCCCAGGCTGGAGTGCAGTGGCACGATCTCGGCTCACTGCAAGCTCCGCCTCCTGGGTTCACACCATTCTCCTGCCTCAGCCTCCCAAGTAGCTGGGACTACAGGCACCCACCACCACGCCCGGCTAATTTTTTGTATTTTTAGTAGAGACAGGGTTTCACCGTGTTAGCCAGAATGGTCTCGATCTCCTGACCTCGTGATCCACCCACCTCGGCCTCCCAAAGTGCTGGGATTATAGGCGTGAGCCACCGCACCTAGCCAAGAGTACATGCATTTTAAATTTTTATATTTGATACTAAATTACCTTCCAAAGTGGTTGGAAAGATTTATGTTTTACCCAGTATTTTCAAACTTTTAAATTTCAGCCAATTGGATAATGTAAAATATGATATTTTGTATCTCCCTGATGTCTAATTATTTCTAATTGATTTATAAGTACTTTTTAAAATATTAACAAAATTTGCCTTTTCTCTGTCAAACGTGTTAAAACATTTCCTCTAGTTTGTGGTAGGTCTTTTGACATTGTGTACAGTATTATTTTGTTGAACAGGAGGTTTAAATCTTTATTTAGTCACGTTTATCAACTTTTCCTCTATGGTTTCTGTATTCCTTACCCACTCTATGGAAAAAATAACTGTTTTCTTATACCACTGTTTTTGTTCTACTTTTATTATTATCTTTGAGATATTTAATTATTATCTTTTGAATACTTCGTTATCATCTTTGGACTTCAGAGCCAGATAATTAAATTAACCATAATTTTTCCTTCATGATATACTTTCATTCCCATGTATGAATGACTTATATTTAGGTATTTAGTTTCAGTGATGTAGAAATAATCAAAACCCAAAAGTTAAAACATTCACAACAAATAACAGTTTACCATATGATTCCTCATATCCCATGCTCCTTGCTCCCCAACACCATCAGAAATTATTATCCTGAATTCTGGGTTCATCACCTCTTTGCCTATAATTTCCTTTAAAAATTATTTGTTGTAATATTTGCTGCATTTATTTTGACTAACAAGTAAAAATTGCATATATCTATGCTGTACATCACACTGCTTTGTTATAGTTATACAGTGTAGAATGATTAAATTGGTAATGAACATATCCCTCACCCCATCTACTTATATTTGTATATATATGTGAAGACACTAAAACTTATTCTCATAGCAATTTTCAAGTATACAGCATATGATTGCAAACAGTAGTCATCATTATATACAGTAGAGCTTTGGGATTTATTCCTCTTGCCTAATTGAAATTTTGTATCCTTTGACCAACATCTCTTCTCTCCTCTCTCCTTCTAAGAGATCAACTTTTCTACATTTTGCATATTAGTGAGATTATGTGGTTTATGTCTTTCTGTGCCTAGCTTATCTCACTTAACATAATGTACTGCAGGTTCATCCATGTTGTCACAAATGACAGAATATCTCTTTTATGGCTGAATAGTGTTCCATGGTGTATGCATGCCATTTTCCTGATTCGTTCACCTATTGATGGACACAGGTTGATTTCATATCTTGGCCATTGTGAATAGTGCTGCAATGAAACTGGGAGTGCACATATCTCTTCAGCATACAAATTTCATATTTATTGGGTATATACCCAGTAGAGAGATTGCTGAATCATATAGTAATTTTATTCTTAATTTTTTAAAGAACCTCAGCACTGTTTTTCATAATGGCTGTACTAATTTACATTCCTGCCAATAGTTTACAAGAGTTCCCCTTTCTCCACATCTTCGCCAATACTTATCTTCCTTCTTTTTGATAATAGTCATTCCACTAGGTGTAAGATGAGATCTCACTGTGGTTTCAAATTGTATTTCCCTGATGATTAGGAATGTTGAGTTTTTTAAATATACCTGTTGCCCATTTGTATGTCTCTTTTTGGAAAAAAAAGGTCTATTCAGGTTGTCATTTTTAATCCAGTTGTCTTTTTTTTACTGTTAAATCCCTTATGTATTTTGGATGTTAACCCCTTATCAGATTTATAATTTGCAAATATTTTTTACATTCTGCAGTCTGTCTCTTCAGTCTGTTGATGGTTTCCTTTTCTGTACAGAAACTTCTTAGTTTGATGTAATCCCATTTGCCTATGTTTGTTTTTGTTGTCTGTGCTTTTGGGGTCATATCCAAAAAAATCATTACCCAGAACAATGCCATGGAATTTTTCCCCTGTGTTTTCCTCTAGTGGCTTTACACTTTCAGATCTTACATTTAAAACTTTAATCTATTTTGAGTAGATTTTTATATATAGTGTGAGACAAGGGTCTAATTTCATTCTTCTGCACATGGATATCCAATTTTCCCGGCACCATTTATTGAAAAGACTGGCCTTTCCCACTTGTGTTCTTGGCATCTTTGTCAAAAAAAAAAAAAAGAAATCGATGTGTAGATTTGTTTCTGGGCTCTCTATTGTCTTCCATTGTTCTATGTGTCTGTTTTAATGCTGGTAGTATACTGTTTTCATAACTATAGTTCTATAGCAGCTTTTCATATTACTTACTGTGATGCTTTCAACTTTATCTTTGGTTTTTGTTTGATTGGTTTTGTTTTGTTTGCTCAAGATTGCTTTGGCTATTTGGTATCTTTTGTGGTTTCATATGATTTTTAAGATTTTTTCTGTTACTGTGGAAAATATCAGTGGAATTTTTATTGGGGTTTCACTGAATCTGCAGACAGTTGGGGTTAGTGTAGACATTTTAACAATATGAATTCTTCCAATTCATGAAAACATGTTATCTTTCTATTTGTGTCTTCTTCAATTGCTCTCATCAATGCTTTCCAGTTTTCAGTATACAGATATTTCACCCACTTGGTTATAAGTTATTCCTAATTTTTTGTAGCTATTGTGAGTGGGATTATTTTCTTGATTTACTTTTTTGAATAGTTTATTGCTAGTATATAGAAACACCGCTGATTATTATGTTTTCTATCCTGCAGCTTTACTAAATTTGTTTTGTAGCTCTAACAGGTTTTGAATGGAGTTTTTAGAGTTTTCTGTATATAAAGTCATATCATCTGCAAACAAACAACTTGACTTTTTTCTGATTTGGATGCCTTTTATTTCTTTCCCTTGCCTAAATACTCTAGCTTAAACTTGCAATATTATGTTTGATAGAAGTGGCAAAAGTGGGTAACCTTATCTTGTTCCTGGTCTTTAAGAAGAAGCTTTCAACCTGTCCCCATTCAGTATGATGTTAGCTGTGGGCTTATCATATACGGCTTTTACTGTGTTGAGGTACATTCCTTCTATACCTACGTTTTTTAGAGCTTTTTCATAAAATGATCCTGAATTTTGTTGAGTACCTGTTCCGTATTAATTGAGATGATCATATGGTTTCGTTCTTCATTCTGCTCATCAGCTTCTTCTTATGTTTCTTTCATCTTTTTTGGACTGTATAGGATGCTGGTTCTATTCTAGTAATTATTTACCTTTTAGTAGTAACTGTCTCTTTTCACAGAGCTATTTGCTAAAGAGTGTTTATGAAGGGTATGGAAATTAGGAGTAGGCAGGAGAGTGAGCTAAGACTTGGGTAGCTTCCATTCAGGTATACAAATCAGAACATCATCTCAACAACTCTCCCAGGTGTTCCACACCGAAGGCCTGACCCAGATCCGTGTTTTTACCCCTTTATGATAAGAAGCACCAGATGTTACAGATGAGTGTGTGAATTAATTTTTTATTTATTTATTTAGTTTCGCCTTGAACTATGATCAGCAGCTAGGAAGCTGCTTGCCACCCAACATGGCTCCTTTTCCGAAGCACACTAACAGACTGTAAAGGAGATGCTTCTGGTGTATCTTCTGTATGCCTCTCTCTCCCACCACTCTGCAACATGGACCCAGAGCAAGGAATTCTCCCATGGCTTTTCCATGTACCCCTCCTTACCATTTCAAGTTGGTGATCATTTTAAAGTTCTTACCATTTATAGCCTAGATTTAATAAATCTGTCTTCATAGTTTGAAATTTAGCATTAAGGAAGCATAAGGAAGTTTCAATGAGGAGGGTGCTTTTATTCTCTGTTCATTGTTTTTCTGTGTGGTTAAAAAGAAAGCCTTTATTTTGCTATCTTCAACCAGATAAACTTATTTAACAACTATTTACTGAGTAACCACTGTGCAAAACTATGTGCAAGTCACTGGAAACACCATAGGCAAATGTGACCCTTCTGCTTGGGAGAAAGACATTAAAGACATAAAAATTATATGACTACAATATTATCAAGGTTAATGATTGCTGTGATGAAAAATTGTGGGGCACTCATGGAGATTAAATAGGAATCTAACTTAATCTGGGTGTGATGAAAGGCATCCTTCAGGAAGTGATATTTACGCTGAGTCGTGGGAATGATTAGGAGCTGGGTACACTGGCAGGGGAAAGAAGTTCACAGAAAAAGGAAAACATAGGCACATATCCTGAGGCAGGAAGGAGCTTGGAGTATTTGAGAACCAGAAAGGGCAATGTGACCTGCAATAGAAAAGTGGTATAAATTTGAGTACAGGCTTTTAAAGAAGTTTAGACTGTATCCTTTAAAAAAAGAAGGGGGGAGGTTGGGGGGAAGGGGGAAATGGGGATAGGAAGTGAATTTTTAAAAAGTCATCCTGGCTCCTGTGTGGAGAATTGCTAGAGAAAGTCTGGAGATACGTGACCATCAGCTCGGAAGCTACTGGAGTAAAGAGTATCTTCAACGACAGTGGTGGCATTGGATATAAACAGAAGGTGCATTTGAGATAATTTGGAGACAGTATCTCACCATTTCCTGTGCCTTAAATTCTACAGCCCAGACATAATTAACTACACACGGTATTTGCTAACAGAATATGCTGGTTCACACATACCACCATGAGCACACTGCTCCATCCACCTAGTGAAGATTTACTCATCTCTCAGATCTGAACTCTAGCATCAATTCCTGCCACAGGTAAAATAACCATCATCATCCTTTGTGTTCTACTATGTCTAATGCATATTTTATAATGGCCCCTATTTCAGATAAAAATGCGAATGTTTATGTGGTTTCTTTCCTCCCCTTTCTTGTCTGTAAGTTGCTTAAAGATAAATCTGTGTTTCTTACATTATTTCTCCAAACTCTGGCAATATGCCCTGCACACACCAATAATAATGACTTATGGTTTGCCTACAATATTAACCCCCGTTTTTTTCCTGTCTAATAAAATAAAATCCTTAAAAGAAGCCCTCATGAAATTCTCTCTCTAGGTATCCTAGGTCCTGAGTCTACAGAGAATCTCCTAATACTTCTTGCTATATCTTGTTTTGCTATGTATTTCTCCTGAAATGGGAAGTTGGAAGTACCATGTTTCAATGGGCACCATGTTAGTATCAATTTCTGATGCAGCGGATAGGGTGCTAGACAGAGGCATAATCTTGGAAACTTTTCTCCAATCTAAGTAACAGACCACAACAAGTGAGAACCCTTCACCAGAGCATCCCAAGTGGCTTTGTTTCCACTTTGCCTAGAAGGAAAGCCCATAGAGAGATATCAGCCCTATCTCTGGCTCTTAGCTCTTCAAGTTTTCTTTTTCTTGCAGTATACCACGCTTCCTAAAGGTGAACCACAGCACCATCCAGTGTCTGTGGCAATCACCTAAGACCACACTTTCACCTTCTTTTTCCCCATTTTCTCTCACTCTAAACCCATCTTCCTCTGGCCTTTAGACTTGGTACATACCTCCCATGTTTGAACTTTGGCCTTCCTTCAGAGAATAAAACTTGATATGCCCCGAGTTCTTCATGCCCTCACCAGTCTTGGGCTAGAGTTCTCACTTCAACCCTATCCTTATAACACCAAAATCCTAAAATTAAACACTCCAGATTTAGCATTGGCAAAATGTATTATCTACTAAAGACTCCATCTTCATGATATTATCCAGAGATAAATTCAAAATAGACTCAACTTAGAGAGAGAAGATTTAGACAACCCAACTGTAGAGCAAGGTAGTACCAGTTACCTTGCTCTTTCTGAGCTCATTAAATGACGGATCATCTACCTAACCTATTATTCCTCTCTGACCAAGTGTAGCTCGGATTTGCCTTCCTTTTCCTCCAGAATGTAACTAAATAGGAATAATGCAGAGTTCTTGTTTATAATGGTACAGGAGAAGTTAATAAAAGGTTAACTATAAATATTTGACTGCTCAGAGTTCTATGAGTGTCTAATTGTAAGTAATTTCCTTCCCCCATGGATATAACTTGAAACAGAATCAAGAGGATTGATGAGCCCATGAGGTTGATGAGCGGACCAAGCTGAAACTGTGGCTGTGAACGTCATTAAGGAGATGAAGTGCACGTGAGTGCAATTCCACTGGGCAGCAGAGCTGTTCTCCCATGTAACTTACTGCCAGATAAGACAGCTTGGCCATCATTATCCCAAAACAACAACAACAATCGATATGGACATGGCAGATTTTAAGGACATCATCTCTATAGAACAAAATGAGAAAGGAGAAGACAAAAGACAAGGCCAACCCAATAATACTTTAAAAATATACTGATAACTTCCCAGAGCTCTTCTAGTTGTGGTTTGCAAATAACTATAAGCTATGTAAGATAAAAACTATTAACTCTACTTAAAATGTGGGAAGATGGCCCATAGAGGCTGAATGTAATAGCTAAAAATACCAATAAGAAATCAGAATATTTGAAACTGAGATTCCAGAAGTGTTGAGCTGAAGCTTTTTCAAGATGACTTTTCAACACACAGATGAGAAAAGGGACATAGATCCCTTGCCATGGATGTCTCCCTAAACTTTTCCAGCACACATTCCCCTTTCCACAAAGAGTTGGAAATTTCCTTTTCATGCAGGTAGTTTATTTGGAAGACAAAAGACGTGGATGTGTCTTAGTTGCTCTAGGGCAGCTCAGAGGAACTTCTACAGCTGCACTATCCAATATGGTGCCACTAGCCCACATAGATATTAAACACTTGAAGTGTGGATGGTCCAAATCAAATTGTGCTATAGGTGAAACTACACACTAGATTTCAAAGACTTAGTATGAGAAAAAGAATGTAAAACATCTCCTTAATAATACTTTATGTTGATTACATGTTGAAATGTTAATTTTTAGACAAATCAGGTCAAAAAATTATTAAAATTAATTTTACCTGTTCCTTTAATATATATATATCCTTTTTAGAGAGAGGAGAAAAAAACGTGACAGCCTTGCCTGGGCTGGAGTGCAGTGGCATGATCATAGCTCTTTGCAGTCTCAAAGTCCTGGGCTAAAACCATCCTTCCACCCCAGCTTCCAAGTAGCTGGGACTACAGGTACATACTGCCATACTCAGCTAATCTTTTTAAATTTTTTGTAGAAATGGGATCTTGCCATGTTGCCCAGGCTGGCCTTGACCCCCTGGCCTGAAGCTATCCTCCCAAAGGATCTTTACTGGCCTCCTCGGCCTCTTAAAACGCTGTGATTATAGGTGTGAACCACCATGCCCAGCCCTCTAATTTTTTAATGTGACTACTAGAAAATTTAAAATTACATATATAGACTTATGAGATATTTTTATTGGACAACACCGCTCTGCCGGATTCTTGGGATAGGTGGAGCTATGCAGTTAGTGTAAACCAAGAAGAAACAGAATTATGGAGATATAATTGTTGATGTGGTCTACACAACCAGGCAAAAGCTAAAGGGTAAAACTGGCTGCCTAGTGCTACTCTTAGTGTGATCCACAGGATGACATGAGCCTACAGACTGCCACCGGTCCCTCAAAAGCAACTAAATTGAAGGTACATCTTTAGAAACTTTTATAAAATTTGACAGTAATTCTACATCTGTTGCATCTAATATCTTTTTTTAAGGTGGGTTTGTATTTTGCGTGCCCTTGTGTCCTTTTACTTCATTTCTATTGATTTATTTTTATTATATTTTATGAAATTATCAGTTTGCAATATTGGAAATAGGATCTTTACCACAGACTGTTTGAAAAGCATTGGGATATATAATTTTGGTGACTCAAATGTTTAGTTGATATTCATGGGAACAGATTTATGAATTTCAAATATACTTAGTGAAAGCCCGTATTTAATGGAGAAAGAAAAGGTATTCAAATTTCATACACCTACCTCAAGGACTGATCTATCTAAATATCTTTAAATGCATAGACATGTTAATTATAAAGGAAACTAGCCTCTTATCTCTATAGAAATGTTTCATTTTCTGCAAAATATAGAAGTTAGAAAAATGTATATCTGGCCAGCTTGAAAATTACATAATTTGGAAAAGTTCAAGTTTATTTGAGGAGCTTGGTAGAAGTCTTCATGACAACTTGGCCTCTCACTACCCTGAATCTGTGCAAATTGGCCATATGACATATTTCAACCTGGAAATGTAGGGGCAAAAAAAAAAATAGTAAATGCTATTTCATAATAATCAGATAAAAAGACATGGAAGTTAAGTGCAACCCAGTCTGGCAGTTCATTAGCAAATAACTGCCACTATGCCAAAGTACAAAAACAAAACAAAATGAATCCTGCTTAGAAGAGCTGAAGATTTCTTTGCTTTCTTCCAAAACAAGGAACTCAAACATGTCAACAGTAATCCCTGTCTAAATGCATCAGAAAGCCAGGCAATTCCCACTGTACCCACTCCGACAGCAGGGCGTTCAGAAATACTTCCCGGATATCACAGGAACTCTTCAATCTTTGATTTTTTAAGATGTTCCCACATACAAGAGACCAAGAAAAAGACACATCCACAACAAAACAACTGAGACATTTTTAAGAGAAGGGTATGTTTTTCTCATATCTAACACTCTGACTTAGCAATTCACTTAGCTTGCTTTCTCCAAGTTCCACAAAAGAGGCCACAAATGGCCCCTTGATAAAGCCTCCTTTCTCAGATGTTTTAAAGGCACTTTATGCCGGATATCATAACAGTTAATCTGACTTTCCTCCATTCCATTGACTTATTTAATTTGCTCAGAGATGTAAGACAATTCAGGGACTTGAGAGAGCTGGGGAAAATGGGGGAGAGTGTTAAAATGAAAAATGAAAGCAGTGTATTCTAGATGTCAGTTCTTGGCAGCAGACACACTACCTTGCTCATAGCACTTAGAACAATGCTTGGCAACTAGAAAATGCTCCATAAATATTTTGACTGACTCCAGGTGGAGAAATGTTAATTAAGCATTAATCATCTACCATAAGCCCACACTGACTGAGCATTTTATTTTTCAACATAATCCTTTAATATCAGTATTTTATGATAAAGAGATTCAAATTACGAAAAGTTAGATAAGAAATTCAGTCAACACCTTCCCCTCCCCATGCATATACTCTCCTACCCATAGCAAACAGCTCAGATGCACCTGCTATGCCGCCTACTATTTACTAAGTGTTCCCCCATGAGTTCCCTTCTTGCTCTGACTCTGGGTGAATGTTAAGCAGCTCTGAAAATAAAGATAAATCGCTTAAGTTGCATGGCATGGTTTCTCTGTGACTTTAGCTTTGCCTCTATAAAAGTAATGTCAAAAGTTAAAGCATGGAAAACTCACTCCACATGCATTTGAGGTGCTTTCTGATCAACAGCTTCCCAAGGAGATCATTTACCTGATTTGTTTTCCTACAGCCACCTTGCTGGGCAGAAAAGGCCTGAATTTTGTCTTTCACATTTAGAAAAGAAAAGCTGAGTGTTTATCCCTCAAAAATATGAGGAAACTATCTGCGTGGGACTGACTTTATGCATATGGAGATTAGGCTGCCATCAGCAAGAAGGATCCTTCCTTCTACAATGTAATGTTTCTACTCTTAGCTGAAATCTAAGTTCTTGACAAAGATGACAAAAAAGGTATTTTCTACTCAAAGTTTTCTTCTGCAATTACAAGAAGGCAGCGTGCTCAAAGGCTATAAGCCTTGCAGTCAGGCAGACTTAAGTTATATCACAACTTTGCAATTTAATTATTGTGTGACTTAAAGCAAAAATTTCAAAAGTTTAATCAGGAAAACCAAAACCAGTTCTAAGCCTTTCAAGTAGGAAGGAATTGGGTTACAAAATTCCTGAATGAGCTAGAGTAGTAGAAAAGAGAGGACAAAGGAAGGTGGTGCTATCTAGAACTCAGGAAGTCGGAAGCCTGCCATCATTGCCCAGTCGCACACTCTGTGCCATCACAAGCTGCTGCTGAAACCCCCCAGTCCAAGCTTCCACAAAGGGGCCCCCTCCACTTCTCCACTGCTTCAGGTACCCACACTTCCTGCTTCCATCACTATCACTTTTGTAGCACTCTGCACTGTTCCAAGCCAAAAGAGTAACTTCTGCCTTCTTTTTCCTACCAGTCTAATCCCAAGTAAGAGCCTCATATTGAAGGAAACTAAACAAAACCTCAGCCGGAAAATGTACCTTCTAGGCTTCCAGCCTCTGCCATACGGGGAAAAGCAACACAAATAACCATTACAACAAGTTGTATAATCTGAGCCCCAGCTTTCTCCTCTATAAAATAAAAATAATGCCCTTATCCAATATGCATTTCTGTAAGTGCCTACTCTATGTGGGTTACTATTTGCTATGTATTGATCTAGGACCTGGATATAAAGTTGGTTTTAACTACAATGTTTTCTTGTATATGCTTATGTGAAATATTCGAACAGATAATTGTAACAACAGTTTAATGCCCAATCTATACACAAAAATATTTTTAATATCATGCCAAAGGTAGGGGGCGGGGGGTCTATCTAACTTATTCGAGGAGGAATGGAAGAGGTTCCTAAAGGAGATAATACCCATTTGTTGCAGAAGACTGGGGGTGGAGAAAATCCATCATTTCAGGAAGAAATGCAAATACAAGAGAACAGATATAAAAACAGTATCGGCTAGGCGCGGTGGCTCATTCCTGTAATCTGAGCACTTTGAAAGGCCGAGGTGGGTGGATCACCAGAGGTCAGGAGTTCGAAACCATCCTGCCCAACATGGCAAAACCCCGTCTCTAATAAAAATACAAAATTAGTCGGACATGGTGGCACATGCCTGTAATCCCAGCCATTTGGAAGGGTGAGGCAGGAGAATTGCTTGAAACTGGGAGGCAGAGGGAGGTTGCAGTGAGCCGAAATCACGCCATTGCACTCCAGCCTGGGCAACAAGAGCAAAACTCCATCTCAAACAAAATTTAAAAATATATAAAAACTAAAAACAGCATCAAGTGTAGAAAATAATATAGGCAGTTTTAGTTGCTTAAGAATAAAATTCAAAGAAGGAAATGAGAAGAGGCAGATAGGCCAAGCCTGGATCAGCAAAGGCCTTTGTGTTGTTAAAAAAAAAAAAAAAAAAAAAAAGTTCAGATATCAACTTGTAGGAAAAGGGGTGATATTTAGCAACTTGATGCCCAGGTGTGGTGTTGTCAAGTTTGTGCTGTCTAGTTGCTATGAAGGGATGGATTTGAACAGGAGAAAACACAAGCAGAGAAGCCAGTTCGGAAACATTCAATAGTTCTGTAATGATTTAATGAAAAGCTGAACAAGATCAATGCCAAGAAAGAGAGTCCATCAGACACACTCTATTATAGGCATGAAAAAAATGCTGGAAGTTTAACATGGTGGAGCACCTTGGATTTACCAACCTCCTTTTGGGAGTAGAAGTATCTGCATTTAGAAAGAATTATTTAATAAAACAACTGGAGTAAAAAGGAAGACTGCTCACATCTCAAGGGATCATACTATATAAGCGGAGGTTCAGTAAGGAGCAGGGTTTTCATTTTACTAGATGGGGACACAAATTTGGGGTAGAGCTAAATTACCCTAGACAACACAGGAGAGACTAATCCTACAGCTACCGGGAGTCCCTGTCTCTGTGGGTTTTTGTTTGTTTTACACAATGATCATCCTATTAATTAGATAATATTGGTCTGAAGTAGCCCAAATTATTAGCCTACCCTGGTTACCCACATATTGAAGTCAATCACTGTCTAAATTATTGACAGCAGGAATACAGGCAAAGAGAATGATTCTAGAAACAGAATTAAAATTTTCAGGACGTGATGGTTGGTCATGTGAAAAATGCCCAAAATGAGAAATCAGGAATATATATTAAACCGCATAACTAATGGACACTAGCCTGAATAACCGGGTGACAAAATAATCTGTAATCAAACCCCTATGACACAAGTTTACCTATATAACAAACCTGCACATGCAACCATGAACTTAAATAAAAGTGAAAAAAAGAGCATACCCACAGTCTCTTATCTGAAATCCATATATTCAGAAGTGTTTCAGGATATGGAAAGTTTCTGGTTTAATACCAAATAATATGATATATACATATACATATATATATATACATACACACACACACACACACATATAATGTATTTCACAGCACAGGCAGGAGGGTCTACACCAGTGCCACAGTCAAACATATTAACATTTCTTCAATGAAGTATGAGTATTAGTATCAAATGACATCAATTAAGAGGTAACTTCATTTCAGTCCAGTCCAGTTCTACCTCAAAGGAATTGAAGCCAGGTCAGATTTCATTGCCAAATGCTTGGTGATAACGTCTTAGTTTTCAGAGTTCTTTTAACTTTAGAAGTGTGGAATTCATATTTTTCTGGGGTAGAGATGAGAGTGCTGGATGATCTAGGCAGGGTCACCCTCTGATTGTTCCTCTCCAATGGTCTCTGAAAGTAGGGAGTTTCTTGACTACCATCAACTGAAGCAGGAATATGGATACCCAGCCACATCTTCTGATTATTATGGGTCCCAACTAGTCACTTGACCTCAGCCATAATTACTTATTAGATTTTATGAATTTCTGATGATCTTAGTGTGTCACCTAGAAGTCAGGGAATAAAGTCCCTAAGAGATTATCACCATGAGATCGTAAAAAATCTGTCAATATATGCCAGGTTGAGTAGCAAACTTAGCATAATGCATACTGCATGCTGGGTACCTTGAATCAGAAACAGCAGCAGCTCCAGATAGAATGAGACTTTGCCTATCTCCTGAGCCAGACACTGTCTCTTCCCATGACGAGACATCATTAACCCTGACAACAATTTTTTTTAAAAAAGCTCGATGAGGTGGTCATCCAGAGTTTAAAGTAGAAAAAAGGGTCAGGCATGGTGGCTCACACCTGTAAATCCCAGCACTTTGGGAGGCTGAGGCAGGTGGATCACGAGGTCAGGAGTTCGAGACCAGCCTGTCCAAGGTGGTGAAACCCCTTCTCTACCAAAAATACAAAAAAAAAAAAAAAAAAAATAGCTGGGCGTGGTGGCAGGCACCTGTAATCCCAGCTAATCAGGAGGCGAGTCAGGAGAATTGCTCGAACCTGGGCAGCAGAGGTTGCAGTGAACCGAGATCGCACCACTGCACCCCAGCCTGGGCAACAGAGTGAGACTCTTTCCCCGCCCCACCCCCCAAAAAAAAGAAAAAAACGGGCACAGGACATGAGTTGTGTGTTTGGAGGGAAGAGTGAGATAGTACCTATCCAAGAAATGGCCCATGGAAATCGCAGATCTGAAAATGGCCAAGGATGACAACAGAGAAATACAGAAGGTTATAACCATAAACAGCAGGGTGAGAATGATCCATAGAGCCATAGGGACTAAAGCAATATGCACCAGAACATAGAATCTGCATAGCTGTTGAGTAAGTCCTGATCACCATACCACACACTGCCTTCTAGAGGGAAGGGAGAAAACCAGAATGAATAATGTCCCTGCTTGAAGCAGCCAGGGGTGAGGGGTATGATTATACTTAGAGGATTACTATACATTTTACATCTTTGTACTCACTAGCAAGAGTCATGTGAAACACACTGTTTATACAAAACTTGCCGGTTTATAGCCAAGTGGATAGTGGTGCTACCAACCAAAATCTTTCTTCTTAAGTGGGGTTTTAGAAGAAGAGGGTTAGTTCATTTGGGGTCATACTGAATTTGGATGCTTATGTATTATTCAGGTAGAGGTATCTCATTAGCTATTAGATATACACATCTCAAGTTAGAAGGAGATATCTGTGCTGGAGATAGTGATTTAAGGTGTTGATAGCGGATAAAAAATGTTGAAATTACTTGTGGAGAATAAGTTGATGAGAATATTGTATATTGATGATAGGATCCTGAAGAACACCACCATCTAAAGAATAAGTAGTGAGAGAAAAACCAACAGAAAAGACAGAAACAAAGATGAATGGAAGAACCTCTTATTACCAAGTCAGGAGAGAATAAAGATTAATAAGGAGGTAATAATTGTCTAAGTGAGAGAAGAAAATATATCCATTATATTTGGAAACAAGAAGGATATAGATGATATAAAGGGGAAATTTTCAATACAGTGGTGGAATCAGAAGCTAGATCATAGTACATAGAGGAGGAGTAGGTGGAAAGATTAAGTATAGAATACTCTCTCCAGGAATTTTTAAGAGATCAGATGTCATTTGTTAGCCGACTGCTTGGTAATTAGTGGGGATTACTGTAACACAATCATCCGAATCACAGAGTGGTATAAAGCTTGATATCAGGTCCTTTCCTGAAACCATACCTATGTAGATGAGAGGAGAACATAGTCGTTGATTCCCTGTTCGTCTCTCACGACCTCTATTTGGCCACATCCAACCCTCTGGCAGACTGGAATGGCAGAGGGAGCACCTTGAACAGCAGCCACGATGCTGCTGAGATGCTGGACCTGGGAACCAGAATGTGGAAACCAAATGTTCCACAGTAGTGGGTTGCTTTAGAAATTTACATTTGATTTCCTACTCCACAAGAAAATAGATTTAATATTTTATGTTTATTAATGAAACGAATGTATTTGTTGCTAAAACACTTAACTTACAACCAGCCCAATGTATCATCTTCATAGAATTTTCTTATATGATAGCTTTCAAAGCCATCCCAACTTTACTATCATGCATAAAGTCTAAAATCCTTGACAGTTATCCAGTTTGTGATATCTCTGACATTTCAGAGATCCCTCTCATTTTCACCTGAGGGCAGAATACCTTGCAAAAGTGCCAGACCATTTTCTTAACTCTATCCTCTTTAACCTTCCCTACTTCCTCCACCTTCCTAATCAAGAATAGATGGGAGCACAGAAACTCAAACTCACCAAAGTTGTCAGAGATTATGATCTTTGGGTTGGCAAAATACCTTCCAAAACAAGTGGTTATCACCTTTCTCAGAGCACCCAGCTATTCACCTTGAAGCAGATGATTAGACAGGTACAGGGAGGCCATGACTTATTGATAGAGAAATCAAGTTTCCAGTTTTCATACATTCCATATTTTCACAATTGCTTTTCCTTTGGGAGGCCAAGGTGAGCAGACCACCTGAGGTAAGGAGTTCAAGACGAGCCTGACCAATATGGTGAAACCTCATCTCTACTAAAAATACAAAATTAGCCGGGCGTGGTGGCAGGCACCTGTAGTCCCAGCTACTTGGGAGGCTGAGACAGGAGAATTGTTTGAACTTGGGAGGTGGAGGTTGCAGTGAGCAGAGATCGTGCCCACCGCATTCCAGCCTGAGCGAGAGAGTGAGACTCCATCTCAAAAAAAAAAAAAAAAAAAATAGCAGAAGCTCTTTCCTTTTGCTCTCTTCCTCGTGGTAATGTCCAGCCCTCATTTCGAAGAAGATAGCTGCCACTATTTTACTCCTATCAGAACAGGCATGGGAGACAACACTCAGTAAAGATTTATTGGGGCTCTCTAGCATTCCATTCATTTCTTTACACCCGAAATCTGCAGAGACATCCTTTATCCTTGTCCCTGTGCTCTGAACCCAAACCAAATTATTCTGATCACCAGGAAAATTAGCTCTAACCTGTCTAAAGTTTTTTCCAGACAGCAATGTTGGTGGGCATACAACAATATGACTGAAGACTTACAATGCATGTGATTAAACCAGTGAGAGGAACCAGGTCTGCAGCAAGTCAAAGATGATCTCATGAAGCAGGCTTAGTGTCACCACTTTGTACCAATATAAATTATTTAGCTCATGAATCACTGTCAACCCGCTCCCTATATCATTTCCAAATATGGAGCTAATTAGACCACACGTTGCTCTGACTCTGATTACAATATATTTGATTAGCATGTAGAGTTTTATCCCAGTAAATTGTCATCATCATAAGGTTGGAAACCCTATTGCCAGGGCATCCTGGAGGGGAATATACATAATTCAGCCTTTATTAAAATTCTAACTTAGCCAAACTTAATGGTGTTCTTGGTTCTCATCACTAAGTCAAAAGAATGCCAATTTCTCTCTCTCCCATTGATCTCTCCAAAAATTACTAGCGACTTTTGTATGTTTCCTTGGGTTTACTTAACGCAAAATTTCTGTTCACCAGCCTTAATATCATTCTTTCCTCCAAAACCATAAATTTTCCTCTTGGATTCCCAATCAAATCAATACTACCCCCACAAAAAGGGAATACCACAAAAGTAGGAAAACTGATGCAAGAATAGTGTGTTCCATGCACAACTATTTTAGTTTTTTAACTTTTAAATTTCCAATTATTATGGATACATCATAGCTGTACATATGTATCAGATACATGGGATATTTCGATACATGCATGCAATGTCTAGTGATCAGATAAGGGTGACTGGAGTGTGTATCCATCACCTCAATCATTTATCATTTCTTTGCATTAGAAACATTCCAATTGAACTCTTTGTTATTTTGAAATATACAACAAATTGTTAACTATAATTAGCATATTGTTCTACTATGGATATTATTCCTTATATCCCATTTTTATACCCATTAGCCATCCCATCTTTATCCATCCCTTCCCACTGTGCTTCCCAACCTCTGCTAACGATCATTCTACTCTCAATCTCAGTGAGTTCAATAATCTTTAATTCCCACATAAGAAAATGCAGAATTTGTCTGTGCCTGGCTTATTTCACTTGACATAATGTCCTCGAATTCCATCCATTTTACTACAAATGAAAAGATTTCCTTCTCTTTTATAGATAAATAATATTCTATTGTGTATATGTACCACATATTCTTTATCCATTTATCTGCTAATGGATACTTAGGTTGATTCCATGCCTTAGCTATTGTGAATGGTGCTGCAATAAACACAGGAAAGCAGATGTCTGTAACATGCTTATTTTATTTCTTTTAGATATATACCTAGTAGTGGGATCGCAAATAATATATTTCTATTTTTAGTTTTTTGAGGAATCACCATACTGTTTTCCATAGTGGCTATACTAATAATTTACATTCCCACCAACAGTGTATGAGGGTTCCCTTTTCTCATACCCTCTAGTATTTTAAATTATTTTGATATTTAAGGCTCAGCTCATTGCCGTTCCTCCATGAAGTCCTTCTTTAAGCATCCCAGAAAGAAAACAATATCTAATGTTCTCATTCTCTGAATCTTATTAGGCATTTGTCCATGTTCCTTGTATTGGTAATTTATTATTTTATGTACATTAGGTCATTTCACAACTAGATCATAACCTTATTGAATCATTAACGCCTTTGACAACCATTCACTAAGCAACAACTCTGACACTGAACTACATGGTACAGTTACAAAAGTGTGTAAGGAAAACAATTGTCTTCTAGAAGTTCATAGCACTGTCAAAGAAGCAGTGGTTTGTATACTGCTTTGTGTCCCCAGGACACAAAGTTAAATTATGAAAATGGTAAGTGATATCAATAGAATAAAATAACATATAGACTTCTCAAATGGCAAGATATTCTTTATAAAATTGACAGTCCATCATTATTCGCTTCCCTGAAGAATTCGAAGCAATGACTTCTAAGTCCTCTTGAGATTCTGAAGATTTTTTTTGCCATGGTATACTAACTGGTCTCACTCATCTCTGCAAAGCTTCATCTTAACAGAGAACCATCTTGATTTTTACCTGGAGTAGTTCCAAAAAAAGAAATACTCTTCACTCTCCTTCAACTCAAATGGGCATTTGAGTTGGTTCCATGTCTTTGCTATTGTAAATAGTGCTTCAGTAAACATACTTGTGCATGTGTCTTTATAGTAGAATGATTTATATTCCTTTGAGTACATACTCAGTGATGGGATTGCTGAGTCAAAAGGTATTTCTGGTTCTAGATCCTTGAGGAATTCCCACACTGTCTTCTACAATGGTTGAACTAATTTGCATTCCCACCAACAGTGTAAAAGCATTTCTATTTCTCCACAGCCTCACCAGCATCTATTGTTTCTTAACTTTTTAATAATCGCCATTCTGACTGGTATATGATGGTATCTCATTGTGGTTTTGATTTGCATTTCTCTAATTATCAGTGATGTTGAGCTTTTTCTCATATATTTGTTTCAAAGGGAATGCTTCCAGCTTTTGCCCATTCGATATGATATTGGCTGTCTGTTTGGCATAAATAGTTTTATTTTGAGATATGTTGCATCAGTACCTAGTTTATTGATGGTTTTTAACATGAAGGAATGTTGGATTTTATCAAAGGCCTTTTCTGCATCTACTGAAATAATCATGTGGTTTTTGTCACTGGTTCTGTTTATGTGATGGATTATGTTTATTGATTTGCATATGTTGAACCAGCCTTGCATCCCAGGGATGAAGCAGATTTGATCGTTGTTGATAAGTTTTTTGATGTGCTGCTGGATTCAGTTTGCCAGTATTTTGTTGAGGATTTTCACATTGATGTTCATCAGGGATATTGGCCTGAAATTTTCTTTTTTTGTTGTGTCTCTTCGAGGTTTTGGTATCGAGATGATGCTGGCTTCATACAATGAGATAGGAAGGAGTCCTTCCTTTTCAATTGTTTGGCATAGTTTCAAAAGGAATGATACCAGCTCCTCTTTGTACCACTAGTAGAATTCAGCAGTGAATCCATCTGGTCCTGAGCTTTTTCTGGTTGGTAGGCAATTACTGCCTAAATTTCAGAACGTGTTATTGGTCTATTCAGGGATTTGACTTCTTCCTGGTTTAGTCTTGGGATGGTGTATGTGTCCAGGAACTTATCCATTTCTTCTAGATTTTCTAGTTTATTTATGTAGATTGTTTACAGTATTCTGTTAGTTTGTATTTCTGTGGGGTCAGTGCTGATATCCCCTTTATCATTTGGTATTGTGTCTATTTGATTCTTTTGTCATTAGTCTAGTTAGCAGTCTATATATTTTGTCATTTTTTTTCAAAAAACGAGCACCTGGGTTGATTTTTGAAAGGGTTTTTCATGTTTCTATCTCCTTCAGTTCTGCAATGATCTTAGTTATTTCTTGTCTTCTGCTAGTTTTTGAATTTGTTTGCTCTTTCTTCTCTAGCTCTTTTAATCATGTTAGGGTCTCAATTTGAGATCTTTCTAGCCTTCCGATGTGGGCATTTAGTGCTATAAATTTCCCTCAACACTGCTTTAGCTGTGTCCCAGAGATTCTAGTACATTGTCTCTTTATTCTCATTGGTTTCAAAGAACTTCTTGATTTCTGCCTTAATATCATTATTTACCCAGGAGTCATTCAGGAGCAGGTTGTTCAGTTTCCATGTAGTTGTGCGGTTTTGAGTTTCTTAATCATGACTTCTAATGTGATTGCACTGTGGTCTGAGAGACTGTTAGGATTTCCATTATTTTTCATTTACTGAGGAGTGTTTTACTTCCAATTATGTGATTTTAGAATAAGGGTCATGTGGCACTGAAAAGAATGTATATTCTGTTGATTTGGGGTGGAGAGTCCTGTAGATGTCTATCAGGTCCACCTGATCCAGGGCTGGGTTCAAGTCCTGAATATCCTCATTAATTTTCTGTCTTGTTGATCTAATATTGACAGTGGGGTGTTAAAGTCTCCCACTATTACTGTGTGAGTCTAAGCCTCTTTGAAGGTCTCTAAGGACTTATTTTATGAATCTTGGTGCTCCTGTATTGGATGCACATATATTTATGATAGTTAGCTCTTCTTGTTGAATTGATCCCTTTACTATTATGTAATGCCCTTCTTTGTCTTTTTTGATCTTTGTTGACTTAAAGTCTGTTTTGTCAGAGACTAGGATTGCAACCCCGGCTTTTTTTCCACTTTCTATTTGCTTGCTAAATTTTCCTCCATCCCTTTATTTTGAGCCTATGTGTGTGTTTGCACATGAAATGGGTCTTGTGAACACAGCACACTGATGGGTCTTGACTCTTTATCCAATGTGCTAGTCTGTGTCTTTTAATTGGGGCATTTAGCCTATTTACATTTAAGGTTAGTATTGTTATGTGTGAATTTGATCCTGTCATAATGATGCTATCTGGTTATTTTGCACACTAGTTGATGCAGTTTCTTCATAGTGTCATTGGTGCTTATATTTTGGTGTGTTTTTGCAGTGGCTAGTACCGGTTTTTTCTTTCCATATTTATTGCTTCCTTCAAGAGCTCTTGCAAGGTAGGCCTGGTGGTGATGAATTCCCTCAGCATTTGCTTGCCTGGAAAGGATTTTATTTCTCCTTTGCTTATGAAGTTTAGTTTGTCTGGATATGAAATGCTGGATTGAAAATTCTTTTCTTTAAGAATGTTGAACATTGGCTCCTGCTCTCTTCTTGCTTGTAGGGTTTCTGCTGAGAGGTCCACAGTTAGTCTTATGGACTTCCCTTTGTAGGTGACTTGGCCTTTCTCTCTGGCTGCCCTTAACATTTTTTCCTTCATTTTGACCTTGGAGAATCTGATGATTGTGTTTTGGGATTGATCTTCTCATAGAATATCTTAGTGGTGTTCTCTGTATTTCCTAAATTTGCATGTTGGCCTGTCTTGCTAGGTTGGGGAAGTTCTCCTGGATAACATTCTGAAGTATATTTTCCGGCTTCTCTCCATTTTCCCTGTCTCCTCAGGTACTCCAATTAATCATAGGTTCAGTATTTTTACATAGTCCCATATTTCTCAGAGGCTTTGCTCATTCCTTTTCAATCTTTTTTATCTAATCTTGTCTACATGCCTTATTCCAGCAAGGTGGACTTCAAACTCAGATATCCTTTCTTCCGCTTTGTTGATTTGGCTATTGATACTTGTGTATGCTTCACGAAGTTCTCGTGCTGAGTTTTTCAGCTCCATCAGGTTATTTATGTTCCCCTCTAAACTGGTTATTCTAGTAAACATCTCCTTTAACTTTTTATCTATGTTCTTAGCTTCTTTGTGTTGGGTTAGAACATGCTCCTTTAGCTCAGCAGAGTTTGTTATTACCCATCTTCTGAATCCTACCTTCTAGCAATTCGTCCATCTCATCCTCCATCCAGTTCTGCACCCTTGCTGGAGAGGGGTTGAGATCATTTGAAGGAGGAGAGGCATCCTGGCCTTTTAGGTTTTCATCATTTTTTCGTTGATTCTTTATCATCTTCATGAGTTTGTCTAGTTTTGATCTTTGAGGCTGCTGACCTTTGGATGGGGTTTTAGTGGGGAATTTTGTTGTTGATGCTGTTGTTGCTTTGTTTTTTTTCAATGATCAGGTCCCTCTCCTGTAGGGCTACTGCAGTTTGCTGGGGGTTCATTTCAGGCCCTTTTCAACTGGTTCACTTCTGCACCTGGAGATGTCACTCAAGGAGGCTGGAGAACAGCAAAGATGGGGGCCTGCTTCTTCCTCTAGGATCTCTGACCTCAAGGGGTACCGACCTGATGCCAGTAGGATTCCTCCTGTAGAGGGTGTCTGCCAACCCAATTGAGTGACACGGGGAGGAGGACCCATTTAATGAAGCACTTTGACTGTCCCTGGGTGGAAGAGGTATGCCATGCTGGGGGGAAACCCACTCATCTGGGCTGCCCAGATTCCCCAGAACTAGCAGGAGAAAAAACTAAGTCTGCTGGTCCACAGAGACTGTGGCCACCCCTCCCCTAGACGCTCAGGCCCAGGGAGATCTGAATTCTATCCCTGAGCCCCTGACCGGAGTTACTGGAGTTCCTGTAGGAAGGTCCCGCCCAGTGAGGAGAGATAGGTCAGGGTCACGCCTCAAGAGGCACTCTGGTTGCAGTCTGCCACAGTTGGTGTGTTGAGCTGTGGGGGACACCTCTTAGGACCAAGTGGTCCAGCCTCCCTGGCTCCAGCAGGGGAAAAGCACAGTCTGGAGCTATAGAGATGGCTGCCGCCCTTGCCCCACTTTGGGAGCTTGGTGTGTTCAGCAGATATCAGTCCCAGTGCTGGCTGCTGCCCCTCCCCACAAGGACCTCAAATGGCTTAGAGAGCAGGCAGCTGCAGCTGTGGTGCTGGTTACCTCTTCCCCGAGGAACTCAGCAGGCTTAAGCTTTAGCTGAGTGGCTGGTTAAGAATATGCGTGGCTCCTAGGCCCCAGTGGTGTGGGTTCACGAGTGGGATCTTCCAATCCATGGGTTGCAGAGTTCCATGGCAAAAGCACGGTTTCCCAGCCTGGGTAGCACACTCACTCACCATCTCCCTTGACTGGGGGGTGGGGGCTCCCCTGCCTCATGTGGCTCTCAGGTGGGCTGCCCACCACACTGCTCTTTCTTCCTCTACATGGGTCACACCAGCTGCCTAGTCAGTTCTGGTGACGGAACCCGGATACCTCGGTTGCCACTGAAGGATTCACATGCTATTATGTTTCTTTTTGATGGGAGCCTCTGATCAGGCTGCTTCTAAGTCGGTCATCTTGGCCCCACCCCCCAATATTATTTGTGATTAATATGTTTTCCCCATAGTTTTCAATGTTAATCACAAATAAACTTTTCTGATTAATATTGAATACTATAGGGGAAAATATTTGTGTGCAAATTTTAACCCATTGTTCCAAGTATCATAAAGCAGACTCTATTGTAAATTGTCATGATCCTTTTGGGATCATGAGAGCTCAACTCCTAATATCCATAATCAACATTAAATAAAAATTTATGTAATATCTTTCCTATTCTTCTTTATTACCCAAATCACAGAGATAATCTACACTTAAAAAGAACAGATTCTGGATAGTGAATGATTAATTAATAACACTCCGAACTATTCCTACAGAGAGATGTTTAACGTCACAAGACGTGTCACTGCCTCATTCATTCTGCTCAGTGTAGCATCAATTTTCTCCTTGTATCCCAATTTTAAAAAACACTTTTTTCCTCAGAATAGTTAGAACGGTGGAACACTCCATCAACACAAGCATTCCCAAGAACATTTTTCATAAAGGAGAAGAACGCACCCCAAACAATAATATAGGTTAACTCTTTGGATATTGTTAGTAGGTATTCTAGACAGAATTTGCTCTACCTAAATACTGCAATGTACTCAATACTCTGGACACCAAAAGAAGCAAAGGCATGCTATCAGTGCCATTCAGAACACTATGTTCACTGAGATCATTTCTGTCTAGATCTCATGCACATTTGTTCTACCTGAATGAACGACACTGGTGAGGCTTTCTGTGACTAAGAGCCTCATCATCACTGTCCCATGGAGGCAGACAGAAATTCTAGATTCTACTTTGTGTTTGCCAGGACTGGCTGTCACAGAAATTATTCCCATAATTCCATTTCTGCTTCATTTTCACCACTTTAGATGCCTCGCTCAGCTTTCTCATATTGCTGCTCCCATAGGCTTTTTCTCCCACACCTCCTAGAATCTGCTTTCTGACCCTTTAAAAGTCAAGCACGTGAGAATATCTTTGTACGATCCCTCCTAGAAATACTTGTGTCAACAATTGAAATAAAATTTATCCAACAGCAGGTTGTGGGAAAGGTGTCCTGCAAGAGGAGAGCTAAGTCAGGGCTCTCCCAAGAAGGCCATGAAATCACACCATGCACACAGTGCACAGATCCACCTGTGAAATGACTTGCCTGGAGTAAAAAATAAGGTTCTAGAAAAAAATTGTACCTCAAATTGACCATATTCCTGCTGCATGACTGGCATTTATTAAATGTCACATTTTCTTTGGCACTCTTGTAACCTACCATTGTTTAATGACTGAGGCATTTAGGAAATCAGGAATTAGTGCTATCCAAGAGAGAGAGGAAAAGTTTGCCAAATAGTTGTATAAAGAAAGACAGTTGCACCTGAGCTATGTCTGCTTAAAGGTCAAATTAAGCATATCCACACTGCTTCTGAATAACGGGACAAGTAAATACATGCCCCCCTACACCCCTCACTTAAAGGAGACTTCACAATGACAAGCAGAGTGTCATTTATTAGGCTGCTTTCAGACAAATCCACTCAAATTCATCTAATTACAAGATGTGCTCTGTCCAGAAGCTTCCTCAGCACAGCCCAGTGAAGAAAAGCATCAGTAATTGCTCAAAATGTGTCAGGTACACAGTCTTTCAAGTAGGGGAGTTTAAAAATGCCATTTCACACAACAATGGATTTGTTGCTAAATATTCTTGACAGAATACTGAGGAAATGTGAAGCCAAAGGGTATCTAAGGGTATACTACACCCTGCTCAATGCATGTATCCCTTCATTCAATCATTGAGTAGTTATAAGATTTAGAGGTTACTGATGCCCAAGTGAGGTTCTTAGTATTCCTGTCATAAGTATATATATATATATATACACATATATATATATGTGTATATATATATATACACATATATGTGTATATATATATATACATATATATGTATATATATCCAACCTGCTGTTGGATAAATTTTATGTGTATATATATATATATATATATACACACAGAGAGAGAGAGAGAGAGAGAGAGAGAGAGAAGTGGAGAGAGAGAGAGGGATGGGGCGGGGGAGAAAGAGGGATGGGGCGGGGGAGAAAGAGATGGGGTGGGGGAGAAAGAGATGGGGTGGGGGAGAAAGAGAGGACCCCAGTGATGGGGACAAAAAGAGTGTTAAACTAAATCCTGAGCAATCGACATTTGCCTTCTTATTTTTCTCCTCTCACCCTGGGTAATGGTTTTTGTACCTAAAAAATGGTAACTTACCTAGACAAAGCAAAATTGGAATGGTAGCATGACCCAGCCAAAAAAACTTCATAAATAGCACCAAAAGATAAGATGAGAGAGAGAAAAGATCGAGGAAAGAGTGATCAGAACTGTAAAACAAAAATAGACAATAAAGTAAAAAGGGAAATTATGTCCTTTTATACTCCCATAATCTTTTGTAAAATCTTTTCTTATTCATGTGAAGCCAGGGAACAGCTATAAATGAATCTCATTTCCACTGATCCATGTATATCAAAGTGATACTGTACTTTTCTTCTCAGGGGCCGTGATATCATTAGAAGACTTTAATGCAGTGAAATCTCATAGCAAACTTTCAAGTTAGCCCCTTCAAGAATTCAGCCACGTATCAGTAGACTGTCATTAAATATAGAGTGAGGTCCTCTACAAGCCAGACATCCATGTGCTAGGTGCAAGGGAAACATCAGTGAAGACAAACATGATGCCTGCCCTGGTGGGAAATTTGGTCCAATGAGATGGGGCAAGATGTTCCAGGGGACAGTGAAGTTGTACAGTAAACAAATAACTAGCCACTTTAGGCCAAGTCTACCGTTCTTGTGCTGAAGCTGAAAGCAGAGGACCCACCTCCAGCCAGGCATGGACTATTTCTACCCATTTCGTGTAGGTGAGTTGATAATGTCATCTTCAGAAGGAAAGGACCTCACTGTCTGTGTCTCTGAGTTATGGCTCTAGGGAAACCACTCAAATTGCAGGAAAGTTCAGGCTAGAAGACTTCTTATTTCTATTTATTTTTCAATCCAAGTCATTGCACCAACCCTTCAAATGCCTCCCCAGATGACTGAGTCATGAACACTCTTGTCGGTGGTACTTGACATTAACTATATTGATTGCACCAGAATAGAAATCAGCTGCATAAGTGATGATGGCTTTTCTGAACTGGAGGGGGTATGGATCTATCTTCCATCAAGACTTTCAAAGTCAGGAGCACAGGATAAAATTAATATATTTTAATGCAATGAGGCTTATCTTCTTTTTCACTAGCATCAGCATATAATGAGGTACTTTACCCCATGTTATCCAATAGTACATTCAAACTGAACCAAACTATAATGGCAATTAGACTCTGTATTTAATTAAAAGCTCAAGATGTATTCTCATGCATTATTCTTTACATCAATTTATATTTATAGTCCAATTCTGACAATTATGTATTTCTTATATTATGTATCAAATTCTTCTTTTGCTCACACTGAAAAACAAAGACTTAAAATATCTGATTTAAGGATTTTATAATTTATTTGGAGACAGCAAGTAAATATGTGTGAAATAATTTATAAATAAGCAAGTACTAAGCTATATGAAACAGTACCAATTAACACATAGTAAAATCCTAAGTGGAGGCAATTAGAGAATAAAATTTATGTCATTATGAATAAGCTTCTCATTGTATGATATAGTGAAATTAAGATAGGAATGATCAAGCAGCTAATATTTCATCAGAAAAAAGGAAAGGACTCCCTGAGCAAGATATAACAATTTCAAAAGTTTGTGTTGCATATGTATACCAGAGACCAGGTCTTATTAGTCATATGTCCTACCTCCCACAGGGTCACCCATATGGGTGTGTGAGTCCACAGGCTATTTTTTGTGGAGCCCTGATCTAAATAAACAACATGTTTTAAAACTGTACTAAAAATGTGTGAGCCTTTCTGATGTATAGTGACATACTGATGAAGCTTTGGAATACTGGATAGAAAAGAGATACCTGCATATTTGTTTAGTGCCCAATCTGCATGAGAAGATCCTTTACAGTGTCCAGGAACCAACCCTTCTTGTTCAGATCCAGGAACTATCCCTTTGTGGTTTTTGTCAGATGTACCATTCTTGGCTACTTTCTACCACTTAAGAAAAAGTCAGAAACGTCATTATTACTCAAAATTCTTTAGAACCTGTTTATATGGAAACAATATTGATTTTCTTGCCTTAGAATTTGCATAAAACCTTATTTAATGCTGGTTACATCATTACTATGGTGCCGCATTATCTATAAATACTGGCTTTGTACAATTCTCAGGTTATTGCTGTGCTTAGTTGATGATGGGCACAAATTCAAGTCTTATCTAAAGTATGCAGGAAATGTGAATAATTCATTGTTGAGCATACAGTTCAAAATCTTCAAGTACAAATGAAGAACACATTTTCCAACCATGTCTTTTCTTGAATTCATTGTACCATAATCACTGCATTCCTAGAATGTGATCTCTTTCAAGTTAACTGCACTCCTGCCTTCCAAATACCATCATCACACCTGTGAGCAGAAGGGAAAAAAAGGATTCCCATTCACATAGGAATGATTGTTTTTTATTTATCACTGCATAATACTGAACCAAGAAAGCTCAATGTCACATCAATAGGAGCCAATTCAGAGAGAACATCTACCCAAAGGACCTGTCAGTATTGGGGAGCAACAGTCTCAAAAGCCAGAAGGAAATAAGAACAGCCACGCCGGGAGGACTGCCTGACACCAGCATAGAGCTGGCAGAGGGGATGAGGTAACTGCCCTGGGTGCCAGCTTTGGGGAACACACATGATAAAGAATACCTCCTGCCACTCCCACCACTCTTAGGCACTAGGGACCAAAGGGAACACTGCAGTGGGAACATTGATGGGCAGAGGCCAACACAACACATGGCTCAAATCCATGGGTCATCAACAGACCACTGGTAGTCCAGAACCCTAAACCCATCTGTTATCTAGTATAAGTGAGAGTTATCCCAAATAAGCATGTCAACAAATTCTGGTTGTCCAGTCTCATGCAATTCTGTGAAAGCTATTTTACACAGACTAGCAGAAGCAATCATCTTGCTGCCACACCACCCTTCTGGAACTGGGGCTTATTCACAGAGCCCCAGGGAGATCCCATTGGATTGTAGGATAGAGAGTGAGAGAGCACGTCTACAGAGAAGGGGAGACCAAGGACCATGTAGGTCCAGGTCCAGGCTCAGAATGACCACTCCAGATGGCATTGCCAGTTATGGCCAGTCCTGGCCACAAGAGTGAGACTCACAGAAGATTGAGACATGTGTGGCCAGGTGCAGTGGCTCACAACTGTAATCCCAACTCTTTGGGAGGCCTAGGCGGGTGTATCACCTGAGGTCAGCAGTTCAAGACCAGCCTGGCAAAATCCCATCTCTACAAATAATTTAGCTGGGCATAGTGAAGAACACCTGGAATCCCAGCCACAAGAGAGGCTGAGGCAGGAGAATTGCTTGAACCTAGGCGACGGAGACTGCAGTGAGCCGAAATTGTGCCACTGCACTCCTGCTGCCTGGGCAACAGAGCAAGACTCTGTCTCCAAAAAAAAAAAAAAAGTGGAGATAGGTGCTTTTCATGATCAAGACCCACGCCATGCATGACAAGATCTATGGTCTATGCTCAAAGCCCCTGTCTGAATGGCAGCTCTGGCTGCAGCCCATCCCAAGAAATGGAGGACATATTAACGAGGCTCTCCAATACAAGGGACCCATTGAACCCTGTAGTCTGAGGCAGAGACCTCACTAGCTCAAATCTAAGGGCAAAATTAACCTCCACAGCACTTCATATAATTCAAGGTAAGCATTAAGTCATGCTGAATTTGATCAAGTCTCAAACCATTCGTATTCAATGTAATCTATGAAAGGAAAACAGGAATGTCACAAAGAGCAGGGCACCCCTTTTCCTTTTCCTCCACTATTCCCCAAGTAAATTGAAGATTGGTTTTCATCTTGCAAACTAATCCAGAATACAAAAACTATTGAGAACTGGCAGCTGGAATTCCTTCCCCTTCATCCCAGTTGGAAGCCACAGGCATTGGTATGGGAGATTCTGATTTTATTCTGTTGAACAGAAGCTATTTCAGCTTCTGTGGGGCTTGAGGTTCACACAACTTTGAGAGCCTTCTTTAGGAAAAAGGATGAAAAAAACTAAAATACAAAATTAAGTACAAATGTAAATATTTATTTATAATGAGGAAAGTCACAACAAATGACAAATTTTAAAAGCCAACATAAAATTTTGTACATAAGCATACTTGGTATTTATAGCACTACTGTGAGTTTATTTCCTACAAACACAAGAACTGTGGAAATTTTATTTTGTGTGGCCTCCATAAAAAAGAGTACAATGTGTATCTCATTATATATACTGCATTTTCAATTACTTCTCGCAGAATAAACTTCTGAATTGACAAGGTGTTGATGAGAACCTAATTATCCATTTATCATAATTTTATATGTCTGATGACTAGCTTCTGGCTTCATACATTCAACCTTTCATTCTCTTTAACGATCCATATATTTCTATTGAAATTGTGATACAATAAGTCTATGTTTTCATGACACTGGTTGAATTGGCAAAGAGGGAGAAAGTTGGTGGAATTATTACTGGGTGTCATTTTTACACTGGGTGTCATTTTTACACTGGATGTCATTTTTACACTGTCATATTACACAGCAATAATTTAACTGGATACATGAAATTCTTGGCTAACTACACAATATTCCAGTAAGTCAAAAAGGGAAGTTGGACTGGGAAAACTCTTGGACTTAATATATTGAAGTCAAAATAGCTTCCTATTACAAACTTTACAGAGCCATTATCACCATGGATACACATTGCTAAGGCTCTTCCCTGGGCCTGGGAATAGTCCCATGAATGTGAGGGTTTCTGCATTAGCTTCATGTAAAGCCATCTCTGCTACTGAAACAAGCAACTTTCTGCAATAAGGACAATGATGTGAAATTCTGAGTGTCTCTATATTAGTTCATTCTCATGCTGCTAAAAAAAGACATACCTGAGACTGGGTAATTTATAAAGAAAAAGAGGTTTAAGTGGACTCACACTTCCACATGGCTAGGGAGGCCTCACAATCATGGCATAAGGCAAAGGAGGAGCAGAGGCACGTCTTACATGGTGGCAGGCAAGAGAACAATCAGTGCCCAGCAAAAGGGGAAACCCCTTATAAAACTGTCAGATCTCATGACAACTAACTCACTGTCTTGACAATGGGATGGGGGAAACCTCCCCTGTAATTAAATTATCTCCACCTGGCCCTTTCCATGACACATGGGGATTATGGGAACTACAATGCAAGATGAGATTTGGGTGGGAACACAGCCAAACCACATCAGTCTCCATCCATAAACTGATAAGCAGGTTGTATGGGTAAAATGATTTGAAAGGGATCTACTATATATGATCAGTCTTTTTTGATGATGTACTTATTCACTTTAAATGAAATAGTAAACATGTAATTCATGTAGCTCTTTAACTTATATGGTTGAATTTCCATAAGAAAGTGGGCAGAGATCTGGAGTGGTTTGATACAAATACTGCTCCTTTCAGTAAAGCTTGGCTTCAACGTGATATGTCTTTTGGACTATTTTCTTTTCACATTGAATGTAAACAACAAACCACAGATTTCTCTTGTAGAATCTCCATTCTTTTCTGGACACACACACGTTTGTTTTCCTCATGAAATCATCAAGAAGCCTCTGTAATCAAGGAAAACCAGCTTCTACTCATTCCCCCATCCATTCTGCCTGCTCAGTTACATTTTGTGAATTGCCTCCATGATTTTCTGTGTTATTTATGTTAAATGGTCTTTCTAGTTATCTGTGTTTCTGCATTATTGATACCAGGTTCTCAAATGCCAAGTTTGATAGGATGATTTTTAAAGAGTTAAATCCTTAGTGATGAATACTTGCTTCTGTCTTTTTCCATGTTGACTTCCAAAAGCCATTCAGAAGAATGAAAATGAAAATAATCATTTTCAGCAGGACAAGTAGTCAGAGAAAACCCTAGGCCCCAAATTAGAATAAGTGCTGCCAAAAGCAGCTGTGGCTTTCCAATGCATGAAGCCTCAGAGCAAGCGGTAACAGGAAAGACACAGAAAACGAGGAGTCCTGGGGACCTGGCTGTGGTCAGCTGCAAATAAATGATGGCAGAATGAAGGGATGAAAGATCCCAGACAGCCTCAGCACAAATACACCCTTAGAAGTGAGAGGATCCCCTTGGAATTCCATATCTGTGTCTCTTGGTGGTAGTGGCCAGGAAAAGATAGAGGTGGATTTGTCAGACAGGTGGTAAAAAATCCTCATGAATTAAGTCAGGTTTGGAGAGATCAAGATGACATATCTAACAGAGGCACCATATGAAAGAAATAGCAACAAAAAAGAGATCCTGTCATTAAGGACTAGAAGGGCTACCCTCTCTTTTCCCTTTTTCTCTACTATCACCATAAAAAATTTCCTGTAAATATCTGTCCAGGAAATTTCAAATTATTTGGATATGGGTGACAAACATCAAATACGCATAAAATTCACATAGAAAGAAAAATATATGAAAAGGAGCATCAAAAATTTCCTATAGATAAGAACTTACCAGAAAAAAATGCTCCCATAAAACAGAAAATTGTAACAAAATATTGTAACAAAATGTACATTATATATACATTTGTACAATTTCAATGAAGTAACTATGAAGAAAGATCATAATAGGAGGTGACAGATAATAGGAGGAAACGAAATAGGAATAAACAGGAAAAATAAGAAAAGGGAAAATCATTACAGATTTAGACAAAATTAGAAAGTAAACAAAGCAAAAGTGTTGCTGTGGTAAGCATAGACACATACAAGATGGCAATTAGAAAATAGAATGAAACAAAATTTGTATAAATTATTAGAAAGAAAAGAACATGATAGACAAGAAATAGAGTTCTAAAACAAGCATATTTGGAGTTCCTGAAAGATTAAAATTAACTTAATACTATAGAACATACACTTTAGAATACAAGAAAAAAATCTGGAATTCAAAAAGACAATCAATATATTAAAAATGCATACTGTGTATCAGTGAAAATTGACTCAGGTCATTCAGTATAAAACATATCTAATAAAGATATTTATCGAGTAAAGGACTTTAATTATAAGGAAAAATTATTTGAACAGCCAAACAAACATTTCAAGCCACTTAAATAAGAAAAGAAAAGGAAAATTAGGCTGGCATTAGGGCTTCTATCCAGCAACATTTAATACCACAAGATGGGAGCAAAACCTACTTCAGAAATAAAATGAAGGAATTTATATAGAGCCAAGGATTTTATAGCCTTCAAAGTATGAGACACTGATTTTATTTGCAACTTCTAGCTCATCAAACATAAAGGCTGCAGACAGTTTTGGATATCTAACAAGTCAGAGGATACTGTTTACAGTATTTTCTGAGAAAACTACCACTAGATGGTTTTAAACACCAACCAACCAAAAGATCATGGACAAAACTTTGGCAAGAAGCACGACAGTGAAATTGAGTACATTTAAATGCAAAACTAAGCTCATTGCTTGCCTCCTCTCCATGAGATGGCAGCTGAAGTATATCCGTCAGAAGTAAGAAATCAAGAATGGAAGAATATGCATATTTCAAAATATAAAAGTAAATGCTAAACTTAAACCATCTTGTTGACAAAAATTAGATGCTATAAGAAAAGAGAGTATGGACAAATACAGATAATGTAAGCCAGTTGAATTATTGCTCACAGTAAGTAACTAACTTAATCTGTTAAAAGAAAGAAGTAACTAAGGCCATGATAGTGAGATATTCTACAAATATTTATATGTGGAACAAAAAATGCTGCTCTAAACATCAGAAAAATCACATTTCGAAAGCAAATAAAACAGACTGCATTGTGTAAAACCTTCACATTTATAGAAGTAAGCACATTGAATAGGGACTCTGCCATATTAATACAAATAAACATAATTCACCTTTCAAGCAAATCAGATTTTCAAATTAGATCACAATTGAAAACCAACTCTATGCTGTATCCAAGAGGCATACCCAGAACGAAGTGATTCTGAAATGGAAAAAAAAAAAAATGATGTTTGAGGAAAATCTAAAACGAAAAGAATCAGGGGTTATATGAATTTCAGACACGATGAGATTCAGGTGAAAAGAACAAAAATGGGCATTATGTAAGAATAATGGATATAACTCATAATGAAATTTACAGTTATGGATACAAATACACCAAATAATGTAATCAGCAACTTCCTACAAGAGACATCACAGAAGCTACAATAAGAAGTAACTTGTCACTGGGAATTTTAATTCACCACCCCCAATCTATAAAAAAATCAAAATGTCCATGTCTCATAAGCTCGTTAATAAATTTAACATCATCCTATATATATGCCACAAAGGTGGGTTTTGTTTTTTTCTGGAAAAAAAAAAACAGAAAAGAGATTACTAAATTCTCAAAGAAATTACGGACAGCCGAGGAAAATTGTGAAAAAAGAAGAGCAAGGATGTGAGACCTGCCTTATCATCTTCTAAAACATATAGTGAAGTCTCCATTAAATAACTAAAACAGTGTGGTTCTGGTCTATGAGTGGATAAACCAGTGGTACTAGTACGAAGGTCCGGAAATAGGTTTTTTAAAATAAAAGAATTAGTGAAGATTAAAGTGGCATCTCAAATCCATCAGGTAAACACAGGTTATCTAATATAGGCTCTTGGAACAATTAAGTTGCTTTGAAAGAACAATCAGGGCTGGGAAAGGAGGGGAGAAATATAAACTATAAATAGATTAAAACTATAAATTAATAGAATTTTAAAAAACACTTGGCAAAAAGCTTGAGCAAATTCATATATAATCTTGTAGAGGAAGACTTTTAAGTATGATTCAAAAATCTAGAAGCCACAAAGTTGATAAACGTGATGCTAAAAATAAAAACAAGAAATAAACCTGCATTTTAAAAAGGAGAAGCAGCCGGGTGTGGTGGCTCACACCTGTGATCCGAGTGCTTTGGGAGGCCTAGGCAAGCGGATCATGAGGTCAGGAGTTCGAGACCAGCCTGGCCAAAATGGTGAAACCCCCATCTCTACTAAAAACATAAAAAATTAGCCAGGGGTGGTGGCAGGCACCTGTAATCCCAGCTACTTGGGAGGCTGAGACAGGAGAATTGCTTGAATCCAGGAGATGGAGGTTGCAGTGAGCCAAGACCATGTCACTGCACTCCAGCCTAGGCAACAGAGCAAGACTCCATCTAAAAAAGAATCATAAGAAATAAGAGAAGCGAAATTACAATAATAACACTTGAGACAAAATATCTTCAACTAAAACTACCTAGGACTAATGTCCTTAGTTGATAAAGAACTTCTCAAATCAGAAAGAAAATTACTATCTGCTGGGAAAATGAGCAAACCACAAAACCAGACAGTTCATAGGAAGAGAAACACATTGTTGCTTAAATGTACAAGAAGATGCTCAATTTTATTCAGAATAGAGAAATGCCAAAAAAATTATTTCAAGATTACATTATCACATCATTTTAGCAAACACTTCAAAGATCAACAACACACTATCTGTGAGGGTTTGGAAAAAAGGCACTCATATACTATGTTGTGATACAACCCCTGGGGGAGGGGAATCCGGCAACAGCTACCAAAACTAGACTCCACAATCACACTCTGAGAAGGCATCCTTCAGAGACGGCTAAACATAAACAAAATAATGTGTGCAGGAGGTTTTCCACCACAACATTCCAAAAGATTGGCAAAAATCTAAGTGTTTGTGGTAATTAGGCAGCATGAATAAATTATGTTAAATAAAGCCGGAATAATCTGCAATGGACAAAAGGAACGAGAAAGCTCCTTTAGTCCTGATATAGAAAGATCTTTAAGCTGTAAGAAATGGGAATGAGCAGGGTTCAGAATAGTGCATATAGTGTGTATCTGGCTATTCTCCGTTTATCTCTAACCAGATTGATAATTCACCCCCCACCCCCAACCCTTCCATGTGTCTTGCTCTCTGTGCTGAAAGCATGACCGATCTGAATTGCATCAACAGGGCTTGCTTGCCATCTCACTTGCAGTGGGTTTGGTAAATGGGGGTCATATGTAGGTGTGTGGGAAAAGAGGGAAGTCGGAGTATTTCTTTTCCATACCTCTCCACCGTACTGCCAAATATCTGGCAATGATTTCACCTAACAACAACTACAACCCCTTCCTTGGAGGCAGCCTTCCTCCAGGACTCCAGCTGTCCCATGGCTCTGGTAACTATCTAATCCCCTTTATCGGACACCCTCCCAGGTCTAGGGGAAGTAAATTTTCCAACTAATCTCTGGGTGTCTCAGCTTTCTGTTTCCTTAATACTGTTAACCTCTATAAAAATTCATTTCATTAAATCTGCTCAGTAGAACTATCTTAGTTGAATTCTGTTTCTTGCTGGGGCTCTGATTTATGTGACACACTATCTTTTACATAAGAATGAAAGAAAAATAATTGACTAGTGTTTGCTTCCATTTACATAAAGAAATATTGGGGAAGGGTACACAAGGGTACAATGTGAGTCTGACCTTCAGGAGGTGATGGAGAAATAGGAATAGGGGCAAGATTATTCATTCACATCCTTTTCGTAGCATTTTAATTGTTAAAATAGTACATAGGAATGTACAATGTTCTTTAAACACAAAACAAAACAAAACAAAAAGAATATATGCAGGATTATACAGGGTAATAAATCAAACTTGGTTAAGGAAAAATAATAAATCTGTTCACCATATATTGATAGAAAACGATCTCCCAAGATGTCAGTGGAAAAAATATGTAGAAAAATGTGTATAAAATGTTTCTATTTGTGAAGAATAAAGGAAGGAGGGTGAGAAAGAGGCAGAAAGAGGAAGAGAGAGACAGGAAAGAGGGGAAGATTGAATACGCATATACACTTATATGTGCGTAGAATATCTCAGTAAACAAGAAACACCTCATACTGAATACCTGGAGAGAGAGGAATTAGAAGGAATAAAAATAATTGTGTTTTTTTGTTTTTTTTTGTTTTTGCCTTCTATCCTTTCATATTTAAAAAGCAGTTTACTGTGCTCATTGTTTTCAATTAATAAAAATTAAGCCAAATAATTAAAAGAACAAAAATACATGTAAAAAATTAGCATTGTCTTGAAACTTGACATAAAGTTCTTTTCAGATATTTTATATTTTAGTGGAAAACTCATTCCAAGTCAGAAAGTATGAAACCAGAGCACCATTGTTCTTACAAAATGACTCAAAATCATCATCCAATTGGAGTATTTTCACAGGAAAGGAAAGTTGTTTTTTGTAATTTTCATGTGTTACTTCCTTTTCACCTCAATTTTTACAGGAAACTTCAAATGCAATTTCTGACTATCCTCCACAGTCGATTGCGAGGCATTAGGCAATTATGAACTGACTGAGATTGCATCATGGAAAATTTCACCAAAAATAAAATTTAGCAAAGGGTAGAACTGAATGGGTTAGGTTGTAAAAAAACAACTGGTCTGTGGCAACATTCCACACGTGGGTTTATTCTCATCACCTGGTTAATTGACTTAAAAAGTAAAAAAGTGTGGGGAGAAACAGTAAAGCTGTAAGATTGTATCATGTAAATTGAAAGGTTGTTTTTACTTTTGACAGAATGTTTTCTTTTACTGAACTCAGCCTAACTAGTTTGCCAGTAAATTCTCAAAGCTGGTTTGGGACTGCCTCAGCAATTTCTTTATCCTAGAAACAAAACAATGTAACAGAGCTAAATCAGTTGGATTATTTTAAGTTCTCTTCTTTTCTGATAAAAAAGAAAAAAGAAAATTCTCCTTGTGTACCTTTCTGCCTCAAAATCCATTAAATCTATTAAACCACTATTTGTTGTATTAAATATTAAGGCCTATTATCATATAATATGTATAGAAGAGCTATTGTTGAAATAAATAAATGGTGATAGGGCCAAGTGTATTTCATTGAGATCTATAGTGCACAAATTCTAACTGCATATGCCAGCAAGATGATATCTACTCCAGTTTATGGCATACTTTTCAAACAATTATAATTAATGCTAAAATATAGAATTCCATCGGAAAGTAAATTTAAGATCCTTTTGTACTAAGAAAAAAAGTATAATTTCTCTAATGTCAACTTGATTTTTGACTGAGCAATTCATTAAATGCTTTCAGTGTGCCCCTTAGAGGCTTTAAACCGAAGTTCACTCTCAGATACTTCTCCTTCTTTGCCGGAAAAGAAAACACAAGTGACAAGAAAAGGGTTTTTTGTTTTTAACATTTAAACATTTCGTAAGTAGCACGTTTATTTTAGAAAAAGAATATATGAATAAGTCAATAAAATTACCAGTATTTCTGGCAATTTGTATTTTCTTTCTGCTCATCTAATTTTTTTCTTTCTTTTATAATAATCAAAATGGCTAGGAATATTTCATACAACCTTTGACAAGGCAATTTCACTTTTAGTAATTTATTGTAAGAAAATAATTAAGGTCGTGTACAAAGATTTGTTTACAAGATATTCATGGCAGTATTTTTTATAACAGTGAAGAAATGATAACAACTTACATGTCAAAAATAGGGTGTAAGTTTTAATGAATTATGATACATCCCAACAAAGGCATAGCCCTTTAAAAATAATGTCGCAGAAGACTACTGATTGCCTCAGAGTTATGTTCATGCTCCACTGTTTAATATAAAAGGTTACAAAATACAATTCAAGTGTATATGCTTATAAATTTCAAAAACAAACAAAACCCTTTTCGAGTGTCTGTTATCTGTTAGGTATCCTACCAGGTGTTAGGGACACAACAGTGAATAGGATAGAGATTTTTATCTTTCCTGGGGATTCTTTTAGTCAGGACACAGACCAGTAAACATGCAATAACTATATAGTTTAAGATTTGTTGAAATATCAGGAAGCAAAATGAATTAACAACACAGATTATAGGGGATGGAGGGGACAGGGAGTCAGAAGTTAGGGAATGGGGTATAATGCCCCAGGATGCTTGTCCTGAATAGAGTAATTGTATCAATTACCTATTGCTCCCTAAGGAGCCATCCCAAAATTCTGTGGCTCACAACAACTGTGATTTATTTTGTAGTGGATTGGCAATCTCAGCAGTCCTTCTGCTGGTCTATCCTGGGATCACACGTGTAACTGTGGAAACCCAGTCTCCTCAGTGAAGCTGAAAGATGCTTTACTGTTTAATATAAAAGCAGCTGGCCAGCCAGGTTTGGTGGCTCATGCTGGGATGCCTGTAATCCCAGCACTTTGGGAGGCTGAGGTGGGCAGATTACTTGAGCCCAGGAGTTTGAGAACAGCCTGGGAAAAACAGAAAAACCCTGTCTCTACAAAAAATTAGCCAGGCATGGTGGCACACATTTGTGGTCCCAGCTCCTAGGGAGGCTGAGGTGGGAGGATTGCTCAAGCCTGGGAGGCTGAGGTTGCAGTGAGCCAAGATTGTGCCACTACACTCCAGCCTGGGTGACAGAATAAGACCCCCACCCTCAACAACAACAACAAAAAAAAGCAGATGGCCTCACTGATGTGTCTGGCAATTGACACTGGCTTGGCCTCAGTTCTCCCTACGGCCTCACATTCTCCAGAAGGTCAGATGGGCCTTCTTCACAGCATGGTAGCCTGAATGTTTAAAGAAGCTGAGAACAGAGTTTGCAATCCTCTAAGTTCTAGGCTCTACAGCTCACACAATTTCATTTCCACCACACTCTATAGGTCAGGACCAACCACAAGACCAGCCAAGATTCAAGGGGCTGAAGATAAGGATATCATTTGTTAATGGGAGGAACAGTGGTGTTATATTGCAAAAGAGTATAAAAACAGGCTTGACTTACCATTATTGCAATAATCTTCCACAGTCAGGTTAAGGATGAAAAAGGAAGAAGAGTAGGAAAGGGGTCCAGGAAGAGAAACATGAAAGAAGACATGAAAGTTCCCAAAACAGGAAGAAGACATGAAAGTTCCCAAGGAGACTGAAATCACAACATGTCCAATGAAGAGGATAAAGTTCAATGGGGATTGAGCCTAGAACTGACGAGAGAAGAGAGAATCAGAAAAAAAATTATAAAGGAAGCTATTTAACAAAAGAGACAAGGAGGATAAAAAGATGTTAGAGGAAGAGTTGGTTTTCAGGAGAATAAAAACAAATTTGAAATTTAGAACAAATCTAGAAAAGGGGTGGGGCATAGCAGCCAAGAACTTGGTCATTATGCCACACAGAGCTGAAGGATCAAGATCAGGATAACACTGCAGAAAAAAGGTCCTTAGACTTAGCTGCTAGATGGCCACTTCAATAACCTGACCTATTTCCAGACTTAGATATCAGGAGAAGAAATATATATGGTACAATTATATTTTTATCTATTTTTGCTTTCTTATATTTTGAACTTTTCCTACCTTTGCACAATCACCCATTGATAGGGTTTGGTTCTGTGTCCCCACCCAAATCTCATCTCGAATTGTAATAATCCCCACGTGTTGGAGGAGGGGCATGGTGGGAGATGATTGAATCATGGGGATGGATTCCTCCTTTGCTGTTCTTGTGATAGTGAGTGAGTTCTCATGAGAGCTGATGGTTTCAAAGTGTGGCACTTCCCCCTTCCATCACTCTTTCCTGCTGCCTTGTGAAGAAGATGCCTCCTTCCCTTTTGCCTCCCGTCATGATTGTAAGTTTCCTGAGGCCTCCCCAGCCATAGAGAACTATGAATCAATTAAACCTTTTTCCTTCATAAATTACCCAGTCTCAGGTAGCTCTTTGTAGCAGTGTGAAAACAGACTAATACACCCATGATATCACTAATTACTATTTAAAAAGAAAGTACAGATTTGTGTGTATATATTTTTAATCATAAGAATTCTACAAAAGTTCTATATTGTTATACCTATATCCTTGTAACTTAATCAGTGCTTAGTCTTAGTGTCTAGAAGAGCCTGGCTCTATCAGATAGTAGGTAAGACTTATTTCTAGAAAAGTGTAGCCAGTGTATACTCTTCCAAGTAGCACATGAACACCTATTTTTTCCTACTCTTCAACCTTAAGCCTTAAAAACAAGTTTTGGTTAACTTTACAGGCCAAAACCCAGTATCCCATTGTTTTAATAACTCTATGTTTTCATCCTAGTGAAGTTAAATTTTTTCAATATGTTTATTGGTCACTTGCTTTTCTTCGAAAAAAAATTGCTGTTCATGCCTTTTGCCCATTTTAAAATTAAAATATTACTCACATAAAGAAACATTGTACTTATTAGCTCTGTGTCATAGGGGTCATGTAGTTGTTGTGAACAGAAACCTCTTTAATCTATTTTAGGAATCAGGGAATTTATCGCTAGGAAAAGGGGAACCTAAAGGAACCCAAAACTGGAAAGGGAACAAGGCCTCCCAAGACCTAGAAAGTTGGCAAGCAGGTATTTCTGCTCTCTCTGAGGCCATTGGCCTCTTCTGTTTCTCCTTTCATATCTGTTCCTTTCTTCTTTCCATAGACCAGTTTTCTTGATAAGACTGTTTGTATATTCATGAGATTTTATGTCCACAAGGCTTGGGGTTGCTATGAAACCAACTCTGAGCCTCGGTCTAAAAGGAACTGAAGTGTGAATATTCATTCTTGGAGGTGCGATAGCCAGCTACATATCTGTGTTTCCACGTTCCAACGTGTGAGGTTGAGAGCTTGATTCCTGGATCATCCTGCTTGGAACTATGTTCACATCCCTTGTCCAATCAGACATAACTATAGAGTTCGGAAGGGGGGTGCCAAGAGTAGGGGTATGGTAGAAGTTCAGATGTCCCCTGCCTATTTAATTCATTTTCAAAGAAGAAAATGTGGACAGCCACACAAATCAACTGATAAATATCCTACACACTCCTATGGTTCTTGTGTATGCTGCAAATATTTTTCTTAGTTCATTTCAATAGGAAGTTTTAAATTTTGATGTGATCATACCTATTGGTTTTTTTTTAGCTGATCAAAATAATTTAGTATTTTCACGTTTAATCATTTTTTTGAAATATCTATTCCACTTATTTAAAATGATAATTTTATATGTAAATATTTGTATGTATGTGTGTCTTTATTCCATTTATTGGCATGACTCTTCTATATCAAGCCATGCAAGTATTCCCACTTTATCATTCTTCGTAAATATTTTCTTAACCATTCCAAACCATTTTTGTCCAGATGAATTTCACAACTGGCCACTATAAGCAAGATAATTGTTTCATTTGGAAGTGACAATAGTTCCAACACTGAAGAAAGGTCTGACCATGTTGAACATATTGAAAGTCACCCTATATATTCATCTCAAACTTGCTTTCTTCCTAAGATACTGTAAGAGCATGTTATATATATTAAATATATTCAAAAGAGTAATATTTAATTACATATATTCAAAAGAGTAATATTTAATTACATATATTCAAAAGTAATTTTGAAAATAATTTTCTTCCCATGCATCAAAGCCCATGTAAGCTGTGTGGTTCCACTATTTAGACAGTATATATCTTTAAACTCTAGAATCACAGTCAGTAGGATGTTCTTGCTTTAGTAGGACAGTGAGTTCTGTTCCTCAATCCATACACTTGGCAATGGATGAAACAGATAATATTTTAATTGTTATTCTCTCTCTCTCTTCATTGAGCACATGCAACTGAATTCATGGTTTGTTTTTTGAGATGGAGTCTCACTCTGTCACCCAGGCTAGAGTGCAGTGGTGCAATCTCGGCTCACTGCAACCTCTGCTTCCCAGGTTCAAGCGATTCTCCTGCTTCAGCCTCCTGAGTAGCTGGGATTACAGACGCCTGCCACCACGCCCGGCTAATTTTTTTGTAGTTTTTAGTAGAGATGGAGTTTCACCATTTTGGCCAGGCTGGTCTTGAACTCCTGATTCATGATCCACCTGCCTCAGCCTCCCAAACTGCTGGGATTACAGGTGTGAGCCACCGCACCTGGCTGAATTCATGTAATTTAAATACTTGTTTGATAGGAGTTCCCTGTACTGGTTATTTTTTTTTTATCTAGTCTTACTATACTTGCTACAACTTTCAGCATAATATTAAAGAACAGGCCTCTAATATCCTTATAATATCTGCAGAGACAGTTTTGATATGAATGTAATTATTTGTACATTTTCAAATTGAATTGAAGAAGAGTTATATTATTTAACCTGGAAAGCCAGGATAAATTCAGGTCTTGATGCATCATAAATGTATGATCTTTGGAAAGTTATTTAATCACTCTGGGCTCTGGATATTAGCCTTCACAGTTCTCTCCACCTGGGATGCCCTTCCCACCTGTCCTCCGCTAGCTCACCCAGACTCATCACTGAAAACTCAAGAGTCCTCTCTGCCAAGAAGTCACCTTGGCCCCAACCATATTAAGAGCTCCTCCTCTGTGCTCCACCAGCTTTCAAAGGGTAGTGACCTTGGCTTGTTATTCTTTGTACCACAACCTGTCATATAACAGTGCTCTTTAAATGTCATTTACTAATTCATTCATTAAATAATGGAATTGTCTTTTATAACCTTTAAAGTCCCTTATTGTTCTCAAAGCCCAAACTATAATATCAAGGAGATAATTTAGGTGTTAGAAATAGGTAGTAAAAACTTGATGGTTTGTTCTTTAAATATTCAGATAACTTCCCCAGTTTATCATATAATCTTCTATTTAGAGATATTCTGTAACCATATGACATGATAGAAAGAACATTAACCTGATCAAAAGGCAAATGATCTTGTCCAAATCCCACTATTTCTCAGCTGTATGAAATTGTACAAATCACTTAACTCACCCTGATCCTCAATTTCTGCGTCTTTCAAGTAAGTATCATGATTTCTGCTCTGCCTGTCTTGTAAGCTTGCTGTGAAGAATTGAGAAAATATAGTGAAAGAAATTTCACCCTGCACTCTTCAAATATAATGCAGAATTAAGACTCAGTTAAAATGTAACATCAATTATGTCTGATTCCCATAAATATGCTACTGCATTGAGAAAAATAATATCATTTATTCTCATATTACAGCTAGTTATTATAAATATTTAGTAGAAAGCAGAAAGTCACCCTGCTCATGCTAAATAATCTCAACTTCTACAGAGTTTTGTCAGTCACTTCTAATAAGACCTTAGCCAAGGAGCCGCCTTTTTAATCACTTTGAAAGAGAAAACGATCAGAATCTTTCTCATGTTTATCCCACAGTAACATTTTACCCTCAGAATACATGGTATTGGTCTTTGATGAATCACTTCTTTTTTAAACCTAGAAAATATGATTGCCTTAGTTCTTAGTTATACATTTGAATAGAAAGTCCCCCAAAAAAGTTCCCCAATCTTTTTCTTTCTTTTGCCTTTGCTTAAGACAGCTAGATTGTTTAAGATAAACATGTGTCCTGTTTGTTGAGACAAATTATTCCTCCGTCACCCAGCCTAGAGTGCAGTGGAGTGATCATAGCTCACTACAGCCTTGAACTCCTGAGCACAAACCATCCTTCTGCCTCAGCCTCCTGGGTAGCTGGGACTACAGGTGCATGGCCACCAGCCCTGGGTAATCTTTTTATATTTTGTAGAGATGGGGTCTCACTTTATTGCCCAGGCTGGTCTTAAACTTCTGGGCTCAAGTGATCCTCCTGTCTCAGCCTCCCCAAGTGCTGGGATTATAGACATGAGCCACTGCACCCAGTCTCATGTGTCCAGTTTATTGAGCAGATGGTTTTAGTAGGGCACAAAAAAAATCACTCTTCTTTTTTTACCACTGTTTTTCAAGTAAGTACACCAGATCTTTCTCAACCACTGAAGAAGGTCTGTCAAGTCAATGCAGTGGCTTCTCCTGTCACTTTTGGGATTTGGAGCAGTATCCTTTCAGGTTTTAAAAAGAACAGTGGGATTTCAATCAAAACATTCATCTCACATCTTAACAGCCTCCCATTACACACAGCTCAGAGCTGAGAAGCCTGCAGCAGTACAGGGGCTGGTTCCTTTCTCTCCCTGTTCAGCCTCACTCTCTGCTGCTTCTGGCTTCCTACTCTGGAGATTGCTATGTAACAAATCACTCCAAATTTAAATGTTTATCATAACAGTCACTTATTTTGCTTATTAATTTCTTCTATGTGGAACCATCCAGGGCAACCCCAAATTGGATGATTCTAAAGATTGGGGGCTGGGATCAACTAGAGGCTTCTCTCTCAGATGTCTGGCCCATGCTTCCACATTCCTCTAGAGTTGGGAAAGAAGGCGGCAAGAACTATCTTGACTATAATCTTGTCTTGATGACCTCATTGTGACTGGTGCCCAGATGTAAATTCCTTGGCTTATGGGCTCTCAGAGTCCCTTTCCATGAGAGACCCCTGTGGTCCCTCTTCCCGAGCCAAATGATGTCCTCTTAAGCTGCTTCCCTGTGGCGTCCCCTCAGCCCTCGTGTCCAATGGTACAGCATTCACAGCCTTTTCTGCTGGGGTTACCAAGTCCCCCGGAGGAAGGCACACCTCTTGGGCAGGTTGTTAATGTCCTTCTAAATCTAATCTATTCTGGCCCAGAGGGGAGCTCAATACTCTTGTTCTGCCAAACTCTGGAAACAGACTACTCTCCCGGAGTACCCTCTTATATTGTCAGAAGGAACAGATCTGGCCAGCCCTTCACCATGACGTCTTTTAAATATGAGGGTCAGACACTGATCCTCATACCCCACCCTTATCCCCAAAACTCCAGAAGATGCCTCTTACATTTTCCTGAAGGACTCAGCACACCTTGCTCTAGACCCGTGGTGGCACTAGACCCCCGGGTTTCCGCAGCTCAGCAACATCCAGTCCAAAAGGAAGCTAGTCAGGGAGATGTTAGTCTCCCCTTTCCCCACACAAAAACACCCTGTGGATGGTTCTCTGGAAGACCTCTCTCTTGCTCTGAGTCCGGGGAAGCAGAAACAGCACTGTCACGATGCTTTTCAGAGGAATCCTCACTCTGCCTCTGAATCGCTCCTTGGTATTCGATATGTCCTGGAGGTGGGTGATGGTTTGTGGCCACCTCCCATATGCTGCCCCTCTTTTCAGAATGTGGTAAAACGTGTTATTATCATTCTTACTTTTGGGGCTCCAGTGCTCAGAAGCCCTACAAGTGTAAAAATGGTACATTTAACATCCTGTTCCATGGGCATCAAAAATTACAATAATGATGTAACCACTGTCATCAGCATGAAGGACTCATGAGATAATAATCACAAAACGTTTTTTTCTCCTATGGTCCCATTAAAAGTGTCCTGTGGGGTCCCTGGCTCGCCCTGGCCCTGTGGTAAAAATTCAAGCAGTTTCATGACATTTCCGTTTTTCTTCAGAAATAGAAGATCCTCAAGGCTGTCATTAATCAAGCTATCACAGGGAAGCAGTCACAACTACTCAGAGTTGCCTCCCCTCTCCCAGCTCAAATGTGCTGCTTTAGGATGGGTTGGAGGGGGAAGGGATTGGGGATTGGCTGCTTCCATTTTTCTTTGTACTTCTGCCTCACTGTTCTTTCTAATTCAGTTTCTGACCCTTCCAGATCGAAAAGGGCAGGAACACGGCAGCAAATTTCTTCCTCAGAAAAAATACCATCTTGAGCTAGCATTGTGATCCACTGGCCTGGCCAATGTTGAAATCCAACCTTCTCTGATTGGTAGAGTTGCCATATAAAATGCAAAACAACCAGTTAAGTTTGAACTTCAGAAAAACATCAAATAACATTTTCATATAAATAAAAAGTATTTGTTACTAATCTGAAACTCAAATTTAACTGGGTATCCTTGATTTTTATTTGCTAAACCTGTTGGCCCTACAGCGGTAGCGGCCTCATGGGGAATCTTCAGAGGCACTTCTCACACCCCCACTGCTGGGGTTCTAATACCCAATGTTCCCTTGGGGACGGGGGTTGCAGCTGTATTCCAGCTCATTCCTGACTCTACCCAGACCTTCCAAATCTGTTCTGCTGTGGTCTGCTCACCCCAACAGGAGGCTCTGTACACTAGGGACCACATCTAGCCCAGCAAAGCCCATGAGCAGGAGGTCCACTCCCAAGGCAGTGAGCTCTCCTTGTGCTCCTGCCATAGCCGTCAACCCTTTTAGAAATTCAAGTGTAGATCAGACATGAGCCCACCACTTCACCCAGGGCCAATGGACACAAATTTCTCCAAGCAGTCTCTTAGAAAGCTCATTTTCCTGGCCCATTTCATATCCTGATATCATCACTTGAACACACACAACTAGCACCTACCACACACACACCCCAAACATACCCACAGCCCTGGCTCGGGAGAATAGAAATGACAGGAAACCAAGTTAACTAAAATAATCCATTAAAAACACGTACATACACACTTGTAATAATCAAACTTAAATAGTCTTTGTTTCCAAAGCTATGTTTTACTTCAAGGAGTTACGCAGAAACACAGAATGGAAGAACTGGCAAGCCAGGTTTTTATTCAAATTTGTTAATGAGTTAAAAAAAATCTCCAAATGTAAATTAGTAGGGAGCTGTCTGATTAAACTGGACTAGTGACAGCACATAGCTGGCATGTGGGTCCATCCTGCCTGCTTAAATGCATTTTCTTGGCAGGAGCCTTGGGAAAGTTGGAACTTTGACAGGATAGAATCTGTGCACTTCAGAATGTCTGCACATCTATTCTGTGTGGTCACACTTTTTTAACTATGGAGAAGTAGGCTGTGAGATATCACTAACTTTAATTCCAGCCTACATGCTTCAGAAAAGGCAACCCTATACAAAAAACTGGAAAGCATTTTCACAAAACTGGGATCTAATCAGAAAAAGAAAATCCAAAACATTATTTTTGCTTCAAGCTTATATAGGGTGCAATGCAAAAGGTCAGTGTTTTCTTTTTTTCCATTTTAATGATGATGCCCAGAGATGGTTTAAAATAATAGAAATGCTTACAGGGATCTTTGTGCTTGTTGCCAAGAGACTAAAACTTCATCATATTGGGCTGTAGGATATTATCTTAAGCACATGAGTTGGCCTATCCAATCCCAAGGCATAGTGGCATGAACAGGAGTTCCTCATTCATTGTCTATTTAACACCCTGGTTCCCACATCTGCCTTTAATGGCAGTCTCTAACCTTCATACCCTTTCTAAGCACCCACATCTCAGAACCCCAGGAACTATTAGCCTCCTTCACTGCACCTTCTCCACTCAATCCAAACCTACACATTCAACGTTCCATTGCAGGAGGGCACTATATGGGACAACAAAACCTCGCTGTTAATAAGCTACACTCAGCCAAGCTGTATGACCAACCACATCCTCCTCTTTTATTAAATACTTCTTGTCCCAGGTAGCATTTTTATTGTCCTAACTCCCTCAAGCCTTTAGTATCATTGAATCATTGGAGCAAAGTGACTTACTGTTACTGCTTAAGTGATTCAACATTCCTGATCATTACCTCTGTCCACATTTGTGGACAAATGTTTTGGGTCACATCTTGGGGAATCACACTGATGGAACAATATTTTCTCACATTTACCAATTTGCTCATTAAAAAGCAAAAAACAATGTGTAGTTTCATCAAACTTCTTTTTCTCTTGAGGAAGCAGTTGTAGCTAAATGAATAAAATACTTTTCAAATTAAACATGAACCTAGTCTTTGAGAAACAAGCTGGATTATAGGAATAAATATGACATGGTATGGGAAGGTGACTCACAGCTGCCACAATTCCATCATCAACATTGTCAGGTGCTTGTCCCTGAACAGGGCATTCTAGTCCACCTAATTTAGGTTCAGGGCAGGCTCAGCCCCCAGAAATGATTTTGTTCTCCCTTCATCAGAAATAGCCTTGCCTGCTGAACAGATGGGAGAGACCATAACTGTGATATCAAGGCATATGGTTTTGAGAACAGATAGGAGTAGTAATTGCAAATATTAGTACATTGTCTTTCAGGTTTTCATGAAAATGACACACATTCATATCAATAGGCAAAAATAACAGATAAAATTTTCAATCATCTCAAAATCTACTTGGATAAAATCAACTGATTATAAATTAGTTAGCTTGCATTCCTAAAGTAAACTATGCCATCTGCACCATTAATTTGATAATAGGATAAAAGAAATTATGTTGGTCCTCATAGAAACCAGATTCTTCATTCATTTGTTCATTCATTCATTGAATAAATATGTGTTAAGCAGCGAGTATATGTCAAGCACTATGCTGGATTTGTGAGATAAAACAGTAAGCAAGTTGTTGTCTGGTCTGAAGGAGCTAATAGTCTAATGAAAGAATACATATAAATAAACTGAGAATTACAATGAAGTGGAATAAGCACCAAGACAGAAGAGACCATGGGAACCACTAGAAGGGGCACCCATTCCTATCCAAGATGAGTTGCCTGAGACAGTTATCAAGGAGTGATATCAAAGCTGAAATCTGAATTAATGTATAGTATTAGCCAGACAAAAGAACAAGCAGCTGAGAGGCAGTATAGTGGAGAACGGTTTATATATGTCAAAGACATAGAAGAGATAGAGACAGAGACACAGATAAATAGAGAAAAGAGATTCTGAGTAGTATGATATATTAGCAAGGGTCTCCCAGAGAAATAGAACCAACAGGATGTATAAATATGGAGAGAGATTTACCATAAGAAATTAGCTCATACAATTATGGAGGCTGAAATGATCCAAGATCTGCAATCAGCAAGCTGGACACCCAGAAGAGCCAATGGTACAGTTCCAGTCTGAGTATGAAAGCCTGAGAACCAGAAGAGCTGATAGTGTAATTTCCAGTCTGAAAGCTAACAGGCTTGAGACAAAGAAAGAGCCAATTTTTCAGTTTGAGTCCAAAGACAGGAAATCACCAATATCTCAGCTTAAGGTAGTCAGGCAGGCGGAGTTCCCACTTAACCTTATTGAGGTATCCAGTTGATTGGATGAGGCCCATCCACATGAGGGAGGGCAATCTGCTTTGCCCAGTCTACTGATTCAGATGTTAATCTCATCCAGAAACAGCCCCATATACATACCTAGAATAATGTTTGACAAAATGTCTGGGCACCCCGTGGCCCATCAAGTTGACACATTAAATTTACCATTGCATATAAATTATTTGCATTCTTATTCTATAATTTGTCACAACCATCAGATACATTACAGTTGTGATGTTGATATATGTTGATACAACTATTTTTTTCTCCATCCATTATCTGGAAAGAAGAGGGAAAAATGATGTTTAAGTAACAAAATGCCTAATTTCCTTAAAATTCTGAATATGGGCTTCCAATTGTTACAGAACCATGGCTATGTTATTTGTCAGCATTTAAAAGATTTCAATACCCTGTGGTGCTTCTGCTCTTCATTTTGAACAGTTAAGAACAATGTACCAGGTAAAAACAGGGCATTCTGTGCAGTCAGAGGATAAGGAATCAAGATTTGGACGTTCCAAATCTTGAACCTTATCTTAATAGATAAGAACCAATCTTAGTAGTGTTAGTAGTATCTTAGAACCAAATCTTAGTAGTGATCCCAACTAGCGTCCTGCATCTCTTCAAATCAGAGGATGTTACTGGGGACTTGTTTCAATTCCCCCCCGGGGTTCCCAGAATAAGATCTGAGGTAGGTAGTTGATCCACCCAGATAAGATAGATGACCCCTAGGTGGCAGTATTGGCCACTTACATATTCCTACCAATCAGAATATCAGCTTTTTGTCCAGCCAAAATGCGTTTGAAATCACACACGATGTAATTTACAAAACAAAGTTTCACAAATAATTATTTATGGTAATATACTGACTTTAAAATAGACCATCAGAATAGAACCTTGGTTAAAACAGAATAGGGTAAACTCTATACTTGTTATCCAAAAATCTATTATAACTCAGCATTACTTTCATGTCCTGGTTTAGATTGAGAGAAATGCATTGGAACAGATCACCCTGAATTACAGTCTATGAATCTATTTGAGTCACAAAACTTAAAATAGATATTATATATACATTTGTATTTTTATATACATATACATGCATCTATAAATATAAAATGCATAGGCTATATATAAATTTACTGTCTAAATTATATAATTAAAATGTTTCATATCCTAAAGTTTTGTGTTTGTTTTGATCCTGCAGAGCATTGAAAATTGTTGCTTTCCCAGAAAAACCCATCAGAGAGCAACTGTGCACACACTGGCAGCCAAGCTGTTTATTAGGCTAAGAGTGAATTCAGGAGAACTTTTTAAAAGATATTCAATGAAAGGTGAAGATAATACAAAGGCAGAAAGTGTGTAACCCTACTAAGACTCTGCAAACACCCTAGACAAGACCCTTGAAGAACATTTCTATGTACTTATACGTATCACAGATGCCTTGCACATTCTTCACTGATACTCTCCTATGATGTGCCACACAGAAGGGCTGTAGCAGGCTTGTCACAACTTGAAATTCTCCTGCTTTTATCCTGAGGGGATTGTGAAGCTCAGGTGGTTTGGGTAAAGAACCTACAATCAAAATCTTGTTCTAAGTGTCTGTGGTTGAATAAAAAGTAATAATATATTTTTAAATGAGCATTTAAAGCAAAGCCAATTGCTAAGATTATGGCTGAAAATGGACGTTATCTACTATATTTATATTAATTTATTTCTATAGAGCATTTCTATAATGGATTTCTGAGTTACTAAAGATGGTACAGATATAAAAAAAGGAACTTAATGAAACCAAAATTTAGCACCCTAGAAACAAGATAAAATGTTCTGCACCATCTGTAAGAAGGCTGTTCAACACTTTTACTCTTTACTACATCAAAGGCACAGCAGCATTTGTTTCCTCCCCCTTTGGGAGGGACAACAGTCAAGAGAAAAACTGGTAATAAAATCAGGATAACAGCAAAATTATATATACACATATATAGTTTAGAAAAAGGAAAGGAACAGAGACATTTATGAATCTAGGTTTGAGAAAACCTGCTAAAGTTCAAAGACGAATCAGTTAAATTGTTTTAGGTTCTAAATAGTTTTCATGGAAATGAGCACAAAGGGGAGAACAGGGCTAAGGACTAACAACACAGTCAATGAGGGAGGCAGGTTTTGCTCTATCATTTTTCTGTTGCTCTCCCTGTAGGAGGAAGAATGGCTCCTTCAGCACAAGTGCCAGAGTGAGCAGGCCTGCATAGCAGGCCAGAGCTCACCCACTCACAAGGCAAGCTGGAGATAAACCTTTGTTTGTAAGACACTGAGATTTAGAGATAGTTTGCTAAGCAGTAGAGTCAAGAGAAAGCCGGCTGATGAAACCCTGATTGGAAAACACAATCATGGGCTTAATATTACGAGGAGGTCTAGAAGGAATGTATCCAGTGTGGATTTTCCCATAACCTTTATTCTAACTTAAATAAAAGGATAAGGCTACGATAAAAGGTGCTATTTAGAAATCAGGTTGAAATGTGAAAGTCGAGATTTTTGGAAATATAATTCAAACTGTGAAGCAATATAGATGCATTTTTTCTAATATGGCAAATAGAATATATATTTTTATATACATTATTTATATATATATTTATAAAATATAAATATATATATACATGTTTTTTTTTTTTTTTTTTTGAGACGGAGTCTCGCTCTCTCGCCCAGGCTGGAGTGCAGGGTTGTGATCTCGGCTCACTGCAAGCTCCACCTCCCGGGTTCACGCCATTCTCCTGCCTCAGCCTCCCGAGTAGCTGGGACTACAGGCACCCGCACCATGCCCAGCTATTTTTTTGTATTTTTTAGTAGAGACGGGATTTCACCATGTTAGCCAGGATGGTCTTGATCTGCTGACCTCGTGATCCGCCCGCCTCAGCCTCCTAAAGTGCTGGGATTACAGGCGTCAGCCACCGCGCCCGGCCAGAAAGAAATATTTTACGTGTTACCCTAAACTCTGGAGCCACTGGCACAGCACAAAGGAGTTTAGATTGGCAAGACATACTCTAGTCCAGACTCAAGAGTGGCTACGAATAGTGCCTCAGTCTATTTCTGATAGAGGAGTATTAGCCAAGTGTAATAGTGGATTCATTTTCTTTCTTCTTACAATTCTATCAGTTTTTGCCCAATGTATTTTGACACTCTGTTGTCAGGTACACACACATTAAGGACTGTTGCGTCTTTCTCTTAGTATGGACCCTTCTGTCATTATGTAATGCCCTTTTTCCTTTCTGATAACATTTTTTGCTCTGAAGTCTGCTCTATCTGAAATTAATATAGTACTCTCCTGCTTTCTGTGATTAGTATTAGCTTGGTATATCTTTCCCTATCCCTTTACTTTTAATCTATATGTGTTTTTAAATATAAAGTGGATTTCTTGTAGAGAACATATAGTTGGGTCTTGTTTTTTTGATCCACTGACAACCTCTTTTAGTTGTGTATTTAGATTATTGACATTGAAAATGATTATTGATATAGTTGGAATAATATCTACCATATTTGTTACGGTATTCTATTCCTTGTTCTTCATTTCTACTTTTGTCTTCTATACTTTTTCTGCCTTCTGTGGTTTCGAGTATTTTGTGTTTTAATTTTCTGTCCTTTCTTGGCATATCAATACTTTTTACTCTTCTAGTGGTTGCCCTAAAGTTTGTAATATACAGATGATATGCATTTGACTTAGTTTTTCAACTTTACAATAGTAAATATATACATTCAGTATGTATTGAATTTGTATAACTTCATTAATTACATGAGCTATTCAGCATTTTATTATAAATTAGGCTTTGTGTTAATTTTGCCCAACTATAAGCTAATGTAAGCGTTCTGAGGATATTTAAGATAGACCAGGCTAAGCTATGATGTTCAGTAGGTTAAATGTATTAAATGGATTTTTGACTTATGAAATTTTCCATTTATGATGGGTTTACTGGGAGATGACCCCATCATAAGTCAAGGAGCATCTTTACACTTACAACTAATCTAAGTCTGCTTTCAGTAACACAATGCTGCTTCATAGATACTGCAAGTACCTTATAATAACAAATATTTCTAATTCCTTGTTCCTGTCCCCTGTATTACTGTCATTTGCTTCACTCATACATAAGCCTATGTGTACACAAGCATTCATAATTGAATACATTGTTGCTATTTTGAACAGTTACCTGTTAAAGTTTTTATTTTGCTTTCACTTATTCTCAATGCTCTTCAGTTTTTTAGTTTTTAATTTTGTTAATTGAAAGATCAAATTGTATATATTTCTCATGTACAACATGACGTTTGGAAGTATATACACATTGTGGAATGAGTACATCTAGCTAATTAACATCTGCATGACCTCAGTTTTTTTCTTTGTAGTGAGAACAATGTACATTCACCCTCAGCGTTTTTCCAAGAATACAATATATTGTTAACTGTGTTGTATCACCAGCAGATCCCTTGAACTTATTTCTAACTGAAATTTTGCATCCCTTGACCAACATCTCCCCAGTTTCACCCCCTGGCATCCCCCCTCCAATCACCTCCTAGCCTCTGGTAAACATCATGCTACTGTCTACTTCTATGAGATCAATTATTTCAGCTTGCACATACGAGTGATATCACGCAGTATTTGCCTTTCTGTCCCTGGCTTATGTCACTTTAACAAAATGTTGTCTAGGTTCACCTACGTTGTCATGGATAGGATCTGTTTTTATGGCTGACTAATATCCCATTGTGTATATATACCACATCTTTACCCATTCATCCATTGATGGACACTTATATTGATTTCATGTCTTGGCTGTTATGAATAATTCTGCAATAAACATGGGAAGTGCAGTTATCTCTACAAAATACTGACTTCGGTCAGGCATAGTGGCTCATACCTGTGATCCCAGCACTTTGGGAGGCTGAGGTGGGAGGATTGTTTGAGCTCAGGAGCTCAAGACCAGCTTGGGCAACATAGAAAGAGCTTGCCTCTACTGAAATTCAAAAAAATTAGCCAGGCATGGTGGCACACACCTATAGTCCCAGCTACTTGGGGTACTGAGGTAGGAGAATCACTTGAGCCCAGGAAGTCGAGTCTGCAGTGAGCCCTGATCATGCCACTGCACTCCAGCCTGGGTAACAGAGAGAGACCCTGTCTCAAAAAAATAAAATACTGATTTTGTTTTCTTCCGATATGTATTCACTAGTAGGATTGCTGTGTCATATGAAAATTCTAGTTTTAGTTTTAGAGGGAACCATCATACTGTTTTCCATAATGGCTATACTAATTTACATTCTCACCAAAAGTGTGTGTGGGTTCCTTTTTTCAACATCCTCACCAACACTTGTCTTTTGGGGTTTTTTTGTTTTGTTGTTGTTTTGGATTACAGATATCCCAATAGGTATCAGGTGAAATCTCATTGTGGTTTTAATTTGCATTTCCCTGATGATTAGTGGTGTTGAGCTTTTGCTGTGCAGATTTGTAGTTTGATATAATCCCACTTGTCTATTTTAGCTTTTGTAGTCTGTGTTTTTGGGGGCATATTCAAAAAATCATTGCCTAGACCAATGTCATAAAGGTTTTTCCCCATATTTTCTTTTAGTAGTTGCATAGTTTCAGGTCTTACACTTAAGTCTTTAATCCATTTAGAGTTGATGTTTGCATGTGATAAGAATCTAATTTCAATCTTTTTCATGTGAATATCCAGTTTTCCTAACATCATATATCAAAGAGGCTGTCTTTTCTCCATTGTGTGTTCTTGGCATCTTTGTCAAAAAATCAGTTGGGTATAAGCATGTGGATTAATTTCTGGGCTCTCTATTCTGTTCCATTGATCTGTATGTCTATTTCTATGCTGGTGCCATGTTGTTTTTGTTCTGATAGCTTTATAGTATATTATGAAATCAGATACTGTGATGCCTCCAGCTTTGTTCTTATCATTTAAAATTGCTTTGGCTATTCAGGGTCTTTTGTGGTTCCATACAAATTTTAGCATTGTTTTTCCTATTTCTATAATGAATGTCACTGGTATCTTGATAAGGATTGCATTCAATCTATAGATCACTTTGGGTAGTATGGACATTTTTGCAACATTAATTCTTCCATTATCATTAACACGGGAGATCTTTCCATTTATTTGTGTCTTCAATTTCTTTTATCAGTGTTTTATACTTTTCAGTGTACAAATCTTTCACCTCTTTGGTTAAATGGATTTCTAAGTATTTTTGTATCTATTGTAAATTTGATTATTTTCTTGATTTCTTTTTTAGATAGATAGCTCGCTGTTAATGTATAAAAACCCTACTGACTTTTATATGTTGATTTTGTATCCTGCAAGTTTATTGAATTTATTTAGGTTCTAACAGTTTTTGGTGGAGTCTTTGGGGTTTTTTTGTATATAAGATCTTGTCCTCTATAAACAAGGAAAATATAACTTCTTCCTTTCCAAGATGGATATATTTTATTTGTTTCTCTTAACTAATTACACTGGCTAGGGCTTCCAATACTATGTTGAATAGAAGTGGTATGTTAGCTATAGGCTTATCACATGTGGCTTTTATTATGTTGAGGACCATTTCTTCTATACATACCCAACTTGTTAAGAGTTTATCATGAAAGGATATTGAATTTTGTCTCACTGTTTTTCTGCAACAATTGAAATGATCATAAGCTTCTTGTGCATCATTCTGTTATTGATTTTGCTGAACAATCTTTGCATCCCTGAGATAAATCCCACTTGATCACAGCAAATGAGCTTTTTAATATGCCATTAAATTTGGTTTGCTAGTATTTTGTTGAAGACTTTTGTATTTATGTTCATCAGGGATATTGGCCTGTAGTCTTTTTTGTTTTGTCGTGTCCTTCTCTGTCTTTGGTATCAAGATGATGCTGTCCTAGTAAGCAGAGTTTGGAAGTTCAGAATAGTTCAACTAGAATTGTTCGAGTAGAATTGTTATCAGTTATTTAAATGTTTGGTAGAATTCCACAGTAAAATCATCAGGTCCTGGGCTTTTCTTTGATGGGAGATTTTTGTTACTGATTCAATCTTCTTACTTATTATTGGTCTATTCAGATTGTCTATTTCTTCATGATTCAATCTTAAAGTATGCCAGAGAATACATTGCTTCTAAGTTATCCAATTTGTCAGTGTATAATTGTTCTTAATAGTTTAAGATCCACTGATGCTCTTCCTTACTTTATGTAGAGCTATGTGTCTGACCTTTATCATTTTCCTTCTGTCTGAGGAATTTCTGTCAGTATTTTTTTTTTTTTTTTTTTTTGAGACGCAGTCTTGCTGTCACCCAGGCTGGAGTGCAGCGGCACGATCTCAGCTCACTGCAGGCTCCTCTCCCTGGGGTTCTCGCCATTCTCCTGCCTCAGCCTCCCGAGTAGCTGGGACTACAGGCGCCCGCCACCTCGCCTGGCTAATTTTTTGTATTTTTAGTAGAGACGGGGTTTCACCGTGTTAGCCAGGATGGTCTCGATCTCCTGACCTCGTGATCCTCCCACCTCAGCCCCCTAAAAGTGCTGGGATTACAGGTGTGAGCCACCACGCCCAGCCTCTGTTAGCATTTTTTACAAGGCATATCTACTGCCAACAAATTTCCTTTGATTTGTGTTTTAGAAAATATTTTTACTTTACTTTTGAAGCCTAACTTTGCAGGGTACGGAATTCTCATTGGTGGGATTCTTTTCTCTCAATATTTTTTTTTTTTTTTTTTTTTTTTTTTTGAGACAGAGTCTCACTTTGTCAGCCAGGCTGGAGTGCAGTGGCACCATCTCAGCTCACCGCAGCCTTGACCTTCTAGGTTCAAGCAGTCCTCTTGCCTCAGCCCCTCAAGTAGCTGGAGACTTACAGACACATGCAGCCACACATAGCTAATTTTTTTTTTTTTTTTTTTTTTTTAGTAGCGATGTGGTTTCGTCCTGTTGTCCAGGCTGGTCTCGAAATTCTGAGCTCAAGCAATCCGCCTGCCTTGGCTTTCCAAAGTGCTAGGGTTACAGACCTGAGCCACCATGCCTGGCCTTCCCTCAACACTTTAAGTACTTCATGCCACCCTCTTCTTGCTTGAATGGTGATATGGTTTGGCTGTGTTCCCACCAAAATCTTCTTGAATCATAGCTCTCATAATTCCCATGTCATGGGAGAGACCCAGTGGGAGGTAACTGAATCATGGGTCTGGGTCTTTTCCATGCTGTTCTTGTGATAGTGAGTAACTCTCATTTATAAAATGGTTTTATAAAGGGGAGTTCCCCTACACACATTCTCTTGCCTGCCTCCAAATATGATGTGACTTTGATCTTCCTTTGCCTTCCACCATGGTTGTGAGGCCTCCCCAACCATGTGGAACTGTGAGTCCATTAAAATTCCTTTCCTTTATAAATTACCCAGTCTCAGGTATGTCTTTATTAGCAGTATAAGAACAGACTAATACAAATGGTTTCTGAGTAGAAATCAGATGTAATTCTTATTTTTCCTCCTTTAAGGGCAGGGGTTTTTTCCTCTGGCTTCTTTCAAGGTTTTTGATCTTCTATTCTCTATAGTTCAAAGATAAAATGCCTACATGTTTTGTTCTGGCATTCATCCTACTTGGTGTTCTCTGCATCTCCTGGATGTGAAGTTTAGTGTTCGATGTTAATTTGGGGAAATCCTCAGTTGTCACTGCTTCAAATATTGTTTCTCTTCATTACATGTGTTACACCATTTCTAGTTGTCCCACAGTTCTTCGACATTCTGTTCTGGGTTTTGTTAGTCTTTTCTTACTTTGCTTTTTAGTGTTTGAAGTTTATTGTCATATCCCTGAGCTCAGTGATTCCTTCCTCAGCTGTGTCCAGTCTAATAAGCCAGTCAAAAGCATTCCTCATTTCTGTTACAGTGCCATTGATTTCTAGTATTTCTTTTCCATTCTTAGAATTTTTGTTTCTCTGCTTACATTGTCCATCTGTTCTTGCATGTTTTCTACTTCTCAAGAAGGCACTTAGGTTCTTTTTAAAACTCCTGGCCTGATAATTCCAACATTCCTTCTATATCTGACCCTAGTTGATTCTTTCTGAGGCTCTTCAAACTGTGTTTTTGCCCTTAGTATGCCTTATGATTTTTGTTAAAAGACGAGTTAATGGGTGCAGCAAAACAACATGGCACATGGATACATATTTAACAAACCTGCACATTGTGCACATGTACCCTAAAACCTAAAGTATAATAATTTTAAAAAAAAATGAACATTATGAACTAGGTAGAAAGAACTGCAGTAAACAGGCCCATGGTAACATGGTAATGTAGTGGTAAGGTATGAGAAAGAAAGAAGCATTCCACAGTTCTATAATAGTTTTCAGTCTTTTAGTGAGTCTGTGAACTTCACTAGAGATTCTTAGTTTTTTTGTCCTTCTTAGGTAGGACAGAACAGTTAGAGAGAGCTGGAGGTATTTCTTCTTCAGGTAGGTTAGGTTCATGTAAAATAGCTTCTCCTGAGAAAAGGCTTTGCTAAGAAGAATCGAATGTTCTAGTATTTTTCAAAATGATTCCTTTTTTCTCTCCTCTTGTCAGAAAGAGGAGGAGATTTTTCTCTAATATCTGCTGTGAGAACCTGGTACCTCTAGGGGTAAAACTCATAAAAGTGTGGGGCTCCCCCTATGACAGGGTCCCCATGGAGTTTTTAACCCTGAATTGTTCGCTTTGAGCACCCAGCAATTCATATACAGTTGTGATTTCCCTACCCTGTCACGGGTTCCTGTCATGTTATTTGCTCTGTTGAATTGTGATTCCCTGTATCTTCCTGTCTATCCAATGTTGAAGACAGCAGTTTGTCCTGGGACCTCCTTTCTCTGACAGATCTAAGAAGGGCTGCTGATTTTTCCACTTGTTCAGCTTTTCACTTATTGTTAGGATGGAGTGGCAATTTCTAAGCTTCTTACCTGCCAGAGTAGAAGCAAGAAGTATGTTTTGTTATTTTCAGTCTCAGCTCTGAATGATTTAAGCCAGGATGGTGGAACAGAAGAAGCTGTCCTGTGCTGGGCAGACTCAAGTGAGCAGCTATCACAAATATCAGCATCCTACCTGGTAGAAAGTGTCCAATTTCTAGAAACTATGTTTTAAATTTTTAAACCTATTTCAGTGGCAACAAATTTTATGGTAAACTTTTCCTAAATTGGTTAATCTTTCTTTTCTCTTTCCAATCCTTACTTTAGCATTCCTATCTTGTTGGATATCTCCCCTGAGGCATTCTTTTTCCAGAGACCTGACATCTACTCTGAACAATGAGTTCAGATGTGTAGTTTACCACGAGGCACACAAATACCCAAGTACTATTGGGCTTCACAAGTATAAGGCCCCTTGTGACTGATGAGACCCGAATTAGATTTAGTGTGGTCTTTTTCAATTGCTTGTACTTCTGGATCCAGAATGGTGGCTAAGAACACAAGCACTGGTGTAGCTGGGATATGAACTCTGTTTTAGTTCAAATTCCAACTATCCCACTTACAAGCAATTTGAGCAAGTTGTTTAATGTTTCTATCTCTGTTAACATATTATATAAAATAGGAATGATAATCTTGTCTGTCGCAGATTTTGTGAAAATTAAATGAGTTAATATACATAAAGCTCCTAGGAGAACACTTGGCACACAATTTTAACTCTGATAGGACCTATTCAATAGACCATACCAGAGCCGTGGAACTCTGGTAGACTGGGAAGGAGGTGCAGTAATACCTGAAATATTGATCTCTTAGCTTTTGAGGTGACCAGCAGGGAACCAGGCCAATCACCTCTGGCCAAATGCAACCAGGTGTGTCATTAAAATAATTTTAAACTTCCATGTGAGTCAAGATGCAAAAGGGAATTGGGAAGCACTGCACTTTTCTATTTCCCATAAGGATAGCGTACATTATTATAGACCCATGATATATTTTCAATTCTATTTTCTTTTACTCTAAAGAAAATATCCTGGGAAACAAACTCTGGCATTTTTCTTTTAACACACCATTAGAGAGCCTGTGCAGATTCCCCAACCATGACCTAAAGAAACTGAATACTTTCATACTGAACTATTTATGCTCCTTCCTTAAGGTTTGAATTTTTGTGTGGGAATGGAACTGAAATTAATCATGGATCATTTTGTTCAGACTGTGGAGCATTTCTATTTATTCCAGCAAATGCCTTCTCTGTCTGGCTCTTAAAATGGCATGTAGTTGTTAGGTTCTGCTGGGAGCCAGCTGGGCAGTATATGCACTGACCCCTATAAAAAGCAGGTGATACACTTTGATGTCTCAGTCGAAAGTTGACTTCCTAGGACCTGTGTGAAACTCCAGTGCTCTGGCTAAGTGCCCTGAACAGGTAGTAGCTGCCTGTAGCTCTCCCCTCAGCCTCAGAGCAAATATGGCACCACATTACACTGCATATAAATGCACCGTGCTGCTTTCATGTTGTGTAGAAATTCCCCCTTCATATTACAGCTTTGTAAATACATATGGAAGCTTTATCAGGTTGAAGTTATTAGAGTAATCTATCTCTCGTTTCTCATAGAAAGATACAAATGTTAAGCTTTCCTCAAGTTTTGGGTTCTTTTAATCACATATGTAAACACGTGTGTGTGCACGTGTGTGCATATGGGTGTGTGTACGTGTGTGTGTGCGTGTGTGTGCATCGGTGTGAGTGTGCCTCTGGGTGTGCACATGTGTGTATGTGAGTGTGTGTGCACGTGTGTGCGTGTATGTGTGTGGGTGTGGTGTGGGGGGCTGGGTATGTGTATGTATGTATGTGTATGTGTGCGTGCATGTATGTGTGTATGTGTGTATGTGTGTGTGTGTGTGCCTGGGGGGCGGGTGTGTGCAGGGGTGTGGGTGCACATGTGTGATTATATGTGTATGTGTGTGCACCTGTATGTGTGTGCATGTGTGTGCGTGTATGCATGTGGGTGTGGGGGGCTGGGATGTGTGTGTGCATGTATGTGTGTGTGTGCATGGGCAGTGGGCGTGTGGGGGTGCGTGTGCGTGGGGGGCATGCGCAGGTGCGTGCAGGGGTGTGGGTGCACGTGTGCGCATGTATATGTGTGTGCACATGTGTGCGTGTATGCACGTGCGTTTGTGTATGCATGTCGGTATGTGGGTGGTGCGTGTGCGTATGTGTGTGCGTGTATGTGTGGGTGTGGGGCATGTATGTATGTGTATGCATGTGCGTTTATGCGTGCATGTATGTGTATGTGCGTGGGTGTGGGGGTGTGTGTATGTGGGTGCATGTGTGTGTGCATGGGGGCATGTCAGTGCACGCTTGTGTGTGCGTGTCAGTGTGTGTGCGCACACACGTGCAGCAACATCAGAACTTGGCAGTTCTATAAAATGACTTTTATTCACACAGTCTGTGAGAAACTACACTAGAAAGTAATGGGATCTTTTCCATTTGTAAATGACATGAGAATGTGATCAAAAATATGTTCTTTAATAATAGTTAGTGCTGTTTTGAAAAAGTGAAGAAAAGGAAGCATTCTGTTTAGGGGGAAAAATGGAGTAGAAGGAGAGCTTTCCAAATGTTATCGTTGCTGCTTTTACCCATGGGGAGAACATACTGAAAAGCTCCAGGTAGCAAACACACACTAAGCTCCAGAAAATTTAAGAATAAAATAAGGATTATAAAATATAGATAATTCAAAGCCAGATCATTCAAAGCATAACTCCACTGTAATGCTTTCAGGCCTCACAGGATCTTAATTCGTTTATCTGTAATATTAGATGTGTGAATTAAATGCGACTTGGATCCCATCTAGAATAGACAGGAATAATGTCTTCCTGATTTTAAGATTCATGTTAAATAAAGACACTTAACATGTCTAAACATGTTAGAAAGTTGACTAAAGTATCCACTAGAAAGGAACATCAAGGTAGAATTGTTAGTCTCTTTTAAAGATTTTATCTACATAAGTATATACAAAATTTGATATACAAAAGTGTATCAAAACGTTTTAAAGGATAGAGACTTTGTTTTAGAGCTTTTGTTTTGGAGGTGGAAATATTTCATCTCAGGCTTGGTCTTGTCCATGAACTTCAATAACTTTTTATCACATTAGCAGTCAGAATGTTTTGATTATGGGTTATGTTCCCTTGGACTTGCTAAGACTAACAAATAGAGCCAGCAAATGAAAACCTTAAGCCAACTTCACTTGCATTACTTGTAATAGAGTGAATTGGTAACCACTTAAAGTCTAATCTCCTTCATAAAGCTTCTTTTTCTCATCACTTTCTTCATGACATTTGTTTTCTCATCTTTAAAATGGAGAAGTTAAAATAAATGAAGCCTGGAGTCCTTTTTGTCCTTTGAGTATAAGATTCTATGTCTTTAGAAAACATCTGAAAAAATTCAAAAGTGCCCTTGTTGTTTCATAAGTCAACTGAACCAACATCATTCTTACATTAGTAACTTTTGTGTGTCATTTGGAAAAATATCAATTCTATAATGGTTTCTAGTGACAGCTGACTGGGCGACTAAATTCAACCATCCTACTAAAAAAAAATAAGGGTCCTTGTACACTGTTAGTACAGCTTCTGTGGCAGTTTTTCAAAAATATAAAAAATTACCCTATTTCACTTCTGGTTGTATACCTGAAATGATTGAAAGGAAGGTCTCCACAGATATTTGTAAACCCGTGTTTATGGCAGCATTACTCATCATAGCCAAAACACAGAAGCAACTCAAGTCCCCACTGATGGGTAAATGGATAAACAAAAGATGATATATATATGCAATGGAATATTATTCAGCCATGAGGAGAGAATTTCTGACACATGCTCCAGCATGGATGAACCTTCGGGACATTATGCTAAGTGAAATAAACCAATTGCAAAAAGACAAATACTGCATGATTCCACATAGATGAGGTACCTAGCGTGGTCAATCACAGAGACAGAGCTGAATCGTTGCCAGGGGCTAGGGAGAATGGAAAGAGAAAACTTGTTCTTTAGTAGGTGTAGAAGTTCAGTTTTGTAAGACTAAAAGGTGCAGTGGCATGATCTTATAGACCCAGGTCCTCGGGAGGCTGAAGCAGAAGCATCGCTTGAGCCCAGCAGTTTGAATCTGGCCTTGGTAACATAGCGAGCTCCCATCTCTTAAAAAAAAAAAAAAAAAAAAAAAAAAAAAAAAAACACGGTGAAACCCCGTCTCTACTAAAAATACAAAAAATTAGCCAGGCGCAGTGGCAGGCGCCTGTAGTCCCAGCTACTCCGGAGGCTGAGGCAGGAGAATGACGTGAACCCCGGAGGCGGAGCTTGCAGTGAGCCGAGGTCGCGCCACTGCACTCCAGCCTGGGCGACAGAATGAGACTCCGTCTCCAAAAAAAAAAAGACTAAAAAGAGTTCTGGAGATTGATTGCATAACAATGTAAATGTATTTAACACTACTACACGGTACACTTAAAAGTTGCTAGGATAGTAAATTTCATGTGTATTTTATTACAATTAAAAAATGAAGCTTTTTTTAAAACTAGGTAAAATTCAAAAGGCTATGCTGAAAAATATCAGATAGGTAGAGATGAAATGACTAATTTAAAACAGGAGAAGATTAATGCTCAAAGAGGAAAGCCTGAACCATTTCTGGCCCAGGACACATGCCCATGCAGAAAGAGAAGCTAATACATGGAATGATATTTGTCAAATGGTGAGAGGTAAAGGAGACAGTGCTGAAGTCCTAATATTCTCATGTGTATCACTGCTGGAGCCTCTTTTCCTAACTTAAGGATCTCTTGCTTGTGCCTTGAAGCTTTGGAAGGCAGCTGAAAGGTAAGCCAGTTGACTGACTCTAGGGAAGAACAAATGTTCAACTCCTGCCAAGGAGGAAATCCTAATACAAAATCTTTTGTGTGGGATTAGTTCCCTCAGAGTCTCCAGTCTGATAGGGAATTACGGATTTAGAAGATTCAGAGGATTGCCTAAGCGACCCACAGAAAGACTACCTTGTTCCTGGACCATAAACCTCAGATCCCTGGCAGAGGCAATGAAAATTTCTCTCTGAAGAAAGTCAACACTCTAGGTATTAAGTTTACATTAATAATTTCTCAAATATATGTCAAGGAAACAATCATAGGATTCCTCTCCTCTGGACAAAACCAGATGAACCAGCATCAACAGAAACAAGAGACAAAATAAATCATCTGCTGAAAATCTAAAGATTGGAATCATCTGATTCAAACTCTAAACACTGCTGTGCTTGTTAGGCTCAAGGATATAAAAGTACAAACCTAAAAATGTCAAAAACTGGGAAGCTATATAAGTAACATTGCAGAGTTGTGAAAGAATCTGTTTGAATTTTCAGAATGGAAAGGATCAATAGCCAAAATAAACAACTCACTAGATGGGATTAACATCAGATCAGACATACAAAAAAGAATACTAGTGAACTTTAAGATAGGTCAAAGGAAACTATCCGTGATAAAAGCCATAAAGACTAAAAAAAAAGTAAAATTCTAAGAGATGGTGAAGATATAGGGGATGTAATGAAAAGATATACCCATAGTTTAATTGAGGTTGCAGAATAAGAGGCAAGAAGGGGGCAATATTTGAAGAAATGGTGACTGAGAATTTCTCTAAACTGATAAACTACATCAATCCAGTGATTCAAGAAGTCCAGCAATCCCTTATCCTATACAGTGAAACTACAGAAAAATTAAAGACAAAAAATATTAAGGCAATCAGAATAAAAAAGTACCCTCATTGGAACAAGAATCAGAGACAGTGGGAGCTAAATGATGAGAACACATGGACACATAGAGGGAAACCACACACACTGGGGCCTGTTGGAATGTGGAGGGTGGCAGTGGAGAGAGAATCAGGAAAAATAACTAATGAGTACTAGGCTTAATACCTGGGTGATGAAATAATCTGCACAAAGACCCATGACACAGATTTACCTATGTAAAAACCTGCACATGTACCTCTGAACTTAAAACTTTTGAAAAATAAAAAATTTTTAGCAATTAAAAAAAGAATTACAAATAGTTGAATTCTTAACAGCAATAATGAAAACTGGAAAGCAGTGAGAAATACCTATGAGATACTGAAGGAAAACTACCAATTTTCTATGAAAAATTTAATCCATAATGGAGACAAAATGAAGACACTGTCAGACAAACAATATCTGAGCTAATTTGCCACTTGCAGACATATCTAAAACCAATGATCAGTTAATGACCATTCTTGGATTAATTTCTACTCCAGGCTGAAAGAAAAGAACAAAAACAAGAAAACAGATGCAGCCTCCAAGATTCTAGAAGAATTGAAAGCAATGAGTATAGTAAATATATGGATAAATCAAATGTATTTTGGATGAATAAAATAATAGTAGTATATCATGTTTAAATGACACATTTTTATATTAAATATGTGTATAATATACAAAAACAATAGCAATGAAGTGAAAGAATGAGCCTTCTAAGCTCCTCTAATTTGATGGCAGAGCTTATCGCTGGATAAAAGGTAAGACCTAAACACATGCTTCCTCCAAGAAACACCCTTTAAATATGAAGGCACAGATAGGTTAAAATTAAATAATAGGAAACAGATATAGCACACAAACCTTAATCGAAGAAAGCTGGGGTGGCATTAGTAGTAACAGACACAGTAGACTTCAGAACAAGGAGTATTGCCAGAGACACTTAAGATTGTTGTGCAAGGATAAAGGAGTCTATCTTAAGAGGACATAACAATCTTTAACATGTATGCACTTAATAGAACTTTAAGGTATACAAAGTAAAAATGTATTAAAAACAAAGGGAGAAATAAATCCAAAATTATAACTGGAGATTTTAATACCCTTCTTTTGGCAATTGATAAGGGAGTTTCCCCCCTCCAGAGCAATGTCAGAAGAAACTAAGTAAAACAAAAGGTTTAAATAAGATCCAGGGTCTCAAAATATAGTATTCCACATGTCCAGATTTTCAATGAAAATCACTTGTTATGCCAGAGCCAGAAAAATCTCATCCAAAAAAAAAAAAAGGGAAGACGCCAGCACCAAGATAACAGCTATCTTAGAATTATCTGACAAAAGTCTTCAATTAGCCATCATAAAAATGCTTCAATGAGCAATTTCAAACACATTTGAAACAAATGAAAAAAACAGATCATCTTAGCAAGCGATACAATACGTAAAGAAGAACCAATTGGAAATTTTAGAGCTGAAAAATACAGTAACAAAAAAAAACCCAATAGATAAGCTCAACAGCAGAACTGAAGGCACAGAGGAAGGAGTAAGTGAACTTGAAAATAGAACCATAGATATTTATCCAATCTGAAAAAGAGAGAAATAGACTAGAAAATAAATGAACATAACCCCAAGCACCTTTCCTAACAAAATCTAACATTTGTGTCACCAAGTTCAAAAGTAAAGAAGAAAAAGAGCAGGATTGAAAACACTATCAAAGAAATAATAGCTGAAAACTTTCTGAATTTGGCAGAAGACATGAACCTACAGAATCAGCTGGCTAAGTGAACCCCAAAGAGGATAAATTCAAAGAAATATCTCTTAAGATCCATCATAAGAAAAAACCATCTTGAAGGCAGCCAGGTAGAAGTGAAACCTTACTGACAGAGGAAAAGCAATTCAAATGACAGTGGATTTCTGATTAGAAACCATGATGACAGAAGAAAGTGGCCCAATATTTTTCAAGAACTGGAAAGATGTCAAGCCAGAATTCTGTATGTAGTGAAAACATCCTTCAGGAAAAGGGAACATTTTGCAATGGAGAGTATGTTCTATCTCATGAGTGTGATGTGGTTGCTCAAATGTGTATACTTGTCAAAACTCACTGAATTGCATACTTAAAATGGGCCAATATTATTGCATCTCAATAATACCTTAATAATGCTGACCAAAAACAAAAAAGGAACGAAGACCATAAGAGTCAGCATAATGGCTACTGCTGGTGGTGAATACAGGGCTCTGTGGTTCTGGTTATGCTGTTGACTTGTGGCAGGAACATAGATGTTCATTTTACAATTCAATGTGTACATTTACGGTTTGTGCATTTTAAAAATTAAAAAGATGACACAGGTAGGAAGGAGAACTCTCTCTCCATCAAGAGATATCCAAAATCCTCCAAGTAATCTCAGAGCAAAATTCGTTTTAAATGTATCTTTTTATAGAGACGTATCACAATACAATTTTAAAAGTTTAAGAGATCCAGCGATATCATAGTTTCAATTTCCCCAAAAGTGAATCAATAGGCTTTACAAAGTGCTATCTGGTATTACCAAAAAAGCATGAAAAGGCCCAGTGTGGTGGCTCATGCCTATAATCCTAGCACTTTGGGGGCCAAGGCAGGTGGATCACCTGAGGTTAGGGGTTCAAGACCAGCCTGGCCAACGTGGCAAAAACCCATCTCTACTAAAAATACAAAAAAAAAAAAAAAATTAGCCATGCATGGTGGCACATTCCTATAATCCCAGCTGCTTGGGAGGCTGAGGCAGGAGAATTGCTTGAACCCAGGAGGCGAAGGTTGCAGTGAGCCAAGATTGCAGCACTGCACTCCCGCTTGGGCAACAGAGGGAAATTTGGTCAAAAAAAAAAAAAAAAAAAAAAAAGCTTGAAAAATAGTTATCCTAGCCTCACAATTATGACTAGATCCCTAAAAATCAAAGACTTTCTAAGTTGCAGTCAAGTAATAAGTGTTTCTTTCAAATGCTTGAAATGGATGGAAGAGTTGATATTATGAAAAGCTCCACTGATTGATTTTCAGGACATAGTGACTAAACTCTAGAATTATCCATGAGATCTGTTTCCTAGGAAACCTATTTCATCCAAAATTTAAGTGGAGAGTCCTTTGGGAAGAAGAAGTTGCTTATTTTTAATATTTTCTAAAGAGAATAAAGTATGTAACTGCCAATACAAGTCCTTCCATGTGGCAGTTTTAGTTATATGTCACTTGTTAGGCAAACAAGGAAATCTTTTTGACAACATCATAAAGTGTTCAGAATAACTAGATCCAACCACATGGAAACGGAAGACAATCATCTAGGACTGCACCTAATCTCAACTTTTCCTAAACCTTTCTCTTTTTATCTTGATAAAGCCTCAAAGTTAACATTTAATGCTTTATTCTGTTTTCTTTTGTTAAACATATCTCTCTTCATTACAATATAGAAGTAGCTCTAAATATCAGGCCTAGTGTTATTCTTGATGTCTCCATTTCTCCTACACAAAACTGAGGTCAGGTCAACTTTAGTCTCTGCCTTGCCTCATTTTCTTCTCCAACACAAGCAGTGACCAGGAGCATATTCTGTTTCCTCACCATGTTCCCTTTACTTTGAAATTCAGCATCAGGTTTTCTGGGTTGCTGGTTCCAACAGGCCTTTTGCCCAGTACTTACAGATGGGTTTCTACCCCAAGGCTCTTTTCTAACAATCCATCAGCTTCCCCAGATTCTTTGCTAAAATTATAGCTGGAATCCTGACATTAGATGAAGGAGCACTCTGTGACTATATTTTAGTGTAATTTCTGTGCAGTGTATTTCTGTGTGGTATAGCCACTAGATATGGGCATCCAGGGTTCCTGTTGTAGCTTTGTTCCTAGACTGTAAGTGTGGTTCACCAACAACATCAGCAGCACCTGGGCACTTGTCATATATTCTGAATCAGAATGTCTAGAGTTAAGCCCAGGAATCTTTTTTTCTTTTTTTAGACAAACTCCAGGTGATGTGTATGCGTATGCAAATTTGGGAAGCATCACTTTAGGAGGCTCTGGCCCTACTGTGGCCATGCCTCTCCCCACAAAATGACAGGTCCACACAGGTAAGGGGAAGCACCCACCTAGTGCCTGTGTCCCCCTTCTAAGTCAAGCTCCCAGAAACTACTCCCATTCCTGAGACAAAGGAAATCTGTGACCAAAGGAGACTACTTCTAGGGCCAGCACAGACCTCTTCCTCAGCTCATCCTTCTGAGGCTAAGAAGACCACCAGACAAATGACTAGTGGGTAACTTTTTGAGAAAAGTCGGAGTAGAGGGAGGACTCGGGAGCTGCACAGTCCATGGCATAAGCAGGAGTCCATGTGTAGTGCAGGATGGGGCTAGAAGGTACAAAAAAAAAAAAAAGAAAAGGAGAGGGGTCTTCATTTGTACCCTTTCCCCAGAGCTTTAAATAAAGGTCTGCCTGGTTTCTATGGTTTGCCCATAGGAGAAGGGTAACTGTGGATCCCTCTCTTTCCTCACACATTTTATCTGATTCCCCAACAAGTGCCAAGTTTGGAGACACTTTTATGGGATGACTGGAGCATTCATGGTATGTCCAAAGGTCAAGATCCTAAGGTTTTGGTCTTTTGCTTCTCTCTTTCTTTCCTGGGCCAAGAATATTTAAAAGGCAGGCAGATTCTGCCCTAGGCATGGAAAGCTTGCTCACCAGCCAGCCTCCCACAGCCAGCGTTCTGTCCTTTTCCTCAGCTCCTTTGTAGGTAATTCTATTACTACTCTCCTGACACACACACACACACACACACACACACACACACACACACACACACAAATAGGCAAGAGAAGATGTGACCCGCAGCCCACTTCTATTCTTACCCCACTCCTGCTCTGTATACCTAGTGACCAAGTGGTAGAAGCCAGGCCAGGCACAGTGGCTTACTTGAGGCCAGCAGTCTGAGAGTACCCTGGGCAACATAGAGAGACCCCATATCTACAAAAAATAAAAATAAAAATTTAAAAATTAGCTGGGCATCGTCCCATCCGTGGTCCCATGACCACAAGAGGCTGAGATAGGAGGATTGCATGAGCCCAGAAGGTTGAGGTTACCGGAAACCATGATCATACAACTGCACTTCAGCCTCGGTGACAGAGCAAGATCCTGTTTTAAAAAAATGGTGGGAGAACATCCCTTGCACAATTCTAAGTGGTGCCACTTGCACACACTCCACATTCTTGATTTCTGTCCTCCACACAGCCAGGTAAAATATACCAGGAGACATATGAGAGCTGAACTCTTACCTATCTAAGCCCAATGGCCAGCAAGCTCTCTTTTGTTTCATTACTGATAATAGGTAAGAGTGTGAAATCTGGAGCCAGACTACCTTGGTTCAAAGCCAGCTCCACGATGAACAAGCTGTGTGAGTATGGGTGGCACTCCTAAACTTTCTGTGCCTAAACTTTCCTCATCTGTAGAATGGGCATAATGTAGAACTTAAATCATATGATTGCTGTGAATATGTAAATGTGTAATATGAAATAAAATATGTGAATCACTTAAACCTGAGGCAATATGTATCAAACGCTATTTAAGTGTTAGCTATCAACACTGTTATGAGATGTGAAATTCAGGCTTTGTCTTTAAGATGAAAGCAGAGCAGCCCTTCCGGTCTAATAGGATGTAAAGAGGCTTAGGGCTTTCCTAGCATTGGAAAAAAAAAAACCAGGAATCCTCCAGGTCATCCAGATGAACTCACTGGATCCTAAGGCTTGAGGCCAAAACACATCTCGTTTATTCATCAATACACATTTTGTTGCAAGACACATTGTTGGTGAGGGGGATACAGTGGTGAACAAAGCAGAAGTCCTGCCCTCATGGAGCTTACATTGTGATTATGGTACATGTCTACTTGTTTTGCCTTGGTTCCCTGTCTGGGAAGAGGCCAAAAGCAGGGTTCAGTTACTCCAGGGTTTCTGAGCCAAATGATATCTTTCATACCACCTTCTAATAATGTCCTAAAAATCTCATTATGATTTTCACTCTCTATCTCTTAAGATCCCTTCTGCTTTGTTCTTGGCCTCTTGTGCTGACTTCTTAGCTACAGGAGAGCCTCTTCTTACCGTATCTTTAGTTATTTGCCTTTGAACCACACTGAAAAATTTCAGGATTTAGACTTTGAATTTTGACTCTACCATTTGCTGGATGGTTGTATTAGTTTCCTATGGCCTCTATAAATTTTAGGCCCTGTACCTAAAAATTACCATACATTTAGAGGCTTCAGACAACACATGTTTACTATCTTTCAGTTCTGGAGGTCAGAAGTCCAAAGTGGATCTCACTGGACTAGAATGAAGTTATTGGCAGGCTTAGCTCCTTCTGGAGGTTCTAGGGATGAATTGATTTCCTTGCCTTTTCCAGATCCTAGAGGCTGCCTGCATTCTCTGGTGCAGAGGCCATGGCTGCTTCCTCTATCTTTAAAGTCAGCCATATAGCATCTTTAAATCTCCCTGTCTCTGACCTCTTCTGCCTCCCTCTTCCTCATTAAGAGACCCTTGCGACCATATTGGACCCAATCAGATAACCCAAGATAATCTCCTTTTAAGGTCGGCTGATTAGTGACCTCCCTTCCATCTGCAACCTTAATTCCCCCTTTGCCATGGAATGTAACATATTCATAGATTCTAGGAATTAGACATGGACATCTTTGAGAGTTCATTATTCAATCTAGCACAGTGGCCTTGAACAAGATTTTCAATCTCACTGACACTTGATTTCTTCATCTGTAAAATGGAGATTAAACCATAGCAAACACATGGACTCATCCTCCCGTCAGTGGTAGACTGGATGAAGAAATGTAGTACATATACACCGTGGAATATGATGCAGCCATAAACAAACAAGATCATGTCCTTTGAAGGAACATGGATGGAGCTGGAGGCCAATATCCTTAGCAAACTCACACTGGAACCAGAAAGCCAAATACTGCAAGTTCTCACCTAAAAGTAGGAGCTAAATAATGAGAACAAATGGGCACAAAGAGGGGAACAACAGACCCTGGGGACTACTTGAAAGAGGAGGGTGTGAGGAAGGAGAGGATCAGGAAAAATAAGTGTTGGGTATGAGGCTTACTACCTGGGTGATAAAATGGTCTGTACACCAAACTCCCGTGTCATGAGTTTGCCTGTATTAACACACCTGCACATGTACCCCTGTACCTAAAAGTTTTTTAAGATGTAGATTAAATTACTGTGAAATACAGCTGAAATAAGGATTTTTTTTAAATCACAGGTGATTTTTGACTGACACTGAGCTCACTTCCTTAAGCATCTACAAATAATGTTACCTCTCTTTTCCTACTCAGCACAATCTACTTCCCACAGCCGTAACTGGCAAGATCCAAGAATGGGTCCTCATAACATCAGGTGGTCCTTTAAGGACAGAATCAGAAATAAAAGACAGAGAGGTACTCATTAGGCTTTAACAGTCATTTATATAAATGACTGCCTAGTATAAATTAGGTTTTATGAAATCATTTCCTGAGAATAATTATCATAGCAATGGAGGAAATGGAAAATGATGGCCCTAAAACTGTCCCTGCTCCACAATTTTGCCAAAGCATAGTGTTGGTGATAATATTTTCTCACGGATCCCAAATCACATAAGCACAAAAAATAATTTTCCTTGTCAAGTTTTAAGGGATATAATTGCTTAATCATTCAAAATTTCCCCTTAATGAATACAATATTTGAGGTCATGATGCAAAGAATACATCTTAGTTCACTTTGGATTCCAGTTTTATAAGTAAAATGTATGTTCTTATTTTGACTTACCTAACATTTTTTAAATAGACAAAATAGAAAATTATTTTCTTCTCAAAACATACTTCTGACATTCCAATGACTGTGTTGCAAGGGGATAAAATGTGATGGTACAATGAAGGCCCCCTGCTTCATTGAAAGTGGCTGCTGGCGTGATATGGAATGGGAGGCACCCTCAAAACTGACTGAGGTGTGTATGTGTCATTCTTTCTGAACATTTTTCTGGGCGTTCAGAACATTCTATCATTTTTATAGCATCTTGGTGCCTTCCTAGGTTTGGAAAATTTTGTACCTAATGAGTCTTGATAGAAGACAAAGCCCACCTCCCCTTTCAGAAGCTGAAGTGACAAGATGTCACTTTTCCAGACACCTTTGCAGTTAGGACATGAGCAGATGACCTAGGCTCCCCCAGGCAGAGACTTGCTCCAGGTCATTAATTAGAAACAAGTGACCATGCAGAATCTTTTCTGAAAATAGGAAGAGGCAATGGTGGCAACCACATCCAGGTATCAGGGCCTGCAGTGGCTACATCCAGTACCTCAGAGCATGCCATCAGCAGGGCAAGCTGCAGGAACCAGTGCTCAGCAGTGACATTAAGGGGGTCTTCACTAGACCAGCAATGTGGGGCCACTGTCTCAGGCATATAGCCCTGAGTCTGATTCTGTAGCTAACCCAACAATTATTTCAGCTCCCCAGTTTTACTTTACTGAACCCCTTGCTGCTTAAAAAAATCCATAGTGGATTTTTGTAACTTCTGACTAGAACCTTGAGAAAGTGTTCCTGAGAGCTCTGTGCTTTAAAAGCACCTGAAAGTATATCTTGTATCATGCAGAGAAGGAAAATATCCATCTACACTTCAACTGGGGGGTTTTTCTTTGGAAGGTAAGACAAAAGATATGAGAATATTAAGTGATGAAAAAAGCTGATTTCACAATCGTATGCATCGCATTAAATATACTTTATTGCTACTCAATCAGATTCACTTTTCATGTTTTGGGGTAACCTCATTCCCAGCTATCAGGGCTTAGTCAGGCATGACTGTGGACAATCAATACTGTTGAGGAAATGAATTCTAGCATAGAATGGCACAATGACATCCAGGATGACACAGCTGGCAGCTGATCAACCAAGAGATGCCAGTGGGATCTCCAAAAATCGAAAGTTCTCTGGAGAAATTGGTCTGGTAACAGTCCCATTTAGTACCTGTATTACTCAGGGTCTCCAGAGAAACCAAACTAATAGAATAGATATATCTACACATACATGGAGATTTATTATTAAGATTATGAAGGCTGAGAAGTCCTATGACCTGTCTTCTGCAAGCCAGAAACCCAGGAAAGCTGATGGTTTAATTCAGTCTGATTCTGAATGCCTGAGAACCAAGGAGCCAATGTTATAAATCCCACTCCAAGGGCAGGAGGAGACCAATGTTGCAGCTCAAACAGGCAGGTAGGAAGAAAAGAGGGTAAACTCCTTCTTCCTCTGCGGTCTGTTCTATTTAGGCCCTCAATACACTGGATGATGCCCACCTACATTGAGGAGAGTGATTTACTTTACTGAGTCCACAGACTCAAATGCTAATCTCAAAGAAACATCTTCACAGGTATACTCAGAAACCTAGAGATAATGTTGAACCAGATATCTGGGCATCCTCTAATCCAGTCAAGTTGACACATAAGAGGAATTATCATAGTAGTTAAATAATTGTGAATTCTGTTTCACCTTACTACAAGTTTCATAAACTTAAAATGTCGGAGCTGGAAAAGAAAATCAACATTACCAAATTTCCTCGGAAACTGAAGTCTAGAGAGGATAAGTTAAAAGTAAAACCACACAGCAAGTTTTAGAAGCCTAACAGCACTGATAAGATGCTTCCAGGATGGAAACCACCTTGACTTAATTTAGCTCCCAATTCCTTTGATAGACTAAATTCTAAAGTTTTGTTTGGCATACTATATGCAAAATTCAATCACCAGACATCATATTGGGCCATCTGGCAAACAAGCCCTATCTACCAGGCAGTTAAATTAAATAATTACAAGACTGTAAGTTTTCAAACATAAGAAATCCATAATGAGAAGGAAATTTCACTTGTTTGCTTTTTTATTCACAGCAACTTTTGGAAGGGAATTATAGTTTAACAGGAAAAATTAAAGCCTATATAATCCTTCTTTGTAAGTATATTAAGCTACAATAGAAGGATGAATCCCCTTATCTAAAGAAAAATGTAGTGGAGATAGTTCTGGATTGGTCATCCTTATTTCTCCCGACCTCAGAGAAACTTTTAGTTTTTTGTCTCAAAAAAAAAAAAACAAACAGGAGTCTTTCTTCTCTCTCTGGTTTGGTGACCTAGAAAGACAGAACTGAAGGCACAAAGCACTCATTAGGTAAAATGTGTCACTCTTACTGATTACTTTTGTTATTAATACATTCCTGTGAGGTGCATCTTAGTATGTCTGCAGTACGTATACAAATTTGAGATGCAGAGAGTGAAGTTATCCTGACTGGGAAGGTGATAAAGTAGAACGGATTTAAACCCACTCTCTCTAACCCTAAAGTTCAGGCTTTTTTCCACTACACCTCCCTAACAGTCATTCCTCTCCTCCTAAGACTGCAACATATTAGGCAGCAGCCTCTGACAATGGCATGGTCGACAAGATACCTCTGGGTAAAACGCAGTACAGACATGATGTCTCTCTGTGTGTCTAGACAGGAAAGAGAAGATCAAGGCTAAACATCCAAAGTGTTTCTTCTTACAGCAGGCCATATTAGCAATTTGGAATACTAGATAGGTCAAGGCTGGAAAACTGGAAGAGGTAGAAAATAGCATACTGAGCTAGGAAGCCAAAGTGGCATGACTGATCTCACAAGTTTCAGGGCCCTTTGAGCAGCCATTTGCAAAATAACTTGTAGCAAAGGACAGTTGGTGATTCTGGACTGAAGCATATCCAGCTTGCTGAGCAGGAGCTAACAACAGCTGCAGTTTTCCAGTCCTTTGGCACTGCTGCCAACCTATGCATTAAATCTCTCATTATAACCAACCAGTCAGATTCCAGTACTGTTGTCACCATTGTATCTCAAACCTCACATAAACTTCTCTCACTGCCAGGGTTTACCACACTGTGGTCAGGTGCCTCATTCGATGACCTCCACACAAGTTTAAGAATTTTAGGATTTTTCAAATCCTTTTTTAGATGTATTCACTAAGCCTCCTTGGTCAGATCATGTTCAGACATAGATGTATTAATAGCTTGATTTCTGAGCAGACCAGTTGACTAAAACAAGACGTTCAAAATCATTCATACCAGAAAATTATCCAGATGCCTGGCTGATTACCCTGATGTCTGGCTATAGCAGATGTTGCCGATTCATTCTCCCTCTGCCCTCACTGCCCTGTGTATACCTAACGTAGGCTTCCACAGGCACGTGGGCTTTTTGCAAGGCAGACCAGATGTTTATGGGAATAAACAGCCCTGAATGTAGCCCTCAACCAACGATTGATGGGCATGCGTGGGTAAACTCATCTCCCTTGCCTCTTAGTTGGGATAATGATGTATTCTACACTGGCTTTCAAAGGCTCTTTTTGGGATATAGGCCCAGTTTTCCACAGCAACACTGGTTGATAATGTATTCATTGTCTTCCTTCCTTCTGTGTCTCTTCTTCCTTCTCTACTCCTTTTCTAATGCTTCTTGGTGTCATTTTACAAGTAATCTACTAGCACTGACAATCTTGTCTGTAGAATCTACTTTGAAAAACCCAACCTAAAATAGGGTGATTTCCCAGTCTTTGAAGTTTCTCTGATGAGTCTGCTTCATCCAACATTGTCATTCTTAGAGTTTCGCTCTAGCCCTATATGGTGACTCATTCCTTCAGGCTTTTTTCTGTTTTTCCAGAAAGAAGAATTTGGTTAGCCAAAGAAAAAATGGCTAAACACGAAACTGAAGATGATGCCAAAATTCAGATTACTCTGGGCCTCATATCCATGCTAAGGGATTTAATTAAAGTGGAGTGGGACATCCCTGAGCGAGGCAAGAGAGAACACAGTTGAATTCATTTTTTAATAGTCATTCTGACTACTATATGGACAATAGGAAGGAAAGTGACAAAATAGAATCAGAAGCCAAATCAGGAGAGGACTCCAGAGTAGGGACTTGGGTGAAGGTGATAATAGAGATGAAGAGAAGCAGATGAATTCTAGCAATATATATTTGGAGTTATAGGTTTGTTTCTATATTAGAACATCCAAATGCATAAGAAATTATAGGATATGAAGGCAGGGGATTTAAGGAAAGGGAAAAATCAAGAGTGATTTCTAGCTCAAGAAATAGCAAATATAATCTCTTTTAAGAGGTGAAAACTTAGTGATGAATGTTTTTGGCATAAAAATTCAGAGTTCAGGGCATACCTAGTACAAGATACAGAAAGGCTAAATGGAGATGTCAGAAAGGCTGCTGGACATACAAGTCTGGGTCTCAAAGGTAACAGCTGGACTTGAGATGTAACTGGAGTTTAATCATCTAGAAAATGTGTGACCATGGGATTCAATGAACTCTTCTAAAGAAAGGAAGAGAAGAAAAGAGAATGTAGGATAAAGACCTGAGGTACACCAGCATTTAGATCAGATGGAGGAGGAGAAGTAGGCACAGCAGATAAGCAAGAGTGGCCAGAGATAGGTGGAAATCAAGAAGAGCATCTTGTCACAGAATTAAGTGTAGAAAGTCACGCCAATAAAATAAATGTCAACCACATTTCATGCTGATGCATGATAAAGTTAAATGAGGGCTGAAAATTGTCTATGGGCTCTAGAACCATGGAAGTCATTGGTAGGGTACCATACTTAACCTGGTTATGCTTGGAGTAGTGCAGGTAATATCTGCTTTCCATGCAGGATCATTAGTAGTGATTATTTTCATTCTCAACAGTTCATTGGCAATAAACCACATGATCCCCTTGGTCACTGGTGACTTTGAAAAGAGTAGTTTCAACAGAGTGGTTGTGGTGGAAGTCAAAGTAGGATGTAAACAGGAAGCAAGAAAGCTGCATCAGCTTGTGCAGACAAGTCTTAACTATGAAAGAAAACAAAAAAGAGAGAGCTAGAAGATGCTCCAGTGTCAAGGAAGGACTTTTTCGGTATGTTCGAAGTATACGATGATAAAAATGATCTTCCTGTGAGCACAAGATAACAAAGGAAAGAAAAAACTGAAAGACCAAAGTTCTTAGGGAAAAAACAGATTAAATCTAGAGAGAATTGGTATTAGAACTCTCACTTTATATTATAGGGAGGGAAAGACCATGATTTTTTAGTTATAAACAATGGATAACAATTTTTTGCTTTTAATTTTTTTCTGGTATTTCTTAACACTAGTTTGTCATACAATGTTCAGGACTATAATTTTAGTTAACATACTGTAGTGACACTTAAAAATTATGATAGCCCCTCTAATAACTTAGATCAGCATTTTAAAACTGTGACTCCAAAAATGCTAGTGTTTCATGAACTGTTGAAAGTACTCAGAGGCAAGAGGGTTCCATGATCAAATAAATTTGAGAAACACTATATACTCTATCCTTTTCTCACATATTCACAATGGTCCACAATGTATACCCCAGTTTAATTTTGTTCAACCAAGGATTTCCTCAAATTGAGATATGGAAATTCATTCCAAAATATATTCCCATGTAAGTACGCACACATATTCTGCTAATTTTCTGAGCATTCATGTAGCCTCAAAATACCAAACCAACTTGGAATTTGGAAGAGCAAGGTATTTTCTTCAAAGCTTACCCACTGACTTTAGAGATTACCTCTAATTTATCCTAGAATTCCTATAAATTATTTTTTCTCTCAGAAAAATATCTCCCTATTACTTTTTCTATGCTTTAAACTAGTTGCCACCCTTGATAAAATACAGGCAATGCTACAGTGACTTTTAATACTTTTTATGCAAATATTGTCAAAGGTTTTAGAAAGTCTAAATATATTTTATTCTTATGTTCCCTTTTATCTACATGCATATTTATTCCCTTGTACAACTCTAGAAGATCAAAAAGCTGTCCCAATTTGAGAGGAAAAATAACAGTGCTAAAGAAAGAGCCAGAGGCTGTTCTTCCACAGAGCTTGAACTAAAATGGAATAAAATTAAATAGAAAACTTTCTCTCATGGGGTATTTCCAACAACTTTGGATAGTCTCTTGGAATTTGGGCCAGAAATATGTTTAAACATGTTAAATATGAAAAAAGAATTTGGTGGGGGAAAAAAGGAGTAGAATATTTTGTAAATATGAAGTGTTGTGCTTCATCTTTAAAAATGTTTTCAAAGAAACTTAAGTTTTTAGACCAACAAAATTCAGAGTATGTACAATTTCTATTTGCAGTGCAAATAAAATTTGATTTATGATACCAAAATGAAATTAGCCCAAATTTCAGATAAGAGAAAATTAGTTATAAAATATTTCATGAAGCTAAATCTAAACCATAAATGTTAATAAAAATCACTTCTAGGTAGCTAATATTATCACAGAACATTACATGACTTCCAACTCATTGGCCCTTTGTGGAGCCGAAATAGTACATGGCAAACATACTGAACAATAAAATAATATAGGATCAATACACTTGCATAAAATTCACCTTTGGCCAGAAAGCATCAAAGCAAATTAAAATCTCAGAGCCTCTTTATCTAGTTATTTAAATGTAGTCTAGAGGATTTTCAGTTCATTTCCATTAATATATATGGAAAGTCAAAAAGTCTTTTAATTAAGAGCCAAGTCTAATCACCTCTAATGCTTTTGCAATATCTTTGACAGAGGGTATCCAAGGACATGAAACTGAACAATTCACATGCCATGTTTATTAAATCACTTCAGAGTAAGATTGTCTATTCCCACAAGACAATCAAAGAGGTCAAAAGACTCCATCACAGATTTTCATAATCAGCCTAAATCCCCATGTTTGCATATGATCTATGTTAATTCTAACAATCCTTCATTGTTTTAAGGGAAGACAAAACAGAAGTCAGTTGTACTGATTAACACTAGTTAATAAGTATGAACTGATTATCTACTAACATGATAAAGGATATAAAAAATAAGAAGTATGTCCTTAAAATACAGCTAATGATCTCTAATGTCGGGTAGCACAGGCCTTACACGGAGTAGGTACTCAAAATACACTGATTTGAATGTGACATAATAGCAATAATTCAAGATTATACAAAATTTCATGCTAAACTATTTGGTAGACACTGGCAATTATCACAGGGTAATCAGACCAACAGCATGAGCACTGCCGGATGAAACCCCTCCCTCTACCTCAGACCAAATTGAATCTGAAACTCTGGGGTGGAACCAAGCATCACTGTTTTAATAAATCCTTCAGGTGAATCTGATGTGCACTACAGTTTGATAACCACCGGCATAGCCTATAGAAGCTAGTTGTTCTGGAGCAGCAAAGGAAATTACTGAGGCCAGAATGACCAGAAAATGCTTCATTAAGGAGGTACTTAATGAAGCTGCTTGTTCAGAGTCAGGCTACTTACTCCCACAACACAATTATGATGATGAAAGGACCTAAAGTGCAGATTGTTATAATCAGAATGATTAAACAAACTTGGTCTGTACTCATGCTGACATCATTTACATAAGAAAAATGAGGGTGCAATTGTTCTAGATAAAATAACATGGGTGAAAGAATTTTTTGGGCAGCAGAAAATGCTAAAGTATGGTCAGGTTTTGAGGTGGACAGCAAAATAGAACATAAAAAGATTCTCTGGCAAAATCCAGCTGACACTAGCTAGATGCATACTCATAACACAGGAGACCACACTTCCAAGCCTCCCCTGTGGTTAGAGGAGAGCTGATGACTGGATTCTAGCCAACATGATGTCACTTGCCTGTGATATTTACCCCACCTAGGCCTGAAAAGCACATCTCCATGTGATTTTGTGACCCTCTTTTCCCATCCCTCATGACAGTGGAAACTCCAGGTTTGAGAGTGGGATTATCACACCATAGAAGAAGCCTAGATCCTTGTATCACTGCCTAAGGAACACAACCCAGGAGAGCCACCCATGCAGGAGTAGACCAGGAACAGGTGTAAAAAACAAACCTTGTGTTAAGTTTCTGAGATTTTGGAGTTGTTACCACAACATTAGCCTAACGTACTCTTACTAAAACACAGAAATAACCAAGGGATGTCACAGCATGTTTGTGACATTCAAGGGAAAAATTCATCAAAGACAAGGAGAAGCCAAAAGATTCTACTGTTCTAAGCAGTTGAATCAAATTCTCAGAGCCAGAGGATTGTCTTTTTAATTTGCAATTTTGGCCAGTGGACTCTTTTTGCCCCTTCTCTTACAACTGAAATTCAATAGACATGTATGGTGGGTTCTTCCAGTTCAGATAAGTAACACTCAGAGTATTCCCTCCTAAAAAGACTTAGTCTTCTAAGTGCATCATGGAACAGGTCATTTGTCCTCAAGCCCTCTGAGTGAATTGGATTTGATAAATATTTCCACTCTGGCAGCAAAAGAAACAGCGGCGGCTTCACAATCAAGAGTTGAAGGATGATAATTTTGGCCATTCCTGCATGATCTTCCACAGTCTTTTTCTAAGTACCTGAGTCTCTATACCATAATACTAGATAATATGATTCAGTCAGGGTTGCTCAGAAAAACAAGCCACTCTAGGTATCCTGATTAGGAGATTACAACAGGAAATTGGAGGCTTACACAAATCATGGGAGGGCTGCAGGAGCCATGGTCAGGAGTGCTGCTGGATTTCAGGAAATTGGGAATCAGAGGGTAGTCTCACTAATAATTTCAGCTCCTTGCAGCCCCAGTTGTGGATCCTCAGATGCATAGAAGCAGCTGAAGCTGCCATGATGATATCAGTTGCCCACAGTACAGGAAGACCCCAGAAACCACTCACAAAACTCTACATCTGCCATCTATCAATGCCCACATACCTTTCCACAGCTGGAGAAGAATGGCTTGTCCCTCCCATACACCTTCCAGACTTTACCAAAGTGACTCTCATTTGCACAAAGTAACTGAAACCTGGCTGATTAGGAATTTGAAAAATTTAATTTCGGTGTTTCTAGCTCCCAAAGTACAATAGAAAAAAAAGAAGAGTAGGAACAGTGTTTATTAACAGACAAAAATCTGACTCAAAATGAGTTATATAAATGAAAAAGACCACAGTGGACACGAAGCTAGTTAAACCTTCTTTATAAAACTACTCTTGGGGCTGTGTTGACATCTTGGACACGTGCCCAAGTGAAGCCTGCTATGGCAGTTGAGGTGGTTGCCTTCAAATATATTGATTGCTTTCCCAGAGTATTGGTGGCAACTGACAAAAATCAACTCTGGTTAACCAGAGGGAATGTCTAGAGAAAGTTCTCTTTACTGTTGGCCATTTGGTTTTTCTTGTGTTAATCAGTTCATAACAGAAAACCAACTCAGATTAGTTTAAACAAAAAGGCAATTTCTTGGCTCCTATATGTAAGAAATTCAGGTGTAGAGCAGGCTTTAGACCTGACTAGAGATCCAGGAATTCAGGAGACGGTATCAGGGTATTGGGGCTGTGTTTCCTTTTTGCATCTCATAGCTCTGTTTTTAATTCTCGGTTTTACATTCCAGAGCAATTCTTTATGTGGCAGACAAGATGGGGACCGCAGGCTCTCACCTATCCAAGTTTGGCAACCTCAAAAGAAAAAGAACAAAAACTTCTCTCTTTAAAGTCACTCCCAGAGAGGAATGCGATTGCTCTGTTTTATGCCTAGTGTCAGGTTCCAGCTCAAGCTGAGGACCGAGGGGAGCGAGCACGAGCTCACGTGGATGATCACCTAATGTGTCTCAAGTGGCGTGGTTACATAATGGGCAGAGTTGTGTGCCCTCACTCCAAACCTGCTGAGTCATGCTGTGCCAGAAAGCCGCCTTGGCCTACTCCTAAGTGAAGCCATCTCCCTTACACTCCACCCCCTAGGCTGAGGGTGTCCTCCGGACAGGGACACATGCCCACAGGGCGGAGCCCTGAATTAATAACCCACAACAATACAGACAGCAAAAGCTCCAGGTTATGGCAGGCAACCACCCCATGGTGATGTTATCCAAATGTTGCTTTATACATTAAGCCAGGTTTTCCACTCCCCTGCCTTCAGGGGTATTGGGGCAAGTAATAACAGGTTACCATTCATCCCCATACCTGGTCAGAGGAGGTCATCCTTCCTCCCATAGGTTGTGCCATATGGCTTGGCCCCACATGGGACAGTGACCAACTGGTCACTTCTGTAACTTCTAGGTAGTTAACCACAAGGTTAAGCCTTGATAGACTGCCCAGCTATTAGTACACATTATCATAGGTGTCACCTCCTTGGTGATCACCATCCATACTGCTCTGAGGTCAACCCATTGGCTACTTTGTCCACACCCAGTTTCAAAACATATGGTGTCAGTACTACATTGGACTGTAACAGTGGTCAGGCAACAGTAGCACCTCGGCTAGACCCATCTGTGTACCGTGGCCTTTCAGGAATGGAGGTATGCCCTTCCTTAAATGGTGAAGGCTCAGGGTCTAGGAATGACTCAGGCCCCATGGCATTAGGCCCCATGGCCTTATCCTGCATTAGGGCCCCAAGACCTCCTGCAACTCTGCTGCTAAGAGACTTGTACTCAGCATTCTCCACTGCTCCAAATAGGTTCCCCACTTTGCCAAAGTGGATGTCTGCACTGTCCCAGTGTGGGGGCCTATTACCCATGAACACACCCATCCCACTATAAGGTACATTGTCCATATGACGACTGTAGCCCGTCCTGCCACACTTTCATAAGCCTGAAGGGCAGCATACGCAGTTACTAACTGCTTCCCTATCAATGAATACTGGAGCTCAGCTCCCTTGCATAGTTGGGACCAGAAGCCTACTGGCATTCTCAAGTGGTCCATGTGCTGGTCCAAAACTACCTGTGGTCACATGCACATCAAGTTTAAATGGTGCCCCTGGTTAATTACCCATAGGGCTTGTGCCTTCTGAATAGCCCGCTTGGCTGCTAGAAAGTCTGTCTCAACCTCATCATCTTAATTCTAGGCAAGGGGAGCACTGCCACTTCCAAATCTGCAAGAGAATCAGAGGTTAACATAATATCATTAACAAGACCATGACATATGGTGGGGCTATACACATAGCCCTTCAGCAACCCTGTGGAAGTCCACTGTAGCCCTCCCACAAAGGCAAACTGTTCCTGACTCTCTGGAAAAGAATGCATTAGCCAAGTTCACCATGTGGTGGTACTGTCCAATTCTGTCATCAAGCAGTCCATCAAATCTGTGATAGATGGAATAGCTGCCAAGCGGTATAAAACACCTACCCCAGAATGTATTCAGGTATGGGAGAGACATACACAGTGTACAAGTGGGGAGCCAAGGAGCTGACGCTGAAGTACAGAGATACATGTTTCACTTTCACTGACTGGTCTTCATAACCATCTATGCAGCCTTGCCTGGAAACTTATCTGGGTGCAGGGACCAGTGGATTGCCAAGTCCACATGTGGCCTCCAGTCATCCCGTGTCCTCCCAAGTTGGGAACCTTGGCCAGTTCCCTCATCAAACAGGAAAGGCTTTACACCTCCTGCCTGGCTGCAGCACCTAGTCTTTGAACTGAAATGCCCAGGGAGGACCAGGTCACTCAGCGATGTCCTTCTCCCCTTTGGGCATTTTCTGGAATTGCTTCTCTGGAGACAACTGTCTCCACAAAGTTAAGAATACTTCATTGGGCTGCTTATCAATTCTCTCTTGGTCAACCCCAGCCAAAATCAAATCTATGCACCTCTGTGAGTGTGTCACTCATTGGGGCCCCTTTTTCTCCCATGGAGGGGGGCCCTGTGGGTGGGGTATCATCTTCCCCTTCTTTACTTCGTGAACACCCGGATCCTGCCAATGGCCTCCTTGGTATCAGACTGAGTGGGGTTCTCCAGCTGAGACAATGGAACCAGGCCTTCATTCACAGCAGCCTCTGATTCTTTTTCCAAGTTCTAGGTGCCCCACCTGCACCTGGAGGTCCCCATTCACGGCAGTCTCTAATTCTTTTGCTGAGCTGTGTAACCAGGCATCCAGGCACCCTACCTGCATCTAGAGGGCTCTTACCTGTGCTGCATCCCTCAGGGACTGGGTGTGTACTTCTCATAGCACAGTCAAAAATACCCATTTAACTCTGCCGGCAAAAGCTCACTCCTCAGTGTTCTGTGCTCCCAGCTGCTTCAACGCCTTCTCCATGCTCTTAGAGGACCCATCTACTACCACCCAGGTCTCCACCAGAGCCCATCCGAGTAGCACAGCTTAGGATCCTGCTCGTGATGCCAATTGTTATGCCAAGTGTCAGGTTCCAGCCCAAGCTGAGGACCAAGGGTAGTGGGTGGACCAGTGGCAGGTAGCTAGAAAAAATACTTGAGGAATCCTAGACAGTTTTGACATGGCTTTTAGTTTCTCTCTGGGCATGAGCCATGGGCACAAGCCATGGACCTGAGCCTAGGTGCATGCTGACCCGAGCACAAGCCCCATGTACAGCATCAGCAGGGTGGTTATACCTTTTATGGACAATAGTGGCTCCAAGCCAAGCACGAACTCACATGGGTGATCACCTAATGCACCTCACGTGGCGTGGTTATATAATGTGCCTCACATGGCATGGTTCCATAACATGTGGAGTTGTGCACCTGCGCTCCAAACCCACTGAGTCACACTGCACTGGAAAGCCACGTTGGCCTACTCCTGACTAAAGTGCAGCCATCTCCCTTACACTGTACTTGGACTAAATGGTCACACATCCATCCCTAAAGCCAATCACTCTGGCCAGAAGAATGGATTGCTCTGATTGATCAGCCCATTGGATAGGTAAGTTTCAATAATTGATAGCTCCCCAACCCTCCACAAAATAACCAGACAAAGAAGACTAGGAACGCCCACTGAGATAACAATCTACGTCAATTGGACTGACTGGTGATAATGGGTAGAAGTGGAGAACTGGAAAAGCCAAGGGAGACCAGATTTGTGTACGATCATATTTTGCTTAAGGAAGAGGATACTTTGAGAAATGCATCACTGAAATGATTTTATCTCTATGTCAACATCACAGTGTCTTACACAAGCTTTGATGGAATAGCTTACTACACACTTAGGCTATGTAGTATGGCAGCACTTATGCTGCTCCTAGGCTACTAACCTGTATACCATGTTACTGTACTGAATACTGCAGGCAATTGTAACAATGGTATTTGTGTATCTAAACATAGCTAAACATAGAAAAGCAACAATAAAAATACCATATAGAAGGTTTTTTAAATGCTCACTTGTCTGGGGATCTTACCATGAACGGAGCTTGCAGGATTGGAAGTTGTTCTGAGTGTTTCAGTGAGTGAATAGCAAGTGAATATGAAGTCTATGACATTACTTTCACTACTGTAGACTTTACAAACACTGTACACTTAGGCTACACCGAAATTTAAAAGTATATTTTTCTTTCTTCAATAATAAATTAATTAGCTTATTGAAACTTTTTTACTTCATAAATTTTTAAACTTTTTGACTCCTGTAATAACAGCTTAAAACACATTGTATAGCTGAACAAAAATACTTTTTAATATTCTTATTCTGTAAGTTTTTTTCTATTCATTTTTTAAATTTTTTACTTTATGTTTTTGCTAAAACCTAAGACACAAACACACACATTATCCTAGGCCTAAACAGGGTCAGGATCATTAATATCACTCACTGTCTTCCACCTCTACCTTTTCTCCCACTGAAAAGTCTTCAGGGGCAGTAACAGTTATGGAGCTGTCATCTCCTATGGTAATAATGCCTTCTTCTGGAATCCCCCTGAAGGACCTGCCTGAGGCTGCTTACAGTTAACTTCTTATATAAGTAGGATTATACACTAAAATAATAATTTAAAAGTATGGTAAATACATAAACCAGTAACATAGTAATTTATCAAGTACTATATACTGTATGTAATTGTGCTATACTTTTATACAACTGTCAACACAGTAAGTTTGTTTATACCAGTATCACCACAATCATATAATTATTGTGTTGTGCTGTGGTGTTATTATAGCTATGACATCACTAGGCAGTTAGGAATTTATCAGTTCCAACATAATCTTATGGGGCCACCATCATACATGTGGTCCACCATTGGCCAAAATGGCATTATGCAGTTCATGACTGGATACAATGAAAGATGATGAAGTCATCCAGAAGGGAAGAGGTGGGAGGGGAAAGGAGACTGCATAAAAAGGGCAAGAAAGGCGAGAAAAAAAGAGGGAAAAAATAGAACAGAAGCTGAAATGTCTTTCCCCTTTGCCTTTTCTCTTGTCTTCTTCTCCATTCCCCATCATCCATCTGCTCACTCAGCTTTCCACTATGCAACCTCAGGAGCAGGAGTTCCTCACTTTTCCCAAGAACTGTAAGAATTACTCATCTATTAATAATCATTCTCTCTTAGTTTATGAACTCTGGTTTCTAAGAGAAAGAGTCCTATTTCCTCAGCTTTGGTCAGACGTGCAGTTCAGAGCAATCAATCAGCCACATCCTGGTGACAAGGTGTTATGTTTCAAGAAACGTAGCCCTGAGATGCTCATACACTCTTGTATGTTACAGCTTAACCAGACACATGTGTCCATGTTGTCATTGCTCTCCAGAGCTTTCCATATCAGAACACTGAGGACAAGGCATAGGAATAACAATTGGGAAAAGTGAGTCTAAGCCTTTCTCCTGTATCTATGAAAATTTTGACTTTTAAAATGTAGCTCAGACGTAAATGGGAAGAAAATAGGACAAATAATGAACTCTGGATCTGTTGTGGACCGGAGGATGATTTAAAAGTGTTACATAAAAAGAAAACACGGCATCCATATTTCTGCCTAAAAGGAGATTCATTTTTAGCTCAGACCTCAGTCTGACAACAGTAAGAAGTTTTTAAGAACTACCTCCATGACCAAAGAACAGGTAATAACTGACATGGAAACAGAAAGGTAAACAAAGAGAACCAAAGCCTGTGCAAACAGAACAGAAAATTATTCCCAGGGATGAAGGCTGGCAGTGGAGATCTTCATGGTATACTGTGTTCCTCAACTTTCCACAGGTACTGGTCCCCAGGGAACAGGACCCTCCTCACCCACACCCTTTCATCAGCTTGCCAAAGCATTCCAAAATTTCTAAAGAACACTCATCAGGCTGGAATGCATATATAGGTCAGTGCCACACTACTTTGAATACTTTGCCAGTAGACAGAGCTATTCATTAGCCAGGTCCCAGTCCCAAGTCAGAGAGCTGATCAGTATCCCACTCCTCCTCCCTGTGATTCCATATCCTCTGGGCCACATGCCTGTGGCTCACCCTGTGTGTCTCTCTCACAGTGTGACCCCCTTTGTTTCCCAGAATCAGCGTGGGGACTACATAGCTGTAAGTTCTCTTTCCTTACTGTATATTAATCAGTCTTTCTATATGAGCAGTTTTCCATGTTCCCCTTCCCAAGGTTGTCCTCCTTTCCCCACCAATAAAGCCACCTATATTCCTTTCCCCCAGAGCTTACCTATTTTCTGTTGTAGCCATTAGAGTGGCTGGAAGCTTTGTATAATAGCTACAATCTCTAACAAGCTTGAGGGTTAAAAACAGAGGGAAATTGAGCTTCCTCCTCTTATGTCAGGGAGCACGAACAGAATCCTTACAAGGCCATGTGTTGCATAACAAATTGTAAGTAGTACCATAAACAAGGATGAGACGCTTACAATTAATTTTCCAAAAAAGGAATAATAGGCTGGGCGCAGTGGCTCATGCCTATAATCCCAGCACTTTTGGAGGCTGAGGCAGATCACTAGAGGTCAGGAGTTCAAGACCAGCCTGGCCAATGTGGCAAAACCCCATCTCTACCAAAAATACAAAAATTAGCTGGGTGTGGTGGTGGGCACCTGTAATCCCAGCTACTTGGGAGGCTGAGGCAGGAGAATTGCTTGAACCCGGGAGGCAGAGGTTGCAGTGAGCCGAGATCGCGCCATAGCACTCCAGCAAGGGTGACAACAGTGAAACTCCATATTGAAACAAAAACATAATAATAAATCTAATCCATAGAAAAGATATTCCAGTTCAGACCCAGAATGGGATAAACAGGAAAAAAGATCAGAGCCTGAATACTGTAGAAGAGAAAATAATATAGCTTTTCTTTGATTATACTTCCTATTGCTTTTCACCAGTTTGTTGTTGAGAAGGAACTGGACATTATTTCTACAACCATCAGTTACTAGTTTATAGTTTGTAAGTTTGTAACTAATTTTTTTTTTTTTTTTTTTTTTTTGGAGACGGAGTCTCGCTCTGTCACCCAGGCTGGAGTGCAGTGGCGCGATCTCGGCTCACTGCAAGCTCCGCCTCCCGGGTTCACGCCATTCTCCTGCCTCAGCCTCTCCGAGTAGCTGGGACTACAGGCACCCGCCACCACGCCCGGCTAATATTTTGTATTTTTAGTAGAGACGGGGTTTCACCATGGTCTCGATCTCCTGACCTCGTGATCCGCCCGCCTCAGCCTCCCAAAGTGCTGGGATTACAAGCGTGAGCCACCGTGCCCGGCCGCTTGTAACTAATTTTATCGCAATCTCCACACAAAGTTCTTCCAATACTGAGGATTCAGTATTTTTCCATTAAGCATTTGTTAGTTCCTTCATAAAATTAAAGTAAAAAATATTATCTTCAAGGGCTATTAAAGACTTGTATCTAAGCAGGTAGTAACTAAACCACTGATAATTGCAGTCATGAATCTGGATTTTAGAGTACACAGACTTAGTGTTCTTCCCAACTAATCACTGTCTTTCTGTCTGGGTAGACTTCATATTACATGTGGAACTTCAGGTCTTAGTTACAACTGAGATCAGTTTCTTTCTATGTGTTCATCAAAGACAAAACCAAATTTGTTTTCTGGTGGGAAAAGCTCTTGGTAAAATCATGAGCTTATTATATATGCTTAGATTTCTTGGTCTACTAATTTGTTAAAAGTCCTCTGTTATATGAAACATGTAGCGAGGGAAAATTGATGCAACATGGATTATACTTGAATCTTAAAGATATTATGCCAATCACAAAATACCACATATTAACATAATTTGATTTATATAAATTGTTGTCCAGAATAAGCAACTCTATAGTCAGAAAGTAAGTCTGTGGTTGCCTAGGTTGGAAAAGTAGGGAAATGGGGAGTGAGTGCTAATGAATGAGGCTTCTTTGGGGGTTGATGAAATGTTCTAAAATTAGATTCTGTGATCATTGCTGAGCTCTGTAAATACAATAAATTCTATTGAAGTATATACTTTGGTGAATTTTATAGTCTAAATTACAGCTTTTTAAAATAAAAACAGATGGCAAGGAAATGAAGGAAGCATTTAGGTACATTGAGACTGGGACTACTGGAGACTGATGTGGTGGGTAAGTGCCTTCCAGGAGTATTAGAACCATGGGAGAGTGCATGAGTCAGCCTGGACCTCAGAAAGCAACTGACAAAGTGCTATGGTCAATCACAAGAGCAAAACCCATACGAAAATAGCCTACTTCCAATAGGTACCAATGGTCATTTGGAAAGATAGATAGTGCTCCCTGTGTCTAGTGCTAGCAGGAGATGCTTTTACGCACCCTCCACACCTGTTACCACGGACTATTCCTGCCCAATCCTCTCCTTGAGCTTCTATGTGCTTAAATGCCCTCAGTTATTTTACTGAAGTCATTTGGCTGAAAGATGTGTTTCTTCACAAACCACACATTCTAGATGAGCAAACACGAGGGGCTTATATATTCTATATGAGTAAGAAGATGGACTTTCAGGTATGCATGAAGCAGAAAAGTCATGTTCAAGGAAAGATCATGAGGGCAGTATACCTGTGGTACTGAGTAGCCAACAATACATCTAATTGCTGTAACAGAAAATCCCAGAATGACCAGATGGTTAAATTGATGTTTCTTGGTGTAGAAGGAGCAAGAAGTATAAATCTAGAGTTTCTAGCAAAAAGAAAGTGACTAGGGAAGTAGTGTGGACTTCAGTGGTTCCTAAACACTTTGACCCAGTATACTGATATCAGCTGGGGAGTTTCCCAGAATTCATTAAAGATACAGTCAGTTCTGCTATAATGTGACATACACATTCCTAAATCCACCATGCTGTGCTAAATTATGCATCAGAAACTATGAGGCTTATGGAGAAACAAGGTGAAGGGCAGATAAAAACCAGTAACACATAAAAATAAAGTAAGACCTTAATAAAAGCCAGTAGTGCAGCTTTTTACTTGTTATATGGTCAAGAAACACATAAATACTCTAATAAATATAGCAATTAACCTTGAAGAAGACCTGAACTTTGCTTTCATCCAAAGGGTTGCAGCTTATGAATTATAGTGAAGTGGTAGAAGGCGGGTTATCTGGAATTGCACAAAAAGTTGCAAGACCAAGCAGGAATGAGAGCAGCTCATAACACATTCAGTGAATGGAGGTAGCTGGTACCTGATTGAGGGGTGTGTGTGTGTGTGTGTGTGTGTGTGTGTGTGTGTGTGCATGTGTTGTCATCTACCTACAAGGCTTAGTTGGCTAGGTATAGATTCCTACATTTTCCTCCTATTTCCCATGGACAAAAATAGTCCGTGCAAACATGAAATTTGCATTATGCTCCAATTATGTTCCAATTTCATCGGAACAAATTCACATTTTCAAAACAAACGTCAAAGCAGAATTAAATCTATTCTGATCAGGAGGTCAAAGAGACTGTATTTTTAAAGTCCCTTAGATACCAATATCCAGCAGCTCCCTCTAGTGAACCAGGTTGCTCAGTTCTTACCTGTAATAGGCATCAGAGCAGGCCTGAGACTACACATTGAAAGAGACTAATTTGCTTTTAGAACTTTAGACATGAATCACAAAGATCAGCCCTCCTACCCTAACCTACAACAGTGGAGAGCTGATGAATTCATTGTTTAGATTCCTCATCTAAAATCAGGGAAATTAAGACTTTGATAAGTTGAGGTTTGGTAAAGAATTTAACATGGGGTGCCAGGAATAAAGTCAAATCACAAAAAGATGGAGTTTGCACCTCACTCTTCACCTTAGATTCAGACAATCCCAAAGCATGCAAAGAGAACGGCCTCTCATAGGATTTACCACAATCCGACTGTGTGTTAGAATTATTTATGCATGTGTCTTATTCCTTCACTAAATATGTGATAAACAGAAACTTTATCTTATTTGTCTTTGTGTTCTTAATAGTACCTAGCACAAAGTTTTGTTCAGATACTCAAACGGTATGCTGAATAGAATAGCAGATGATACAACAAAGCAAAATAGATTAACTGAATAAACATGTGCTGATCTATTGGCTGAGGTAGGAAATTCCACTCTAAATGGCTGAGCAGCAACACATAGCAACAGAGAAAAATGAAAATTGGACTACCATTTATTTGTGTATTAAGAGTCTCCAGAGTTAACTGAAACCACCTGGTGATTTTTCTTTTTTTTTTGAGAGGGAGTCTCGCTCTTTTACCCAGGCCGGACTACAGTGGCACTATCTCAGCTCACTGCAAGCTCTGCCTCCCGGGTTCACGCCATTCTCCTGCCTCAGCCTCCCAAGTAGCTGGGACTACAGGTGCCTGCCACCATGCCTGGCTAATTTTCTTTTTGTATTTTTAGTAGAGATGGAGTTTCACTGTGTTAGCTAGGATGGGCTCCATCTCCTGACCTCACGATCCGCCCACCTCGGCCTCCCAAAGTGCCAGGATTACAGGCATGAGCCACCGCGCCCGGCCACCACCTGGTGATTTTTCTTCCCTCCCTCCACAGCATTCGGCTTTAATTCACATACACTAAGTCTTTGGCTTGGCTGCTGGAGCTTCCCATCTGAAAATGGGACAACTCTTGCTGGCCTCATCACAGGTGTCAAGTTAGCCTTGCTATGTCCCATACGCATGTGCCACTCTATGTTCTTTTCCTGCTCTTGTCTGTGGGTAGGGAGTAAACTGCTCCCTGTAAATCTGTTCATACTCTTTCACATTCCTCAAATATGTATGGCTGTCTTCTAAAGCCATTCCCTGAAAGGGTTAAGATGCCTCCTTTAAACAGTCATAGAGCAGCAGATGGCACATTTGCTAACCAAAATGATGTTGCTCTCACTTGAGTCTAAATTTCCTCCCTCCACCTGGCATCCCAGACAGCTATGTGAGCTCCATCTGCCCACCTTGAATTCATCAGGTGAATGCTCCATTTCCTTAACTGAGGTTAAGCTAACCCAAGTAATCAAAGACAGGTATGGAATGTTCCCTGTCATCACCATGCCACTGATATATATAAAACCCATTCCTGCAGTAGTAAGCCCCACTTTAATACACAGAAAGCATAGCACAGTGAATGAAAAGACAGATCATGATAGCAGGCAGGACACTTTTCAAGGGTCCGTGGCTGACCGCAGGTGTCATTCTTCCTCCTTAAAGTAAGTGCCTTAGGATAGCTTCCACTTACCCACAAGAACACTGACAGGTAATAGATACCTCCCAAATCCACGCCACCATCACCTATGCATATTTTATATGAGGGTCTCTCAGGGAACAGCTGGTGCTGGGCCTCCAGATCCTCCCACTAGCCCTATATTCATTTATCAAGGGCTCTAACTGCCAAGCATTAATCTGGGCATAGGGAATACAACGGAGTACAAGATAGGCGAAATTCCCTGTCTCATTATGCTTACATTTCAGTGGGAGACAATTAATGGGTACACAAATAGATATATTTGACACTTCGTTATAAGAATTTGGAAGACTACAGATTAACATAGTAGTTACTGAGGACAGAATGGAGGATAGCAAGTTGTGGAGGGAAACAAAATCCTATAGGTAGCGGGGTAATGATTAGGTAAGAAAGGATACTACCATAGTCTGAGGAATGTGGCTTCCCTAAGTAAATGCCACTTGGAATGAGACTTTGCTTCTTTGGTCACCGAACTCTTTCTTTATAATTACTGAAGCCATAGATGGAAGGCCATACATAGTGGGTGATAAATAAAAAGTAGTCCATAGATTAGTCCAAAATGAAAAAAAAAACATATATAGCAACATTCTCCAACCAAATTGGGGGCAGGGGAGAACAAGAAAGAAAAAAAAAGTAACAGAAGACTATTATTATGCCTACATCAAAAAGTCTGAAAGAGCCCAATGTAAAGTCACATCTCAAGGAACTAGAGAAACAAGAATAGACTAACCCAAACCCAGCAGAAGAAAAGAAGTAACAAAAAGCAGAGCAGAACTAGATGAAACTGAAAGAAAAAATTGCAAGAAATAAATGAAACAAAAAGCTAGTTCTTTGAAAAGAAACTAAATTGATACACCATTAGTGACATTAACCAAGAAAAGAGAGAGGCTTCAAATGAACTCAATTAGAAGTGAAACTGGAGATATTACAACCAATACCAAAGAAACACAAAAGATTATTCAAGGCTACTATAAACAGCTTTATGCACACAAGCTAAAAATCTAGAGGAAATGGGTAAATTCCTAGAAATATCCAACCTTCCTAGATTAAATCAGGAAGAAATAGAAATCCTTAACAGACCAATAACAAGCACTAAGGTTGAATCAGTAATTAAAAAAAAAAATAGCCAACAAAAAAAAAGTCCAGGACCAGGTGGAGTCACAGCTGAATTCTACCAGATATTCAAAGAAGAATTAGTACCAATCCTACTAAAACTATCCCAAAAGATAAAGAAAGAATCCTCCCTATATCATTCTATGAAGCCAGTATCACCCTAATACCAAAACCAGGAAACAACGTAACAAAAAAAATATTACAGACCAATATCCCTGATGAACATAGGTGCAAAAATCCTCAACAGAATACTAGCTAACCAAATCCAATAAGCACATCAAAAAGATCATGTACACCATGATCAAGTAGGTTTCATCCCAGGGGTACAGGGATAGTTTAACATACACAAGTCAGTAAATGTGATAAACTACATAAACAGAATTAAAAACAGAAAACCACATGAACATCTCAATAGATGCAGAAAAAGCATTTGATAAAATCCAGCATCCCTTTATGATAAAAACTCTCAACAAAATAGGCAGAGAAGGGACTTACCTCAAAGTAATAAAAGCCATCTGTGACAAACCCACAGCCAACATCATACTGAATGGCAAAAAGTTGAAAGCATTCCCCCTTGAGAACTGGAACAAGACAAAGATGCCTACTTTCATCACTTCAGCATAGTACTAGACATCCTATCCCAAGCAATCAGATAAGAAAGAAATAAAGAACATCCAAATTGGAAAAGAGGAAGTCAAACTGTTTGCCAATGATATCATATACCTAGAAAATCCTAAAGACCTCTCCAAAAAGCTCCTAGTTCTGATAAATTCAATAAAATCTCAGGATACAAAATCAATGTACACAAATCAGTAGCACTGCTATAGACCAACAGCAACCACACTGAGAATCAAATCAAGAGCTCAATCCTTTTTATAACAATTGCAAAAAAAAAAAAAAAAAAAAAAAAAAAAAAAAAAAAAAAAAAAAAAAAAAACAGGAATATACTTAACCAAGGAGGTGAAAGATCTTTATAAGGAAAACTGTAACACACTGCTGACAGAAATCATAAATGACACAAAGAAATGGAAACACTGCCCACGCTCATGGATGGGCAGAATCAATATTGTGAAAATGAGCATACTGCCCAAAGTAACCTACAGATTCAATGCAATTCCCATCGAAATACCATCATCATTCACAGAACTAGAAAAAAATCCTAAAATTCATATAGAGCCAAAAAGAGCCCACATAGCCAAAGCAATACTAAGTAAAAAGAACAAACATATAGGAATCACATTACCTGACTTCAAATTATACTACAAGGTTAGCGTTATTAAAACAGCATGATACTTGTATAAAAACAGGCATGTAAGCCAATGGAACAGAATAGAGAACGCAGGAATAAAGCCATATACTTACAGCCAACTGATCTTCAACAAAACATTAAAAAAATAACAAATTGTGGAAAGGACACCCTATTCAATAAATGGTGCTGAGAAAACTGGCAAGCCATATGTAGAAGAATGAAGCTGGATCTCCATCTCTTGCCTTATATAAAGGTCAATTCAAGATGGATTAAAGACTTTAAGACCTGAAACTATAAAAATTCTAGAAGATAGCTTTGGAAAAACTCCTCTGGACATTAGCTTAAGGAAAGAATTCATAACTAAGACACTAAAAGCAAATATAAAAAAATAAATAAATGGGACTTAACTAAAAAGCTTACAGACAGCAAAAGAAATAATCAGCGGAGTAAACGGACAACCCAAAGAGTGGGAGAAAATATTCACGAACTATGCATCCAACAAAGGATTCATATCCAGAAAGGAATTTGCTTGAGTTCTACAAGGAACTCAAATCAGCTAGAAAAAAATCAAGAAAAGGCCGAAAGAAAAAAGAAAAAAACGTCACCAATCAGGGAAATGCAAATTAAAACCACAATGAGATACCGCCTCACTCCTACCAGAATGGCCATAAGTAAGAAGTCAAAAAACAATAGATGTTGGTATGGATTCAGTGAAAGGAGAACACTTAACACTGCTGGCGGGAATGTAAATTAGTACAATCACTATGGAAAACAGTATGGAGGTTCCTTAAAGAACTAGAAGTAGAACGACAATGCAATCCAACAGTCCCACTACTGGGTATCTATCCTGAGGAAAAGAAGTCATTATATGAAAAAATCACATGCACATGCATGTTTATAGCAGCAAAATTTGTAATTATAAAGATACGGAACCGAAGGGCCCGTTAGCTAACAAGTGGATAAAGAAAATGGGGTATATAGAGAGCATGTAATATTACTCAGCCATAAAAGGGAATGAAATAATGTCTTTTGCAGCAAGTTAGATGGAGCTGGAGATCATTATTCTAAGTAACTCAGGAATGGAAAATATTTAAATATCCTATGTTCTCACTTATAAGTGGGAGCTAACCTATGAGGATGCAGTCATAAGAAAAATAATGGACTTGAGGGGCAAGGTTGCTAGGGGATAAGGGATAAAGGACTACATACTGGGTACAGTGTATACTGCTTAGGTGACAGGTACACTAAAATCTCAGAAACCGCCATTAAAGAACTTAGGCATGTAACCAAAAACCACCTGTATCCTAAAAACTATTGAAGTATTTTTAAAAAAATAAGACTTTAAAAAAAAAAAAAACTATTGTCCTATAAATGTAAACATGCTCTTGTAAATAACTTCTCGATTAAAAAGGAAATGAACCATGAACTGAAATTCACTCTATAAATATTTACTGAACTCCCATTAAGTGCTTGTCTCCCTTCTAGATGCTGGGAATTCTCCATGAACAGTGGCCAAAAAATGTCGGCCTTCATGGAACTTAATTTTAATGAAGTTTCACTTTGCTTAAAATGAACAGTAAAATCACTGCTTTTCACAACCAATGGGATGTGGCCAATACAACACTCAAAGGTAAATTTATAGATTTAAATTCATATGCTAGAAAAAATTTTAATGTTTATCAAAATGTTAAAAGTGCATGTTTCCGACAACAATTCTATTAGGAATCTGACAAATACTTGACACCTGTGCAATGATACCTGTACAAATATGCACATGGCAGCATTGTTTATATTAGCAAAAAATTAAAAAATTTAAAGTAGAATGTTTAATTATGGCTAATCTTTAGGAATCAGCAGTTTCTATCCCAGATAATGTGACAGTCATGAGGTCTTTGTGTAAAAGAAGAGGAAAGGTCATCTATAATGGAGATAAACAGTGAAGAGGGGAGGGGTTCTTCTCTGATGCCTTTTAGTCTTTTACAACATTTTACAAAACAATATAGGTAAGGAAGAGGCTAATCTATAATCAGAGAAACAAAGGTTACAGCTGCCTGTCATGTGACTGGGATCCCATAATCACCTTTAAGTCCCAAAATAAATTAAAGTTGCAACAGGTTTGATTTTGAATTACTTATTCTTACAGCTCCTACTGGCCAAAGATGGGACAATTTAAATGACAATATGAGTAGTAATTCTGATGGATTGAAACACATCAGTAATGTTTCAATCTATGAATTCATGCTACTACTAAACACCTCATTAATTGTATTTAGTGAATGTTCAGAAACCAACCCAAAATATTGATAACAGGTAATAAAAGCAGAGTGGGGAAAATTAAGCAGGTACCCCATTTTGTTATACAAAATGTACCTCAAGGTAACCATAATTGATGAGGAAAATTTTCTCATTATAGAATTCATTCTAATTAAAAAGCAAAAGATGACCAAATTAGATTTTACATTACTTAATAAACTAATGATCATCAATGGTTACTAATATTACAAAAGGAGATAAAACTAAACATTATGTTCCGCCTGATAAAAGGTACCATTTATGAAGCAGTCTTGCCAAAAGACATCAAACTTGAATCTGATTAGCCCACTAGGTTGAACTACCAATTTTCAGGAAGTAAAGAGGACAAACGAACCTGTTACACTACACAACATCGACGCAATAGACACATTGTTGGAAAACTCTACATAACGAAGGACTTAGCTTCTTCAACAAAATATCAATAAAAAGAAAAAAGAGAAAAAAACAGATTTAAAAAAAAAAGACTTAAAAGACTTTATTTGGATCCTGATTCAAACAAACCTCGAAGAGTTAAGTATTGACTAGTTATTCAATGCTATTAAGAAATCGTGGGGTTTTTTTGAATTGTGTAATGCTGACATTGTGGTTATATTTAAGAAGAGTCCTTATCTTTTAGAGATACATCCTAAAATATTTGCCTGTAAAAATAATGATATCTGGAATTTGCTCCAAAAATCCAGGGAAGGGGCACAGAGTAATGGGAAAGTTATAATATGCTCATAAGTTGGTAACTGTTGAATCCCAGAGATATGTACATAAAGGGCTTTATTATACTGTTCTACTTTTGTGTATGTTTAAAGTTCTTCATAATTAAGAGTTAAAAGCTGGTCAGACTGCATAAAAGTGACACTGAGCCCCAAATAATTAGATAAAAATCCTCCAGTTTCCATTGTCTATTATTCTACTAGGGAAAAAACATAATCTTATGTTTTTAACTTGTCTCATTCATAAGTCTCTGAATTTGGGAAAGTTTTGTTTTTTTTATTTCAGTGAACCAATTTGTTTTCTCATGAAGGAAAATCAATAGCAACTTGACAGCATATTTCCAGTCCTTTTCCCAACTCATCCACAGCTTCGGCAGCAGGATGCACATAAAGTATCCTATTTGGGGTTTTCCCTCCTGAACTGGTTCTCTTACTTCAAGACACACACTCATCATTGGCTCATGCATGGCCCACATTTCTTAGTTATTTTTATAACTCAGGACCTGCAAACTCATAACCCAAAACAATAGCCAAGACCTTGCAAATAATCTACAAATAATCATGCATCTCTCCTTATATCAAATTCCTGCCTCCTCCTCTACCTGCTCAAAGTAACCATCCTCCTAAATTCCATATCCATTATTTCCTTGCTTTCCTTTTTAGACTGTTCACTTGCATTCATTTTGCTTGTTTACAAATTAATACAAAAGATATGGCATAATATGTTGGGACTTATTTTTTTTTCACATAGCAGCACATCACCAAGATTCATCCATATTTTTGGGTCACTGTGTAGCTTATTTTTTCTGCCTACTGAATATGTCATTGTGTGATTTTTTTCCACTTATTCATCCAGTCTCTGATGGGCATTTGCATTGTTCCTAGGGTTGTACTGGTCAGAACTGTTATAAACCATCTTGTATATGTCTCCGGTTGTGCAAGCATGAGTTTCTCTTGTATGCGTTGCAGGAGGAAACCGCTGAGTGATAGGAGATACAAGACAGTGATGCCTCCCATTCACTTTCCATCTGAAAAACCTTTCCTGCCAAAACACAAGCCTTATGTCTATCCCATGAAGGTGATAGTCCTATGCTTTGTCTATCATGGTTTGTTGCTGCTCTTTCTACCAGCACTAATTTTTCCAGCCCTGGGGTAATCGAAGACGTTTGTTTTCACATTTAGTGCTTCAGAATAATTGAAGAAAAAGTACTAGTGGAATCACTCTGAGCTTGGAGAGCTCCAGGCATCTTTAATTGGCACCACTTTTGCGGACAAAGTGATAGAAATTAAACTGACTGCTAACTATCTGCATTTCTTTTCTATGCTGTAATCAAGAAAAAAGATGCGAACTTCTTCTCAATCCACACAGAAATGAAATCTATTCCCATTTTCATTTTAAGCAGAATATTGACACAAATTTATTCTGATATATTCAATGTTGTACTTATAGTTTCCCCCTGCTTTTCTTTTGAAGAGGACAGATTTTAAAATGAGTAACTCTTGGGACACTACCAACATTTGTCAATCTCTTCAAATGAACCCTTCTCATATTTTATAATACAAGCAAAACTACTACTTGAGGAAATAAATTGCTCCCTGACTTGAAAGAGAAATTAAGGAATGTAGGGTTTTCCCCCATCTACAGAACGTTTATACCATTTGCTCACCTCAAGTTAACTCTCACCTCTAGGATCAGGCGCCAGCAGGGTGATGTGGAGAAATTTTTTCTTCGTACTTTAATCAGAGAAAGAGAACATAAGTACTTGAAGATTCATAATATTAACAGTCTAATTAGAGTTTCTTAAATGCTGTTTTAAATTAGGATAATTTTAAATTATGGGATGTAACAACTATATAAACATAAAATGCTTTAATTAGAGACTTGTTTGTGTGAGAAAGAAAAAAAAAATCCACTTGAAGCATGAATCTGGCACTCTGCATTAACTTCCAACAGCCACAAATTCCCACTGGACCACTGAACCTAAGCAATAAGGCTATATCCATCATCCTGTCTCTAAAATTTAATCTTCACTTGTTTGTGGCCAGGTCTCTGCTCTTTAAAGAAAAAAATTAAGGCAAATAACTCGAGTTGAATTCTCATTCAAATTCATAGCAACTTCTGGTGTTTCTGAATTTGCTTAATGTATCACACTAATCACAGTGCTTCTGGGCCTCCATAAATATCATGCTATGTTACTGACAAAATAAAGGTTTTAGAGTATCTCGATCTTGAAGGGTGATAAAACAAACAAACAAAAAAACTCAAATTCTCCCTCAAGTGCTTATTAACATTTAAAATCACTTTCTCCTTTTAGAATCTGATGAAAGCTATGGACTCCTTCCTTCAAAATATATAATTACAAAAAAGGTTACATACACATTCAGAAGACTTGTATACCTACTGATGACCATATCAACCCGCCCTCCTTGAATCCCCGCACTCAACATTATGTGTTTTTATTATTATGTGGAATCTGACCTTACGGTAAGGTCAGATTCCAACTCTTAAGGTATAAATACTCATTAATTGGTAAGTATGTATGAAGTGTCTACTATGTGCCAAAGATTGTGCTAGACCCTGGGAGTACAATAGAGAATGGTTAGACCTGGTCTCTGTCCTCATAGGCCTCATTATCTCATGGAAGAAACAGATATTAAATTAATCATACCAACAAATGGAGAATAGGAATCGTTTAAGAAGTACAAAAAGGAGGACAGAGTGCTGAGAGAGCCAACAAATGAGCATCTGGCCTGATCAGGAAGGTTTTTGAAGACTTCTCTGAGGTTATGACAACAGAGCTGAGGTCAGAGTTAGTAGGTAGAGAGATGGAAAGAACACTTGAGGGAATAAGGACATCAAGTTCAAAGTCTTTGAGGGAGAGGGAACATGGTATACACGAAAGAGTGCCCAAACACAGACAGTGAGAATGAGGAAGCAAGCTCATTCTGGAGGCTGGAGGGATAGGCAAGGAAAACTCAGGCAGGTCTTACAGCTATGTTGTAAAATATCTTTTTTCTTTTACTTTGGAGCAATGGGAAGTCAGTAAACAATTTTAATCTGGGAGGTGTGCAACATAATCAGATTTGAATTCTGACAAGTTCATCATGCATGCAACATGAAAAATAGATTTGCAGAGGACCATAATGGATGATGGAGACCAGCTTAAAGGTCATTGCCATGGTTTAGTAAGATAAATAACTAGAAGAGGGTGGTGAAAAAAGAGATGAACATGTAATATTCAAGTAATATTCAGTTGGGATAATCAACAGGATGCTGTAAAATATTGCGTTTTTCACCATCTGCCAATATAGAGAACAATGCCTGCCACATCGTCGGTGTTCAACAAACATTTGTTGAATGAATAATGAACCGTGTGACAAATAATGGCTAAACATAAATTGTCAAAGAATTTTATATAAGTAAAATTGCTGAAAGAATGTGATGTACAAAAGCTGCAGAGGTAGAAACAGGTTAATAAAAACAGTAATGTGTGAGAGGAGAATTTGAGTTGCTTTGACCCTGAACTGGGGGAGAGGGTGCTTAAGGATCTGGTTCGACTTCCACAATTTCTATAAAGTGAAAACAAGGTAGTGAATTACAAGGAGCAGAAAGCCTGATAGAACAAGGAGAGTGCTTTTCACTTTTGTTTAATGTTAACATTCTGTGATTGTGTAATTTCCATGGAACATGACAAAACAACGATTTTGGAGGAAGATGTGGTGGAATACAAACATAACTTTCATAACCAGGCTTGTGTACCTCTCAGCAGTCCCACAATCATACAGCTTAGAAAGTGCCTCTGTTTTAAAGTCCATAAAAGCAGGTTGCTGTGTGGAAATTTTAGAAAACTAACCATTGGTGTGGGAATAAGACTGCAGTTTCTTGTCTCTGTCACAGCCATGACCACTGGAGTCTAACCTCAGATTTTTAATAAATCTCTATGGAAATTGTCCCCTTATACACTCAAATAATTCACTTTGATATCACTGCATGCACAACAGCGTATGTATGACGGAAACAGGACAAGCTCTATGTTTTCCAACCTAATCATGTACTAAAAATGTTCATAAGATTCTGTTCCATTAATAAAAGTGCAAATTAATGCATACATAAGGGAGATTCAGTCTTACTTCTAGATTCGTTAATGCATTGAAAAAATCTTGGTCTTTATTACCTTTGATTTGCTCTTAAATGGAAAGTTAATTCAATAATCACACTTGCTGTATATTTTGAAACCTTTTTTTTTTTTTTAAGAAAGTGGATGCGTTACATGGAGGCTTCATTCTCCCAGTAGTACTTTCCATCCAAAGTTGCCGTTAATGAGGATTATTGGTTTAAAGACAGGCTCATCAATAAGGCTAAGTACTCAAAAGTCTCTGAATTTTTCAGAAGTGAAAACAAAAATAGTGGAATCAGGGAAACAGCATTCAATGAACCTTTTAACTTGTTGCAGGAAGTCAGGGACCCCGAACAGAGGGATCGGCTGAAGCCATGGCAGACAAACATAAATTATGAAGATTTCATGGACATTTATTAGTTTCCCAAATTAATACTTTTATGATTTCTTACACCTGTCTTTACTGCAATCTCTGAACATAAATTGTAAAGATTTCATGGACACTTATCACTTCCCCAATCAATACCCTTGTGATTTCCTATGCCTGTCTTTGCTTTAATCTCTTAATCCCATCACCTTCATAAGCTGAGGAGGATGTATGCCGCCTCAAGACCCTGTGATGATTGTGTTAACTGCACAAATTATTTGTAGAGCATGTGTGTTTGAACAATATGAAATCTGGGCACCTTGAAAAAAGAACAGGATAACAGCAATGTTCAGGGAACAAAAGAGTTAACCTTAAACTCTGACTGCCGGTGAGCTGGGTGGAAAAGAGCCATATTTCTCTTCTTTCAAAAGCAAATGGGAGAAATATCACTGAATTCTTTTTCTCAGCAAGGAACATCCCTGAGAAAGAGGATGCATCCTTGAGGGTAGGCCTCTGAAATGGCCACTTTGGGGGCAGCCGTCTTTTATGGTCACAGCTGTAGGGATGAAATAAGCCCCAGCCTCCTGTAGCGCTCCAGGGCTTATTAGGATGAGGAAATTCCCACCTAATAAATTTTGGTCGGGCTGGTTGTCCGCTCTCAAACCCTGTCTCCTGATAAGAAGTTATCAATGACAATGCATGCCCGAAACTTCATTAGCAATTTTAATTTCACCCTGGTCCTGTGGTCCTGTGATCTCGCCCTGCCTCCATTTACCTTGTGATATCTTATTACCTTGTGAAGCATGTGATCTCTGTGACTCACACCCTATTCGTACACTCCCTCCCCTTTTGAAAATCACTAATAAAAACTTGGTTTTGCGGCTTAGGGGGCATCACGGAACCTGCCAACATGTGATGTCTCCCCTGGACACCTAGATTTAAAATTTCTCTCTTTTGTACTCTGTCCCTTTATTTCTCAGACTAGCCGACACTTAGCGAAAATAGAAAAGAACCTACGTGAAATATCGGGGGTAAATTTCGCCCAATATCAACTGAGAGGTGATCTCTCTTGTAGCGTTTCCCCCATCATCATCTAGGCTGGAGTTCCCTAACATTTATGTTAATAGGAGCTATTTTCCCTATGGCCTTAAGATTTTTAAGGTAGAGGACTTCATGATTTATGTCTGGAGAAAAAACACAGAAAATGAAATCTGAGTAAAGATAAACGTAAGGCTTTAGTATTTGAACACATCAGGGCAAGGAAAGATACTGTCATTTTTTCTGTCATCCTCTCTGGTCACTGATGGCTTGACTAGTACAATTGGCTTGAAATTATGCCAAATAAAATGTTAACTCCCACTGACCTGCTATTTGGAGATTCCATAAGCTAAGTTTCTTTGTTAACTGTTTGTGTAGTAGTTTGACCTTTAGGCAGGTTGGGAACACCCAGCCCAGAAAACCTGTGTAATGAGAATTAGTAGCAATGGAGACAGAGTGTAAACTCTTAGCAACAAGATAGTACTCATCACAAGCCACTTCTTCCATCTTCACAAATGATTTTGATCCTCAAAGGTGGTCCAATCCCACCTATTGCAAATGTTCAGTACATTCGTCACTGTATTCACCACAGAGAAGTCTGGTTCCAAATATATGAATGCTGCCTCAAAGATGGGTTCTAACAAATGGCTCTATCTTGACAAGGTGAAGATTAAGATTACTTTGGCATTCTTATGTACTCACCTCTTAATTATCCACATTAATAGAGGAATCAAGGGGATAAGAGTTCAAAATTAAGGATAATACAAAAGTAATTTATATTTGGCTTTAGTATTCATTATGTGATTTTGAGGGTGAGCAAATTAACTTTCTAATTATAATTTGGCTTTTCAGAATGAGTTTTTATTCTTCTCAATTGGCTCGTGTGGAAAGCCAGCTAGTGGTGTGCTAGAAGTCAAATTAAATTTGACCTGGAATTTATAAGTTTCTGCAAATGGCTCACCCATAAATTATCAAAGTCGATTTTTTCTGCTTCACAGAGGAGGTCCAGACCACACCAATAGCCTATGGAGAGCCAAGGTTTAAGGTAAATTGCATAGATTCGGAATCAGATACAGTATCTGATATCGCAGACTTCAAGACAAGAGTATTACTTGAGAAAGTCATTTCAACAGGAAGGCATAACAATTCAAAACTTACATCTAATAGCATAGCCCCAAAATATGTAACGTAAAAAAGGTCTCAGAACTAAAAGAATAAACGGACCATCTCATTCACAAGGGTTTCTGTTAATTCTCTATCCATGGCAGGTTGGCACTTTCCTCTAGGGTGGGATGCCCTCCCCTCACATCTTCTGCTCAGTGTTCTCCATCCTCTGGTCTCCTAAGGCCCTGTCTCCCTCTTCAGTTGGACTATTTTCTTTTCCTGGATATTTTGGGCCTGAAGCCTTAGATATCAGGACTCTAATTAGCAGAAACCCTTATGAGCAAGATGACAGTTTTCATCAAAGGAAAAGAGTTCTCCAAAAGGTAAATTAAGAAAGAGGGTAAGGTATGTATTTAGTGGCTTCCTACTAGAAGGAAAAAAAAGAACTGGAAAGATTTGTTAAAATCCAAGTCAGAGTCATCCTTCCACAGATTCCAACACTGCCTAAAAATGGAGCCATCTTCACTCACAGTCGAGACATTAAAACACAGGAAAGCATGACACTTGCTGGTCTAATCTTAGAGAAGTAACTGAGGCATGGGTACAGAATGCATGCATGGAAGGGAAGTCAGGTCAAGGAGAAGCTCTAGGCCCAGTAGAGCTCAGAAATGAACATTTCTAGCACTATAGGACTTCCTCCTACCTTGAGCGAAGAGCAGTGATGAGTTCACAACCTGCGGCCAACAGCCATCTCTGAGGAACAGGTGTCTGATCATGGACAGGAGAGTCAGAAAAAGAGACAGACTACCCAAGAAAATCACGAAATTCAAGGATGGCCAGCTTTGTCTGAAGCATCCCCATTCCATTCCCTCAGGGTTCCCTGTCATCCCAGCCAAGTGCTTCCAAATATACTGGTGCTTCTGGCCTCCCTCACCCTGTGTCCCTGTATGAACTGAAACACAAAATAAAAATAAGCACCATCCAGACATTAGTTATCAATGCAATAAAGAATCAAGAATATCTAAACAGCAGTAGCTTAGAGACCACAACTAATTGAAATAGCGCACTAGAGCATTTATTTTAATGCTGATGTTTGCATAGTACTACACTGTGTAACTTAGAATGTAAATGTCTTGGGAATGGTAGGGCAATGGGCACATTGATGGAAATATCTTAGTATGAGATGGTGTGCTAAACCATAGTTATCTTACAAATGATGTTTTCTCTACCTCCATTTGCATTCATGGAAAAAAATTGAGTAATGGACATTATCATTTTTACCAGCTACCATCATTTGTTGAATTGAGCACAAAAAGTCAAATAGTCTATCATAGGTTCTCACCTTTTAGAATCTATAGAAGACAATATTCTTAGGGTCTCAACTATGTTAGCTTGGACAATGAATATGAAAAAAACACTTTGAGATTTTTTTTTATTTTAATCTTCAATGAGCAAATAATTGCTATCTAAAAGTGTGTCTATTCCTAACCAATTTTGTACAAGGAACTGTTGTGAGGATAGAATGAGGAAATAATGTGAAACAGCTGGGGACTCTTAACACTCAACCTGAAGGACAAAGAATGTTATTACTTATTCAGCTGTGCTATTGGGATTTTATTAGCCCCTCTACTCAACACACACAGGAACACATACATATGTACACACATGGATACACACAGTGTATAGAAGAAGTACGCAAAGTAGAAAATACACAGAAATGACTGAGTGGAATCAAAAATTAGGAGATGACATCAAGAAACCTAAAAGTGGACATTGTAGAAAAGTTATTGTTCAACTCACTCAAGTCGATCTGAAACACAAAAGTTGTTTGACTAAATAAATGGAGCAGCCAAACTTGATGCAGGCAAAGATATAGTCTAAGAGACACTTTAAAAGAATAATTGGAAGGGTAACAGTTGGCAAAGCAGAAAGAGGCTAAAATGATTGTTCAGGGTTGACTGAAAGTGTCTGGGCACCTAAGAGGCCCAGAACAGTGATGAAATCATAACAGGTTCTCAATAAATGTTGTGTATTTGTATTGCAATCAAAATTTTGTCGGATTCAATTTGCTCTCCCCAAGCAGTCAATGTTCTAGCAGAGTTAGAGTTTCATCACTTAGTAATGCAAAGTTACATTGTTGCCTAAGATGTAACATTAAAATACATTTCACTTTGATTATTTATAAAATATATAGGTTTTTGGAAGGCTGTAAGATATATTTGATATATATTTGGGACTCTGAAGATTTTCCTAAGCTTCTATAATCTTTAATCCAAATATATCTGATCTCAGTCTTCACCCAGCAAATTACGTTTGTAGTAATAGTTTAAAAAGAAAAGAAATTGTAGGATACTATTTATAGCTTCAAAGATAATTATACCACTTAACATTTTTATGATGCTTTATAATTTACAAAGGGCTTTCACTAACCTATTATAATTTCTCACCATTTCTTATGTTTCTGTTTCCTGGTTTTGAAATGCCTACAACACAATACACCAAGACAGGCCTAATTATACCCAAACTGCGTATAAAAAACTGCAGCTGAATAATTAAATGAGGCAATTATTCTCAAAATTTTATGACAAAAATCACTGAAGTCAGAGGTAGATGAATCCTCAGAGTCTGAGAATATAATCCAAAGCAATCTAGCAAGATAAAAAATTACTCTATGTATCCTGCTTTATTTTTCCACCTTCTGGATCTGGGTAGGATGTAGTAGGTAGAAAAAAGCTCACACAACAATTATGGAAAAAAAAATCAAAGTAAGTAATCAACACCACCGTAATAGTCATATTGTTAATGGCATTGAATATCTATTAAAGCAAAGATGACTAAGTTAATTTAATACAACAGAGGATAAAGTCTTAGGTGAGCTTATATGAATGCTTCTTTTCTACCTTGGAGGCATCTGGTGAGTATCGATTTAAAATTGAACTTGCTATAGGAGAAAATATCTTTTGGGAAAAGAGAAACAAGTGGAGTTTTTGATAATTCCATAAGGGCTAGAATGTGAATTGGAATCTAGAGGATCACCAAGGTCATATCCCAGTTTTCTGAATAAGAAATTTACTGAGTCCAGGAGTAGGATGAGAGGCTAGACGGCTAAGAAGAAAACGCAACCTAAAGTCACCCACAATTTCTGGTGCTTAAGAAACAAAGTCTGGCTTTGGGGAGGAACCTACAACAAACATTCAACAAGTTTCATCTTTGAGACATTTGGAACCAAAAGAAAATGAAGTATAAGCTCAAGACAGCCTTAACACAGGCCTAATTAAACTTATTTACCCATTACTCTCTGGAGAAAAATAAAATCAACTTCAACATTTATTATTTTATACACAAATCCTGTGCATAGTAAATACATATATATTAGACATGTGAAAAGATAAGAAATATGACAAATAGTCAAGAGAAAAAACACACTACAAGCAGATCCACAGGTGATACACTGAGTTAAGACTTTAAATAATATGAATGTTAAAACAAGAGATAAAAATGAAGGAAAAGACAATTTCAACAAATAATTGGAATCAATAAAAAATACAAATAAACATTCCAGAACTAAGAAATACAATCAATAAAATTAAAAATTTATTAGACACATTAGCAGGTTTGGCAAAGCAGAAAACAAACTCAAAGATAGGTCAATAAAAATATATGTAATTGAAACACAGACCAAAAATGTATAATAGAACAGAGACTAAGAGACAGGCAAGACATAGTGAAATGGTCAGACATTCATGTAATTGAAGTCCCAGGAGAGAAAAAAGAAAATCAAGCTGAAATAATATTTGTAGAGATGATGGCTAAAAATTTCCCAAAACTGATAAAAATAAATATCAAATCAACAGATTTCAGATGTGTTGGTAACCCCAAGTAGTATAAATATAAAGGAATCACATTCTAGGCACATCCTCATATAATTGCAGACAATAAGAAAACTAGATGCAACACACTCAGATATAAAAATAATTTTGCAACTTTTTTTTTTAAACAAAATCAAGGAAACAAGACAATAAAATGATACCTTTAAGGTTCTAGGCGGAAAAAATCTACCACCTTAGAATTCTAACTCCAGTGAAAATATTCCTCAAATGTAGATATATTTTCAGACAGACTCCACCCCCCCCCAAAAAAAAGTAAAGAAGTCATATTCAGCAGACTAACAGTATAATATATCAACAAATTCCCCAGAGGTAAAATGAACCCAGATAAAAGCATTATTAAGAACACTAAAAAATAAATATTTGGGTAAATATAAAATAATGCTCTTTAAATCAGCAATATTTAGAGTGTCTTGTGGAGTTTTAACATAGGTAGAAGTAAAATACATAACAATAATATGCAAAGGATAGAAAGGGGTAACCATATTTAAACTGTTCAAGGTTCTTGCATTTTGGAAAGGAAATGGTAAAAAAATACTAATAAGGTAGACCCTAATTAATCAAATATACTTTAATCTCTAAAGCAGTTGTCTGCAAATCACAGCCTCTGAACAAATCTGGCTAGCAACTTAGTTTTATAAAGTTCTATTGGCACACAACCACAGCTATTTGTTTACCTGTTATCTGTGTTAGCTTTCACATTACAATTGCAGGGTTGAGTAGTTTCACAGAGATCACACAGCTCCCAACAACAAAATATTTTCAGAAAAAGTTTGCAGATCCCTATTCTAAAGGAAAAAAAAAAAGTCTATGACTCAAAAAATTAAAAGAGAAGGTAAAATGGAATTAGAAGACATGATTAGGACAAGAAAAGGCAGGAAAGAAAGAATACATAAAGACAGGATTAAAGCGAAAACAACTGGTAAAATGGTAGACATATGCCTAAGCAACAATAGTAGGCTAAATACTTCAATGAAAAGAAACCAGCCTGGTGGTACATGCCTGTAGTCCCAGCTACCCGGGAGGCTGAGGTGGGAGGATCATCTGAGCCCTGGAAGTCCAGGCTGCAGTGAGCTGTGATCATACCACCACACTCCAGCCTGGGCGACAAAGGCAGACCCTGTTTAAAAAAAAAAAAAAAAAAAAAAAAAAAAAAAAAAAAAAAAAGACAATGATTTTCAGGCTACATTGAAAAATATGTAACTGAGTAAAAGACACACATTTTAATTGTAAGAAAGGATTGAGAAAGATTTACCAGGCAGACAAAAAACAACAGATAGCTAGTATAGTGACATTAGTATCAGAAGACACAATAGACTTCAAGGCTAAAATATAACTATGTAGATAAAGAGTAATTTCAACAGGAAAACATAACAATCCTAAATGTATAATAAAATAGCCACAAAATATATACAGCAAAAATGTATCTAAAGGTCTTAAAGAAACTCTAAACTTCTAAAGAACTTAAAGGAGAAATAGACAAAGCACTGATCATAGTTGGAGAATTTAACACACCTTGCTCAGTAACTGAAAGAACACACAGACCAAAAAAAAAAAAAAAAAAAGCAAGGATATTGAAGATTTAAACAACGTGTGTAAACCAAATTGACCTAGTTGATAACTATGAAAGACAGCTTAGAGTTCTTACAAAACATTTATCAAAATAATCCATATGCTAATCCATAGAGCAAGTCTCAACAAATTTCAAAGGACTGAAATAATACTAAGTTCTGTTCTCTATCATGGACTGCAACTAGGAAAAACATACAGAAGGCTAACTAGAAATAAAACGCACTTCCAAAAAATCCATGCCTCAAATAAGAAATCATAATGCAAGTTTAAAAATATGTTGAATGGAACCTAATAAAGATATGACATGTCAAAGTGGGATGTAATTAAGGATCTGGTTATGGGGAAATTTATAGCTTTAAATTCCCATAAAAGATGGAAAATCAAAATCTGAGTTTTCATTTTAAAAAGCTAGAAAATAGCAAATTAAAACCCAAAGAAGAAAGATGAAACAAAAATAGGAGAAAATACAGAAAACAGATATTATCTTTAACAAATGTGGAAACTCAGGCAGAGAGAAGTAAATTGCCCAGACTGCATTATTAGCAACGGGCAGCACTATGACTTAAATCCCAGTAGTCTGATACCAGAATGTATACTTTCAGTGGTTATCTGAACAGACTCACAGAAAGACCCAACCGGGTTTTCAGCAGCACAGCTAAGCAATATTCCACTGTACACTATTGGAGCCACCACCAACGCTCTCTCCAGCTTAGTGTGAGATTCTGCCTCTACTGCTCTGGCCCTGACTATTGATGACTCACCAGGTGCCAGCCTGCTCTATAACTGCTCCTGATCTAAGCCCACTCTACAACTACCACTTATACCCATATTTTAAGCAGCCTCACTGTAACTCCTGGCTCTAATCAAAGCTTTAGTTGCAGCCCTGCCCTGGAAACTCACTCTGGCCACACTCATACCTCAGAAGCTCAGCCAGTGCTATTCTCCATCTCCCATTGCCTGGACCCACTAGAATCACAAAAATGTCAACTAGGGAGATAGACCTATCTGTCTCCCACTTTGGCCACAGAATCTACAGCGTGAAACTCTAGAAACATAGAGAATACTATACAGAACTTTTTACTGAGCTGTTACAAAGAAATTCCAAATAAATTTGAGCGGAAAATTCCTTAAAAGTTGTTCAATGGCATTTTTTTTGTAAAATATACATAAAGAAGGCAACTTATTGCCAATCACCAAAAAAATTAAATAAAGAGTTGGCTTTGGGGTTTTTAGTTTTTGTTTTGCATTGCATAGTTGTTTGGGAGACAGTAGATATTAACTAAAAATATTTTGGTATCAGAGTATGTAGTAAAGAACGACCCTGACCAAAGAAGAGATATGGACTTTGTCCTGGACTTCCGGGAGGTAATTTCTGAGCCCTTGGAATGTTACGCCTCATAGGAGTGTCTTTGTTTGCCTGGGAACATTGAGTCATCCTAGATAATCCAACTGTATGACTTAGGGTGAGGGCTGGCTACACCCATGAGGTCTTAGAGTGGGGCCTGGTCACACCAGAAAGACCAACAATACAACAGGGTGGTTGCTTTCTATATACTGTATCAGGTAACCTGGAGACTGAAGTCAACTACATGGACAATCAATCATGCCTATGCAATGGAGTCCCAATACAAAGTCTGAACACTGAGGTTCAGTGAGCTTCCCTAGTTGGCAACACCCATATGTATTATCGCACATGGATGCTGGAAGGTGATGTACCATCAGTAGAAGGTAACAGGAACTCATTTGGTACTCTCCCAGACTCTGCTCTATGTATCTCTTCAGTGGACTGATTTTAATCTGTATCCTTTTTTCTGTGGTAAACCATAACCATGATTATAACAGCTTTCTGTGAGTCTTTCTAGTGAATTATCAAATTGGGGAATGATTGCTGAGAACCCCTCAAACTTGTATTTGGTTTCTGAAGTAAGGGCAGTCCAGGGGGCTGCATCCTGTAAGCTTTGTAGTTGGCCCAAACTTCTCATACAGGGCACAGTCTGAGTTTGCTAATGTTCTGCCAGCCATTTTTAATAAAAAGTCAGGCAAGGTTAGAGATTGTTCATATCAATGTTTTATTAATACGCATCTGCCCTTCCATCCTTTGTCACAGACATGCTTTACAACATTAAAATTATATATTCCATATCAACTGGGCCTCTATCATTTATACAAAAGCAAAGAAAAAGTTTGAAAACTGAGTCCTTCTACAGCTCCCAAGGTCCCTGTTGTCTGATCATGCCATCTTTACCCAACTTCTTTGCCTCCTAGACCTTGATTTAAAGCAGCCTCCTTCCTGCCTGACCACATTCTTTGTTCAGGCCTCTATAACTTAATGCATGCAACTCCCTTCCCCATCAGCTGCTTCCATCCCCTCCTTCCTGTTCAATGTCACCATGTTTCAGAGAAAGAAATCAAGTCATTGCTTCTCCATTATGTAGCCATCATTTATGGCAATGAGCTCACAAGGTTGATAAGGCTTTCAATGAAGTAGTATTTATAAAGGAGAACATTACTTGACATGTATTAGGCACAACATTAGCCTTAGCTACTGTAAATATTACTATTAGCCCTGCTGCTATTGCATGACAGTCATTTTTGACCCCATTTTATAGTGTCTATGACAATTAAGCTTTCAACTGCATCTATAATTGTTATTCTCTACTCTATACCCATTACCTTCTGGATTATTGTGCCTTAAGGGCAGAATCCATGACTGTTATTTCCCTTTGCTGATAGAGATTTCAGGTACAAAGTAAGTGCTGAATCTTTTTGACCTACTGATAGATTCTGAGAATATTGGAATGATAGCACATAATCTACCCATGTTAACGAGGGATATAATATTTGAACCCCTACAATGTGTCAGTGTGTATCATTTGTTCTCCAAGGTCCTGGGTTTTAGAGTTTTATAAAGATTTCAGATTAAAGCCATGACAATTTGTTACTGGAAAATAAGATGAAAGAAACAATAGACATTGAGGTCTCTGCTTTACATTCAATTTGCTCATAAAAGATATACTAGTATTCATCAATACCAAGTTCTCCTATACTTGTTAATCACAGGAAAGACAGTACTTCCCAGTATTTGAAAACTGTTTTGTGACCCCTTGCTTTCTTCTGTTTCTCTGAGGATTGGTGACATCTCAAATAGTGGAGTCTCTTTCAGTCTAGGTCCTAGAGCAAAGCCCAAGTCAACTTGCATTGGACATGACAGAGAAGTAACTGTGGTACTGAGTGACTAAGATTTACAGATTACTTTGTCATGGCACAGTACCCAGTCTCTTCTGGTTGGTACTCTAAGCAAACAGGAAGAAAACAGAAGTTCAAAATACTTGTATCATTTTATTGACACTGCCTTCTTGTATCACAATTTTTTTAAAAACCACTTGAGTTATGATTGACAAAAAACTGTACATGTTTAATGTATACAACATTAGTTTGCAAATGCACTCATAAAGTCATCACCATAATCAATGCCATAAACATATGTATCACCTCCAAAAGCTTCTTTTTACCCTCCTGACTTTGTAATAAGAGCACTTAACATAAAAATTTGCTATGAGGGTACAAGTATTGTCAACTATAGTCACTATGCAGTAATTTTTTTTGTTTTTTTCATTTTGCAATGGATTTAATTTCTAATCGAATAATGGATTTGATTATTTGCAGCGGATTTGATTTATATATATAAGTATTTTTTATTATACTTTAAGTTCTAGGGTACATGTGCACAACACGCAGGTTTGTTACATATGTATACATGAGCCATGCTGCTGTGCTGCACCCATTAACTTGTCATTTACATTAGGTATATCTCCTAATGCTATCCCTCCCCCATCCCCCACCCCACAACAGGCCCTGGTGTGTGATGTTCCCCACCCTGTGTCCAAGTGTTCTCACTGTTCGATTCCCACCTATGAGTGAGAACATGTGGTATTTGGTTTTATGCCCTTGCAATAGTTTGCTGTGAATGATGGTTTCCAGCTTCATCCGTGTCCCTACAAAGGACATGAATTCATCATTTTTTATGGCTGCATAGAACTCCACGGTGTATATGTGCCACATTTTCTTAATCCAGGCTATCATTGTTGGACATTTGGGTTGGTTCCAAGCCTTTGCTATTGTAAGTAGTGCTGCAATAAACATACGTGTGCATGTGTCTTTATAGCAGCATGATTTATAATCCTTTGGGTATATACCCAGTAATGGGATGGCTGGGTCAAATGGTATTTCTAGTTCTAGATCCTTAAGGAACCACCACACTGTCTTCCACAATGGTTGAACTAGTTTACAGTCCCACCAACAGTGTACAAGTATTCCTATTTCTCCACATCTTCTCCAGCACCTGTTGTTTCCTGACTTTTTAATGACGGCCATTCTAACTGCGATGAGATAGTATCTCATTGTGGTTTGATTTGCATTTCTCTGATGGGCAGTGATGATGAACATTTTTTCCTGTGTCTGTTAGCTGCATAAATGTCTTCTTTTGAGAAGTGTCTGTTCATATCCTGCACCCACTTGTTGATGGGGTTTTTTTCTTGTAAATTTGTTTGAGTTCTTTATAGATTCTGGATATTAGCCCTTTGCCAGATAAGTAGATTGCAAAAATATTTCCCATTCTGTAGGTTGCCTGATCACTCTGATGGTAGTTTCTTTTGCTGTGCAGAAGCCCTTTAGTTTAATTAGATCCCATTTGTCAATTTTGGCTTTTGCTGCCATTGCTTTTGGTGTTTGAGTCATGAAGTCCTTGTCTAGGCCTATGTCCTGAATGGTATTGCCTAGGTTTTCTTCTAGGGTTTTTATGGTTTTAGGTCTAACATTTAAGTCTTTAATCCATCTTGAATTAATTTTTGTATAAGGTGTAAGGAAGGGATCCACTTTCAGCTTTCTACATATGGCTAGCCAGTTTCCCAGCACCATTTGTTAAATAGGAAATCCTTTCCCCATTTCTTGCTTTTGTCAGGTGTGTCAAAGATCAGATAGTTGTAGATATGTGGCATTATTTCTGAGGGCTCTGTTCTGTTCCATTGGTCTATATCTCTGTTTTGGTACCAGTACCATGCTGTTTTGGTTACTGCAGCCTTGTAGTATAGTTTGAAGTAGGTAGCATGATGCCTCCAGCTTTGTTCTTTTGGTTTAGGATTGACTTGGCGATGCGGGCTCTTTCTTGGTTCCATATGAACTTTCAAGTTGTTTTTTCTAATTCTGTGAAGAAAGTCATTGGTAGCCTGATGGGGATGGCATTGAATCTATAAATTACCTTGGGCAGTATGGCCACTTTCACGATATTGATTCTTCTTACCGTTGAGCATGGAATGTTCTTCGATTTGTTTGTGTCCTCTTTTATTTCATTGAGCAGTGGTTTGTAGTTCTCCTTGAAGAGGTCCTTCACATCCCTTGTAAGTTGGATTCCTAGGTATTTTATTCTCTTTGAAGCAATTGTGAATGGGAGTTCACTCATGATTTGGCTCTCTGTTATTGATGTATAAGAATGCTTGTGATTTTTGCACATTGCTGAAGTTGCTTATCAGCCTAAGGAGATTTTGGGCTGAGACAATGGGGTTTTTTAGATATACAATCATGTCATCTGCAAACAGGGACAACTTGACTTCCTCTTTTCCTAATTGAATACCCTTTATTTCTTTCTTCTGCCTCATTGCCCTGGCCAGAACTTCCAACACTACAGTGAATAGGAGTGGCGAGAGAGGGCATCCCTGTCTTGGGCCAGTTTTCAAAGAGAATGCTTCCAGTTTTTGCCCATTCAGTATGATATTGGCTGTGGGTTTGTCATAAACGGCTCTTATTATTTCGAGATATGTCCCATCAATACCTAATTTATTGAGAGTTTTTAGCATGAAGGGCTGTTGAATTTTGTCCAAGCCCTTTTTCTACATCTATTAAGATAATCATGTTGTTTTTGTCTTTGGTTCTGTTTATATGCTGGATTACATTTATTGATTTTCATATGTTGAACCAGCCTTGCATCCCAGGGATGAAGCCCACTTGATCATGGTGGATAAGCTTTTTGATGTGCTGCTGGATTCAGTTTGCCAGTATTTTATTGAGGATTTTTGCATCAACGTTCATCAGGGATATTGGTCTAAAATTCTCTTTGTTGTCTCTCTCCCAAGCTTTGGAATCAGGATGATACTGGCCTCATAAAATGAGTTAGGGAGGATTCCCTCTTTTTCTATTGATTGGAATAGTTTCAGAAGGAATGGTACCAGCTCCTCCTTGTACATCTGGTAGAATTCGGCTGTGAATCCGTCTGGTCCTGGACTTTTTTTGGTTGGTAAGCTATTGATTATTGCCTCAATTTCAGAGCCTGTTATTGGTCTATTCAGAGATTCAACTTCTTCCTGGTTTAGTCTTGGGAGAGTGTATGTGTCAAGGAATTTACCCATTTCTTCTAGATTTTCTAGTTTATTTGCATAGAGGTGTTTATAGTATTCTCTGATGGTAGTTTGTAATTCTGTGGGATCAATGGTGATATTCCCTTTATCATTCTTTATTGAATCTATTTAATTCTTCTCTCTTTTCTTCTTTATTAGTCTTGCTAGCAGTCTATCAATTTTGTTGATCTCTTCAAAAAACCAGCTCCTGGATTCATTGATTTTTTCAAGGGTTTTTTGTGTCTCTATCTCCTTCAGTTCTGCTCTGATCTTAGTTATTTCTTGCCTTCTGCTAGCCTTTGAATGTGTTTGCTCTTGCTTCTCTAGATCTTGCTTCTCTAGTTCTTTCCATTGTGATGGTAGGGTGTCAATTTTAGATCTTTCCTTTTTTCTCTTGTGGGCATTTATAGTGCTATAAATTTCCCTCTACATACTGCTTTAAATGTGTCCCAGAGATTCTGGTATGTTGTGTCTTTGTTCTCGTTGGTTTCAAAGAACATCTTTATTTATGCCTTCATTTCGTTATGTACCCAGTAGTCATTCAGGAGCAGGTTGTTCAGTTTCCATGTAGTTGAGCAGTTTTGAGTGAGTTTCTTAGTCCTGAGTTCTAGTTTGATTGCACTGTGGTCTGAGAGACAGTTTGTTATAATTTCTGTTCTTTTACATTTGCTGAGGAGTGCTTTACTTCCAACTATGTGGTCAATTTTGGAATAGGTGTGGTGTGGTGCTGAGAAGAATGTATATTCTGTTGATTTGGGGTGGAGGGTTCTGTAGATGTCTATTAGGTCCACTTGGTGCAGAGCTGAGTTCAATTCCTGGATATCCTTGTTAACTTTCTATCTTGTTGATCTGTCTAATGTTGACAGTGGGGTAATAAAGTCTCCCGTTTTTATTGTGTGGGAGTCTAAGTCTCTTTGTAGGTCTCTAAGGACTTGCTTTATGAATCTGGGTGCTCCTGTATTGGGTGCATATGTATTTAGAATAGTTAGTTCTTCTTGTTGAATTGATCCCTTTACCAATACGTAATGGCCTTCTTTGTCTCTTTTGATCCTTTTTGGTTTAAAGTCTGTTTTATCTGAGACCAGGATTGCAACCCCTGCTTTTTTTTTGTTTTCCGTTTTCTTGGTAGATCTTCCTCCATCCCTTTATTTTGAGCCTATGTGTGTCTCTGCACCTGAGGTGGGTTTCCTTAATACAGCACACTGATGGGTCTTGACTCTTTATCCAATTTGCCAGTGTGTGCCTTTTAATTGGAGCATTTAGCCCATTTACATTTAAAGTTAGTATTGTTATGTATGAATTTGAGCCTGTCATTATGATGTTAGCTGGTTATTTTGCTCATTAGTTGATGCAGTTTCTTCTTAGCATCAATGGTCTTTACAATTTGTCATATTTTTGCAGTGGCTGGTACTAGTTGTTCCTTTCCATGTTTAGTGCTTCCTTCAGGAGCTCTTGTAGGGCAGGCCTGGTGGTGTCAAAATCTCTCAGCATTTGTTTGTCTGTAAAGGATTTTATTTCTCCTTCACTTATGAAGCTTAGTTTGGCTGGATATGAAATTCTGGGTTGAAAATTCTTTTAAGAATGTTGAATATTGGCCCCCACTCTCTTCTGGCTTGTAGAGTTTCTGCCAAGAGATCAGCTGTTAGTCTGATGGGCTTCCCTTTGTGGGTAACCCAACCTTTCTCTCTGGCAGCCCTTAACATTTTTTCCTTCATTTCAACTTTGGTGAATCTTACAATTACGTGGCTTGGAGTTGCTCTTCTCGAGGAGTATCTTTGTGGCGTTTTCTGTATTTCCTGAATTTGAATGTTGGCCTGCCTTGCTAGGTTGGGGAAGTTCTCCTGGATAATATACTGCAGACTGTTTTCCAACTTGGTTCTATTCTCCCCATCACTTTCAGGTACACCAATCAGACGTACATTTGGTCTTTTCACATAGTCCCGTATTTCTTGGAGGCTTTGTTCATCTCTTTTTATTCCTTTTTCTGTAAACTTCTCTTCATTTCATTCATTTGATCTTCAATCACTGATAACCTTTCTTCCAGTTGATTGAATCAGCTACTGAAGCTTGTGCATTAATCATGTATTTCTCATGCCATGGTTTTCGGCTCCATCAGGTCCTTTAAGGACTTCTCTGCATTGGTTATTCTAGTTAGCCATTCGTCTAATCTTTTTTCAAGGTTTTTAACTTCTTTGCCATGGGTTTGAACTTCCTTCTTTAGCTGGGAGAAGTTTGATCATCTGAAGCCTTCTTCTCTCAGCTCGTCAAAGTGATTCTCCATCCAGCTTTGTTCCATTGCTGGTGAGGAGCTGTGTTCCTTTGGAGGAGGAGAGGTGCTCTGATTTTCAGAATTTTCAGTTTTTCTGCTCATTTTTCCCCATCTTTATGGTTTTATCTACCTTAGGTCTTTGATGATGGTGACACACAGATGGGGTTTCAGTGTGGCTGTCCTTTCTCTTTGTTAGTTTTCCTTTTAACAGTCAGGACCCTCAGCTGCAGGTCGGCTGGAGTTTGCTGGAGGGCCATCCAGACTCTGTTTACCTGGGTATCAGCAGCAGATGCTGCAGAAAAGCAAATATTGCTGAACAGCAAATGTTGCTGGTCTGATTGTTCCTCTGGAGGTTTCGTCTCAGAGGGGTACCCGGCGGTGTGAGGTGTCAGTCTGCCCCTACTGAGGGGTGCCTCCCAGTTAGGCTACTCAGAGGTAAGGGACCCACTTGAGGAGGCAGTCTGTCCGTTCTCAGATCTCAAACTCCATGCTGGGAGAACCACTACTCTCTTCAAATCTGTCAGACAGGGACATTTAAGTCTGCAGAGGTTTCTGCTGCCTTTTGTTCACCTATGCCCTGCCCCCAGAGGTGGAGTCTACAGAGGCAGGCAAGCAGGCCTCCTTGAACTGTGGTGGGCTCCACCCAGTTCGAGCTTCCTGGCCACTTTGTTTACCTACTCAAACCTCAGCAATGGCGGGTGCCCCTCCCCCAGCCTCGCTGCCACCTTGCAGTTCAATCTCAGACTGCTGTGCTAGGAATGACTGAGGCTTAGTGGGCATGGGACCCTCTGAGCCAGGCACGGGACATCATCTCCTGGTGTGCCGTTTGCTAAGACCACTGGAAAAGCACACTATTAGGGTGGGAGTGACCCAATTTTCCAGGTGCCATCTGTCACAGCTTTGCTTGGCTATGAAAGGGAACTCCCTGACCCCTTGTGCTTCCTGGGTGAGGCAATGCCTCTCCCTGCTTTGGCTCACACTCAGTGTGCTGCACCCACTGTCCTGCACCCACTGTCTGACAAGCCCCAGTGAGATGAACACGGTACCTTAGTTGCAAATGCAGAAATTACCCGTCTTCTGTGTTGCTCATGCTGGGAGCTGTAGACTGGAGCTGTTCCTATTTGGCCATCTTGGAACCACCCACAGTATAGAAATTTCTAAAATATATTCAGCTTGCATAACTACAACTGTCTATCCTTTGACTAATACCTGTTTCCTTCTCCCTTCTAACCCAAATCTTTGGCAGTCACCATTCTTTTCTCTGCCTCTATTAGTTTGGCTTCTCTCTGCTTCTGTGAGTTTACATTCCTTATATAAGTGGGACCATGTAGTATTTGTCCTGTGTCAGGCTAATTGATACAATTCTTAAAACAGCAAAAAACCTAGTTTGTTTTTCTCCCTATAGTTCTACTTTCAATTTACTTTATTACTTTTATTTCAGTTTACTTTTATAATAGTTCTTTCAGCTTACTTTTATTATAAAGAATTCAAACAAGTGTAGAAAATTGTACAGTTAACACAGATATTCACCACCTAAATTCCACATTTAACGTTTTAGAATATTTGCTTTATCAGTTATCTATCCACGTATCAATCTTCTTATCCCCTCCATCCACTGACACCTTCTACCTTTTGATGCATTTTAAAGTTAGTGATATCAGATTGCTTTCCCAATTCTCATACTTCACACATAACAATGTCCCAAGATGAAATATCCAGGAAGTAATGAGTAAAGGTTTACAATAGATACCTATTAAGTCCCTATGTGCTACACACCTCAGATACAAATAAGTGAGCTTCAAGGCCAAAACAGCAAGATGTCCAACACTTCCAAACACTTGCCAACACAAATATCCTCTCATCCTCCTTCAAACAGTGAAGATGCTCAGCTGTCCATTTGTAGCATCATTTGTGCTTTCACATCTGCTTACAGAGAGCACAGTTCTCAGGTTCAAACACTGAAGTCCAATGAATCAAATGTAATGAGTCTGACGTGTCATTGACTAAAACCCAGGAAAAATGCTATGGGTTCCACACCATTGCCTCAATTAAAGTCATGTCCTGGATTTTCATTATTTTGTTGCTAAAGACACTTTTACAAACTGTTGGACGTTGTGTTTCCAATAAAAGTTCTCTTTGTGCTTTTCCTGTTTTCTCAAGATTCACTGGTAAATTATCTTCACTGATATCATCTCCCAAAAGTAAAGTAGGTTTGAAGATAATAAAAATAACTTAAATATTTTCACATGTAACATTAACACACAAAGACTTACATAATATAAACAGCACTATTGTATACATTCCATTGTTATCCTCACTTCACCTTTTCAGGTATATAAAAAATTGTAGTTGTCATCATCATCATTTTACAAATGAGAATATGGAATCTCAGATAGATTAAGCCTCAGAGGTAATAAGCTATGGATGTGGAGTTCAAACCCATGCATCTAACTCCAAATCCCGTAATTTTCCCTCTGCATTTGATGTACGAATAAAATAAAATAGTGTTTGGGGCAATGAATAGTTCAACCCTCTGTGAAATATATAGCTTTGACACACTAACTCAAAATGTTAAATATGTATTGTATTTCATGTGCATGTATGCAGATGTGTTGTGTGTGTATATACATGTGTGTATATATACTTGCATCCATATTTAACAGAAAAATCATTTGGACAGTTTCTTCCATGTGACAAGTTTTGTGCTAAGGGCTTTACAAATATTTTAATTTCATGCTCAGAGAACCCTTGTGTCTTGAGTATTATTACCCGTAAGGTACAAAGAAAACTGAGGCTCAGTGTAGTTAGGCAATGTGCCCAATGTTGCACTAATACATAGCCAGGACTGTCTGGCTACAAAATTCATGCTCTTGAGCATAATACAATAGTTAGTGGAATCATTTTGAAACACTAGCTAAAAGAAAATTGAATAAGTGTTCATATATTACATTTGTGTACCTATTGCCAAAAAATTGTTAAGTTGAATTTTAAAAATAGGCATGGTTCCAAATTAAGCTTCATAAGTGAAGGAGAAATACAGACAAGCAAATGCTGAGAGATTTTTTCACCACCAGGCCTGCCCTAAAAGAGCTCCTGAAGGAAGCACTAAACATGGAAAGGTACAACTAGTACCAGCCACTGCAAAAACATGACAAATTATAAAGACCATCAAGGCTAGGAAGAAACTCCATCAACTAACGAGCAAAATAACCAGCTAATATCATAATGACAGGATCAAATTCATATATAACAATACTAACATTAAATGTAAATGGGCTAAATGCTCCAATTAAAAGGCACACACTGGCAAATTGGATAAAGAGTCAAGACCCATCAGTGTGCTGTATTAAGGAAACTTACCTCAGGTGCAGAGACACACATAGGCTCAAAATAAAGGGATGGAGGAAGATCTACCAAGCAAATGGAAAACAAAAAAAGGCAGGGGTTGCAATCCTGGTCTCAGATAAAACACACTTAAACCAAAAAGGATCAAAAGAGACAAAGAAGGCCATTACATATTGGTAAAGGGATCAATTCAACAAGAAGAACTAACCATCCTAAATATATATGCACCCAATACAGGAGCATCCGGATTCATAAAGCAAGTCCTTAGTGACCTACAAAGAGACTTAGACTCCCACACAATAATAATGGGAGAATGTAACACCCCACTGTCAACATTAGACAGATCAACGAGACAGAAAGTTAACAAGGATATCCAGGAATTGAACTCAGCTCTGCACCAAGTGGACCTAATAGACATCTACAGAACCCTCCACCCCAAATCAACAGAATATACATTCTTCTCAGCACCACACCACACCTATTCCAAAATTGACCACATAGTTGGAAGTAAAGCACTCCTCAGCAAATGTAAAAGAACAGAAATTATAACAAACTGTCTCTCAGACCACAGTGCAATCAAACTAAAACTCAGGATTAAGAAATTCACTCAAAACTGCTCAACTACATGGAAACTGAACAACCTGCTCCTGAATGACTACTGGGTACATAACGAAATGAAGGCATAAATAACGATGTTCTTTGAAACCAACGAGAACAAAGACACAACATACCAGAATCTCTGGGACACATTTAAAGCAGTATGTAGAGGGAAATTTATAGCACTAAATGCCCACAAGAGAAAAAAGGAAAGATCTAAAATTGACACCCTACCATCACAATGGAAAGAACTAGAGAAGCAAGATCTAGAGAAGCAAGAGCACTCACATTCAAAGGCTAGCAGAAGGCAAGAAATAACTAAGATCAGAGCAGAACTGAAGGAGATAGAGACACGAAAGACCCTTGAAAAAAATCAATGAATCCAGGAGCTGGTGTTTTGAAAAGATCAACAAAATTGATAGACTGCTAGCAAGACTAGTAAAGAAGAAAAGAGAGAAGAATTAAAAAGATGCAATAAAAAATGACAAAGGGGATATCACCACCGATCCCACAGAAATACAAGCTACCATCAGAGAATGCTATAAACACGTCTATGCAGATAAACGAGAAGAATCTAGAAGAAATGGATAAATTCCTTGACACATACACTCTCCCAAGACTTAACCAGGAAGAAGTTGAATCTCTGAATAGACCAATAACAGGCTCTGAAATTGAGGCAATAATTAATAGCTTACTAACCAAAAAAAGTCCAGGACCAGACAGATTCACAGCCGAATTCTACCAGATGTACAAGGAGGAACTGGTACCATTCCTTCTGAAACTATTCCAAACAATAGAAAAAGAAGGAATCCTCCCTAACACATTTTATGAGGCCAGCATCATCCTGATACCAAAGCCTGGCAGAGACACACAAAAAAAGAATTTTAGGCCAATATCCTTGGTGAACACTGATGCAAAAATCCTCAATAAAATACTGGCAAACTGAATCCAGCAGCACATCAAAAAGCTTATACACCATGATCAAGTGGGCTTCATCCCTGGGATGCAAGGCTGGTTCAACATACGAAAATCAATAAATGTAATCCAGCATATAAACAGAACCAAAGACAAAAACCACATGATTATCTCAATAGATGCAGGAAAGGCCTTTGACAAAATTCAACAGCCCTTCATGCTAAAAAACTCTCAATAAATTAGGTATTGATGGGACGCATCTCAAAATAATAAGAGCTATCTATGATAAACCCACAGCCAATATCATACTGAATGGACAAAAACTGGAAGCATTCCCTTTGAAAACTAGCACAAGACAGGGATGCCCTCTCTCTCCACTCCTACTCAACATAGTGTTGGAAGTTCTGGCCAGGGCAATCAGGGAGGAGAAGGAAATAAAGGGCATTCAATTAGGAAAATAGGAAGTCAAATTGTCCCTGTTTGCAGATGACATGATTATATATCTAGAAAACCCCATTGTCTCAGCCCAAAATCTCCTTAGGCTGATAAGCAACTTTAGCAAAGTCTCAGGATACAAAATCAATGTGCAAAAATCACAAGCATTCTTATACACCAATAACAGACAAACAGAGAGCCAAATCATGACTGAACTCCCATTCACAATTGCTTCAAAGAGAATAAAATACCTAGGAATCCAACTTACAAGGGATGTGAAGGACCTCTTCAAGGAGAACTACAAACCACTGCTCAATGAAATAAAAGAGGATACAAACAAATGGAAGAACATTCCATGCTCAAGTGTAGGAAGAATCAATATCATGAAAATGGCCATACTGCTCAAGGTAATTTATAGATTCAATGCCATCCCCATCAAGCTACCCATGGCTTTCTTCACAGATTTGGAAAAAACTACTTTAAAGTTCATATGGAACCAAAAAAGAGCCCACATTGCCAAGTCAATCCTAAGCCAAAAGAACAAAGCTGGAGGCATCATGCTACCTGACTTCAAAATATACTACAAGGCCACAGTAACCAAAACAGCATGGTACTGGTACCAAAACAGAGATATAGACCAATGGAACAGAACAGAGCCCTCAGAAATAATGCCACATATCTACAACTATCTGATCTTTGACAAACCTGACAAAAACAAGCAATAGGGAAAGGATTCCCTATTTAATAAATGGTGCTGGGAAACTGGCTAGCCATATGTAGAAAGCTGAAAGTGGATCCCTTCCTTACACCTTATACAAAAATTAATTCAAGATGGATTAAAGACTTAAATGTTAGACCTAAAACCATAAAAACCCTAGAAGAAAACCTAGGCAATACCATTTGCGACATGGGCATGGGCAAGGACTTCATGTCTAAAACACCAAAAGCAATGACAACAAAAGCCAAAATTGACAAATGGGATCTAATTAAACTAAAGAGCCTCTGCACAGCAAAAGAAACCACCATCAGAGTGAACAGGCAACCTACAGAATGGGAGAAAATTTTTGCAACCTACTCATCTGACAAAGGGCTAATATCCAGAATCTATAATGAACTCAAACAAATTTACAAGAAAAAAAAAAAACCCCATCAAAAAGTGGGCGCAGGATATGATAAGACACTTCTCAAAAGAAGCCATTTATGCAGCCAAAAAACACATGAAAAAATGCTCATCATCACTGGCCATCAGAGAAATGCAAATCAAAACCACTGTGAGATACCATCTCACACTAGTTAGAATGGCCATCATTAAAAAGTCAGGAAACAACAGATGCTGGAGAGGATGTGGAGAAATAGGAACACTTTTACACTGTTGGTGGGACTGTAAACTAGTTCAACCATTGTGGAAGGCAGTGTGGCAATTCCTCAGGAATCTAGAACTAGAAATACCATTTGACCCAGCCATCCCATTACTGAGTGTATACCCAAAGGATTATAAATCATGCTGCTATAAAGACATATGCACACGTATGTTTATTGAGGCACTATTCACAATAGCAGACTTGGAACCAACTCAAACGTCCGACAATGATAGACTGGATTAAGAAAATGTGGCACATATACACCATGGAGTACTATGCAGCCATAAAAATGATGAGTTCATGTCCTTTGTAGGGACATGGATGAAGCTGGAAACCATCATTCTCAGCAAACTATCACAAGGACGAAAAACCAAATACCACATGTTCTCACTCATAGGTGGGAATTGAACAATGAGAACACATGGATACAGGAAGGGGAACATCACACTCTGGGGACTGTTGTGGGGTGGGGGGAGGGGGGAGGGACAGCATTAGGAGATATACCTAATGCTAAATTACGAGTTAATGGGTGCAGCACACCAACATGGCACATGTATACATATGTAACAAACCTGCACGTTGTGCACATGTACCCTAAAACTTAAAGTATAATAATAATAATAAAAAACAAAAAGAGGCATGGTTCTTGTCTTTGTTTACTCATTTATTATTTATGCCAGGAACATGTTTCATGCTGGTGATGATGTGATAAACATGACTAGGATGGTCTCTGACTTCAAGAAACTTGAACTCTCATGGAGAATGCTAGCAAGTTAAAAAAAAAAAAAAAAAAGCTAAATTTCTCTAGACCTGCTTCACATACAGTCTTTTTCAGGTGTTGGTGACTGTCTTTCCAGAGGTTCATCTTTGGAGGCATATTTGATTTATTTTTCTTAGCCCTATAGTTTGTCAACTAATACTGTTAGCTCTACCTATAAAATATATTGATAATCCAAAGATTTATTTCTGATTCTACTGCTACAACCCTAGTCCAAGTCACAATGATCTCTCAAGCAGATTACTACAATATTCTCTTAACTGGCTTCACACATTTACCTCCCCCTAGTCTATTCTCAACACCACAATTAGAAGGATCCTGTTAAAACTGTAAGTCAGATCCATTCATCTGCTCACAATGTTGGTAGCTACCAATTTCCCTCAGGAGAGAAACTAAAGTCCTCAACCCAATTAAAATATAGGTAAAGGATCTCAATAGTTGTATCTCCAAATAAGATATAAAATGGCTGACAAGTACATGGAAAGATGTTCATCATCATCAGCTGTCAGGAAAATGCATATCAAAACCACAATGATACCACCTTATACACACTAGGATGGCTCGAATCAAAAAAGACAGATAACAAGTACTGTCAAGAATGTGGCAAGGCCAAGCACGGTGGCTCACTCCTGTAATCCCAGCACTTTGGGAGGCCGAGGCAGGCATATCACGAGGTGGGAGTTCGACACCAACCTGACCAACATGGTGAAACCCTGCCTCTACTAAAAATACAAAAATTAGCTGGGCATGATGGTGCATGTCTGTAATCCCAGTTACTCAGGAGGCTGAGGCAGGAGAATCACTTGAACCCAGGAGGCAGAGATTGCAGTGAGCCGAGATTGTACCATTGCACTCCAGCCTAGGCAACAGAGCAAGACTCTGTCTCAAAAAAAGTGGCAAAATTGGAGAACTCCTATACTGCTGGTGGTAGCCTGAAAATGGTGAAGCTTCTTTGGAAAACTATCAGTTCCTCAAAAGGTTAAAAACAGTCATAATATGACCCAATAATTCCACTCCTAGGTATACTTTCAAAAGAAATGGAAATATATGTCCACACAAAACTTTGCACATGACTATTTGTACCAAAAGTATTCATAATGGTCAAAATGTGGAAACACAAAGGTACGTCAATGGATAAATGGATAAATAAAATGGGATACAAAATACAAAGACTACCATGAAAAGAAATGAAGTTCTGATATGATGTACTATAACATAAACCTTAAAGACAGTATGCTAAGTTTTAAAAGCCCATCATAAAAGCCCACATATTGATTCCATTTATACCATTTATAGAAAATGTCCAGAACAGACAAATCTATAGTTGGGACTGGGAAGGTTGGTGGGGGATGGGGAGTGATTTCTAATGGACATCGTTTCTTTTTGGGATGAGGACAATATTCCAAGATTGATTGTGGCAATGGTTGTACAACTATGAATATACTAAAAACCACTGAATTGTATATACCTAAAATGGGTTAATTTTATAAACATGTGAACTATGACTCAATGAAGTAGTGAGTTGCGTGTGTGTGTAGGGAGGGCAGCGCGCCTGGACAAACAAAGTCCTTAATATAGCTTCTGAGGCCCTACAGTATCTGGTTGCTGCCTCCACCAGTAGTTCTCTAGTATATCCAGATTCTCTTTCCCAGTCACTCAGCAGGAGCCAAAGAGGTCTTTTTGGCCTTTCTCAGACATATTACTCATCCTTCAGCCTCAAGACCTTTGCACTGGCTGTTACTCTCCAGAGTGCCCTTCTCTGACATATTGACATGGCTCACTCCTCCACTGCCTTCAAATCTTTGCTAAAATATCATCTTGTAAGGGAAACCTGGATTTTAATACTCTTCCCCACCATGCATAACAAATTCCCCTTATCTTGCTCTATTTTTTCCCCAGAACATTATCTTTTTGTAGTAAAGGCTTTGGATGCTCACCCATATCTGATTCTCTTCTCCTTTCAAGCATACAGAAGAATTAATCTTCCCTGCACCCCGAACCTGCCACCACAGAAATGCAGACATGTGATTAGTTCTGCCCAGTGGGTAATCAGCAGCTTTGACATGTGCCATTTCTACACCAAGATATTTAAGGCCTGTCAGTACAAGGCCTTCTAGTGATTTCTTCCACAACTGTAATCATGAAGCCGACTTCATTTGCAGATTGAGATGCTGAAGATTAAAGCATTCCAGATTGTAAAAGCACTACAGAGATGAAAGTTTCCCTGGAGAGTCATCCAGACCTACAGCACATTTTTCATGGGTGATCAATTTTATGTGAGATTACTGGCTTGCTTGATACTGTAGCATAGTTTAGCCTATGTTGATTGGTGTATCTAATAGTACTTATTAATTTTTATTGTTCATTTTTTCTTTAGTGTCCTTCTCATCCCACAAGAATGCATGGCATAATGCCAAGAGGTTTTATCTGTTTTGTTACTAATCTCTAACCCCTGAAACACTACCTGGCACATCTTAGATATTTATTAGATGAGCAGAATGAAGTAATATATAATTTTAAAAAGCAGGCTAGGTGTTGCAGCTCAAATCCCAGCAGTTTATGAGGCTGAGGGAGGAGGATCAGTTGAGGCCAAGAGTTCGAGACCAATCTGGGCAACATAGCAAGACCCCAGTGCTACAAAAATTTTTAAAAAATTAGCCAGGCATGGTGGTACATGCCTATAATCCCAGATACTTGGGAGGCCAAGGTGAGAAGATTGCTTAAGCTCAGTTTGAGGCTGCAGTGACCCAAGGTCTCACCACTGTACTCCAGCCTGGGGAGCAGAGTGAGACTATATCTATTATATATTATATGTAAATTTATATATATAATATATATTAAATAAAATTTCACAAGTGTTGTGAAAGAGAAATATTCCAGAGTATTAGCAGGGTGACCTCACCTATTCAGTGGATTAGCATAGTCTTCTCTAATGAAATGACTTTTAAGCCAAATTCTGAAAAAAATCAATAGTAGTGAGTTAGGTGATGAGAATTACAGAACCAGGAGGCACTGTCTTGCAAGGCTCTGAGCAATTACACTCGGACCAGTGCTAGGAAGGAGTTGCAGTGTCATGAGAGCCTATGATGGGAGGATTTGGCCCCTTCAGGGCAAACAACAGTGTAACAAAAGCCATTGGTAGGAAGGAAGAAAAAATAAAATTAGGGGAGAAAAGGTGAGATCATATACAATCAAGTAAATTTGAGGTACAATAATATGTTAACAATTATGCCAAGAATGTAACAGCATATATTGAAGAATTTACAGAAGGCATTATGGAAGAGTGAGAAATGAGCTGGAATTTTAGCTGCAGATGAGGATGAGAGAGGAAAAGAAAGCAGGATACCCCACTGCTCACTGGGGTCTGATGCTACGCAGAGCAAAGATCTCACATAAACACAGACACAGGAATGCCATCAGCACAGATGTAAAACCGTGGGGAAACCAATGTAACTAGAATTGAAGGGAGCATTTTGAGGGCAAACTCCTATTGCAAAAGCTAATGGGATAGATAAGATGGGATCAGTTCCTTGGGAGCTGCTAATGCCTGGACTGAGAATATGATCAAAGCAGTGTGATGAAAAAAGTATTTAGGAAGATGACTCAGGCACCAGTGGCAGAGCAGCCCCAAAGTTTTTAATGAGAGGCAAGTTGAATGGCCCAAACCACTGCTCCATCTAGCAAATATTTATCAAGCAACTACTATATACAATGTAAATAAGGCATTATTTTTAATGTCTAGAATATATTCCTTAACTTTCTGGTTCTGATATTTGTAATAAATGTGAATGTTTACATGTACAAATAATTACTCAGATGCCCTGTGAATGTCAGACTAAAACTGAAAATTGGGATCAGATTGAAGTATATCAAAACCACTAGACAATTTAATTTCTACAGTCCCTTTACCTGGAAAGTTGCTTACTTAGAATTCTTGTTTTGAATTAAGAAGGACACACAGTTTAGTTGCCTCTAGGGATTTGGGCCTTTTACAGGTTATTTTTAGAAAGATTTGTTTTGGGAGAGGTCAGTTGGTCTACAATTCCAGCTGAAAAGTTTTATGGCTAGAGCTAATTAGTTTCCTTAGTATTATTTTTGGCCCTTCTCTAATCTCTGTTCATAATAGGAAAATACACTGAAAATTGCTCCAATTCCACAAAGAAATAGGAGAGTCATGATGCCTTAGTAGAAAGAAGCTACAAGAAGAAATAAGTCAGTTAAAAGGAACATATTAAAAACGAGTAAAATAATGTATGATCAATAATACGTAGTCTGAATATTGAAAACATTTTAGAAGGATTATATCTCAGAAGATCATAAAATATCTTGACCCCTCCCACTTGGAAGTATCACAAAATTGCCCTACGATCATAAGTAATTCTCTTTCAAGTCTTCCAGAATGCCAAGATGATATATAGTTCCTATCAGTCTAATTGTCTGAGTAATGTTTAAAGTATATATATAAAATAACACCTATAAATGAGACATTTTCAGAAAGAACTACATATTTATCTTTTTTTGCTATAAGATGACCTATCAATTCATCCTTAAATACTAACCCTGATGAAAGTCTTCAAGAATTTTTTGCAGATACTTATCTTGAATACAGTATACACTGAATAGCAATAGAAATTATACATTCTTGGACAGTATGAAAACTAATGTGTCAAAGTTAACATTTCATAAGGTGTATTGAAAAAAATTGTAGAGTTCTCTTAAGAAGATTTGGAGAATTCTGGTTCTGCCAATATGGAGTAGCCCATTCCTCCCAGGTCCTCCCTCTTGCAGTTGAAAAACCCTGGACCTAACACAAGCCGAGGAAGACTCTGAAAGGTGAAAACCAAGAGGCAGACAATCTAACAGCCTTAGGATTTGTGGAACTACATGGAAGCAAGTTCTCTGGGTTTTTCTATTGCTTCCTGTATGTTCCATATAGGAGCTTACAGTTGCAGCAGGGTCAAGCAGAAGTGGATCTAGCATGCATCCTTCCCACCTTCACCTCCTCCGAAGAGTAATAGACAGGGGTAATCCAATTCCCCCACTGGATGGTCTCTACATGGCCAGGCAGAGAGCTAATCTTGCATCTCCCAAACACGAAGCAGGTGGTGTTTTTATTCCCCTGCTAGCATTGTGACCATGGAGCTGAGTAGGGAGCTGACCATAACCCTTCCCTGTTCAGTAGAAATAGGTGGTGGCCTGAGTCCCTCACGAAACTCCATCTCCACCTGCTACTACAACTGTGATGAATCTTTAGGAACTGATGTGGAATGAAAAAAAAGAAGCCACTCCCAAAAGGTTGCAACTCTGGGATTCCATTTATACAATAGTCTTAAAATGACAATTACAGAAATTAAGGCTGGGCGCAGTGGCTCACGCCTATAATCCTCACACTGTGGGAGGCCAAGTGATCTGTAGATCACTTGAGGTCAGGATTTCAAGACCAGCCTGGCCAACGTGGTGAAACCCCATCTTTACTAAGAATACAGAAAAGTTAGCTGGGCATGGTGGCAGGTGCCTATAATCCCAGCTACTCAGGAGGCTGAGGCAGGAGAATCACCTGACCCTAGGAGGCGGAGGCTGTAGTGAGCTGAGATTGCCCCACTGTACTCCAGCCTGGGCAACAGAGTAAGATTTCATCTCAAATAAATAAATTATATATGTGTGTGTATATATATATATGTGTATATATATATATATATATACATATATATACATATATATATATATACACACACATATATATGTGTATATATATATATACACACTGAAATGTTTCTGTAATATATGTGTGTGTGTGTGTATGTGTGTGTGTGTATATGTGTGTGTGTATATATATATATACACACACACACACACACACACATATATATTACAGAAACATAGAAAAGATCAGCCAGGCCTCAGAGGTTGGGAAGCAGCGAAGGGGAAGGAGGAAGAAGTTATATAGCAAATGAGAGATCCTTGTGAGGATGGAAATGTCCTATATGAATGTCAGTATCTTGGCTGTGATACTGTACTATGTTTTTTGAAGAAGTTACCATTGGAGGAAACTTGAGAAAAGGGTACATGGAACCTCTGTATTATTTCTTACAACTCTACATGAATCTGCAGTTATCTCAAAATTAAAAGCTTAAAAGGGATTTAATCAACAGGTATGAGATTATTCATTTTAAGGAATCTTCCAATTGTCAGATTAAACATTATTATTTTGTATTTTAATATAAAGTTATTCAATTTCAATATAAAATTATTGTTTCTAAACCAAAACAGGAGAGGTAGTTATCTCCATTTTCTGGAGATTGGGCTAAAAAATTTTTCTTCATCTAATAGATTGGATATCAAAATTCTATCACATTAGTATTCATTCAATCATTCAACAAACATTTGTTAAGAACCAACTATGTACCCTGCTCTAAGTTATAGGAATAAAGTGATGAATGAAACAAACTGAATACTTGCTCTCTGGTGCTTACCTTATGAGAGAAGTCCTCTATTTCACTCACGTTGGTCAACTAGTTCTTTTTCACTATGCAATCAGATTAACTTTCTCTCAGGCCTTTGCCATGATATAAATCAATCACGCTGAAAGGTTGTGTTTCCTATCTACTGCTTTGTTAGGTTGAAATACTTCTTTCTTCCTTTGCATTAATAATCCTTAGTGAAACTAAAAGGATATCTGAAGATATACTAAGATAGGAAGATGAAAGAATGTGAGTCGCTTAGGATTTTACTGGAAAAGCTCTCTAAGCTGAAAATGTTTTGAGTTAGGATCAGTTCTCACTCTGTGTTAATATCTGTATCTACACATGGGATATAATGTGATGGAGGGAAACCAGAAGTAAATCTGAGATTTTTCTTACTGGCATTGATGATTTCAGGCTTTTCAGTGACCTATCTATGGCATCATTTTGAGTGTCACAAGGATAAGGTTTACATTAAAACACGAAGGGCTTTTAGAGGAAAAACTTAACTCTATTTCTAAAATAATGAAATTAGTTTTTTTAATAAATACTTGATTGCATTTATTTCATAAATACACATCAAACACCTACCACAAGCACTATGAAGAATACAAAGATATTGTATCATAGATCCTTTCACCAATAAGCTCTTAAAGAACTTAGCCAAATCTGAAGTAGGGTATATATGGATACAGAACATGAAAAGATGGTTCATAAGGAACCAAATGGACTTGTCCTCCCATATGTGGTGTCCAGTGTAGTTCCTGACATAAACCCACATGAGAATATAAAGATGAAAAAATATGAAAGTCAGAAACACAAATATGGAGGCACAGTGAGCTTTGCAAATAGCCCTAAAACATCAGCTTTTTTATGACATGTATTTACATGTGTTTTGCCATTTTATGCATGTCCTTGATAAAAACAATATGATTGCATGCTTCATTACCATTCAAGTACCAACTGGAGGCTTCACAGATTCTACCACTTTGTATACAGACAGCATAAACAGAAGAAATACTTAAACTTTTCTATTTCACATGCAGCCATAAAAAGATTGTTTATCCAGCTGAACTCTTTCATGTGAGACACAAGAGCACTATAACCAAATACCCAAACCCAATGACAGGGCCTAACTCTTCCTAGAAATACAGTAATGAACTAACAAGCAAGTGGTCTTAAACTCAGTTTGGCTTTTCTGCTAGATAAATTAGCCATCATACTAAGTAAGTACATAATCTTTATCTTGACCCTCCTGCAGTGAGGTTTTTTTTGTTGTTGTTTTGTTTTTTTTAAGATGGAGTTTTATTCTTGTCACCCAAGCTGGAGTGCAATGGCGTGATCTCAACTCACTGCAACTTCTGCCTCCTGGGTTCAAGTGATTCTCTTCTCACGTCTCAGCCTCCCAGAGAGAACTGGGATTACAGGCGCACACCACCACGCCCAGCTAATTTTAATTTTTTTTTAGTAGAGATGGGGTATCACCACGTGGCCAGGCTGGTCTCAAAACTCCTGACCTCAGGTGATCCACCGGCTTTGGCCTCCCAAAGTGCTGAGATTACAGGCTTGAGCCACCTGCCTGGACTGCAGTGAGGATCTTTAACAGTTATCCAGATCCACCCCAGGTGTCCATTTTAGCAGTAATACTTTACCCCCTTTACAGTTAATCATGCACATAACAAAAGTTGCAGATAGGGCATTTATGAATTCCATTGATCTAACTCCAGGAATTAAGAGAAAATTTAACTTGGTATTTTGAATTCCCACTCAATTCAGTTAATTCAGAAATGCCTGGGCTGGGCACAGTGGCTCACGCCTGTAATCCCAGCACTTTGGGAGGCCGAGGAGGGTGGATCACGAGGTCAGGAGATCGAGACCATCCTGGCTAACATGGTGAAACCCCGTCTCTACTAAAAAATACAAAAAATTAGCCGGGCATGGTGGCAGGCACCTGTGGTCCCAGCTACTCAAGGGGCTGAGGCAGGAGAATGGTATGAACCTGGGAGGGGAGCTTGCAGTGAGCCGAGATCGCGCCACTGTACTCCAGCCTGGGTGACAGAGCGAGACAGACAGACAGACAGACAGAAAGAAAGGAGGAAAGGAGGAAAGAAGGAAAGAAAAAGAAATACCTAGAAGTAAAAACAATGAAACCAAGCACAAGTTGTACCAGAAAAAAACACCATAAACATAATACTATTCCATGTGCAAAATATATTAGTCATACTCATTTTGACAAAATATTCATCCATGCATTTTAACACATCTCTCAAACTATGTCATCCAGCTCAGTGTCCCTGATTTAAGAATAGTATACCAAGTAAAGCCACTCAAACATATTTAGCACTACTTTGATAACAGTCCATTAAAACTATTCGTAACTCTCTGTCTCTGTGGTAAATTATTAGATCTTGGATCACCTTAATGCCAGAACTGCTGTGGTCAGCACCATTAGAATGAACAGATAGAGACAGCTTGTGCTTCATCTGAAGACTCTGCTCCTTTGTCTTATTTGAAATAACATCCTTCATCCCAAGACCTGAAAGGGCTCGAGTTGTTGGGTAAAGCAAACATCTCTGTCATCTCTCAGACTGCTGCTGCCAGGCATCAGCAGGAGTGACTTTCGCAGCCTAAAAAGGAGAATTTGGCCCATCAGTTTAAATGACCTCTGAGCTATGTTATTTAATGGCAACCAAGAGAGTACAGTGAAATGTAACATGCAGGATTTTACAAGAAAGGAGGGCCAGGGTTGGTTTTGTTCCTCTTCTCAGATAAATCTGGTCTGTCGGTTATTCTGTGGAAAAGGTACTCACTCTCCTCCAAGGTCACTTGGATAAGAACCACAGATTTCTAGGAAAACCATGTTATTAAATTGGCTACTTACACACAGGAGGAGGATCACATGGCAGAATTTAGCCCAGGATGTTCTGGGCTGGGAACAAAAAAATCCTTTGGTAGGGAATCCCATTGCTAACTAGATATTCCCAAGATCTGAGAACATGAAAAGCAGGGTACTATACAGAGTTAGGGGAAATTGCGGGGCTAACAAATTCATGGAATGACTCATGGCAAAGTATTTGTGCAAACTGGCTGCAATGAAACCACCTAGGGAACATCAGGGCTATTTCACTAGATAGAGGCCACTGGTTTTGACTCACTGTGAAAAAATCCAAGATCTATTTGTGACAACTTGGATGAACCTAGAGGACATCACATTTAGTGAGATAAGTCAGGCACAGAAAGACAAATACCACCTGACCTCATACGTCAAATCTAAAAAGGCTGAATTCAAAGCAGAGAGTAAAATGATGGTTACCAGTAGGCCTGGGGAGGTGCTGGTCAAAGTGTACAAAAATTTCAATTAGACAGGAGAAATTCGTTCAAGGGATGTACTGTACAATGTGGTGGCTACTAATAACTATGTGGTTTTTTTTGTTTGCTTTTGAGATGGAGACTTGCTCTGTCACCCAGGCTGGGGTGCAGTGCTGTGATCTTGGCTCACTGCAGCCTCCACCTCCTGGGTTCCTGCGATTTTCCTGCCTCAACCTCCCGAGTAGCTGGAATTATAAGCACATGCCACCATGCCCAGCTAATTTTTATATTTCTAGTACAGACGAGGTTTTTCCATGTTGGCCAGACTGGTCTCAAACTCCTGACCTTGGGTGATCTGCCCATCTTGGCCTCCCAGAGTGCTGGGATTACAGGCATGAGTCACCGTCCCTGACCATAACTATGCATTCTTGAAAATCACTGAGTGTAAACTAAGTTTCCTTATCACGAAAAAAAAGAATTATGTGAAGTAGTACCTATGTAATTAGCTCAATTTAGCCATTCCAGTGTATACATATGCCAAAACATGTTGTACATAACATAAAATTGTCAATTCTAAAATAATTAAGAAAGGAAAAAACATCTAAGATCTGAGCTGCCTGAATCCCAGGATACAATGATGAGGAGAGGATACATTGACTTAGAACCCGCTTAGTTTGCCAGCAGCAATGGAAGAGGATTCCCTTGATCCAGAAAAATGGGTCAGGTTATAGAGACACAGACTCAGAGGTACGATAGATCTGGGATCGTTAAGTCACACCTTCCTCTTATAGACAAAAGTGGCACCAAAGCAGTGAGAGATGATTTGCCCAAGGGTAGCTAAGGAGTGGCAGAAACAAGTCTAGAAAGAATGTCTGTACCCCTCTAATGACAACCCCTATGTTCTTTACTTTGTAGTTGCCTTGTTTTTAATTTTTAAAAAACTACAAAAAAAAAAAACCTGCCATTATGGGTTGAATTGTGTCCCCCAACCTTCTTGCAAATTGAAATGTCACAGTCCTAACATTTAGTACCTCAGAATGTGACCTTCTTTAGAGAGAGGATCTATACTGAGGTAATGAAATTAAAGCTAGATCATTAGGAAGGACTTTAATCCAGCCTGACTAGTGTCCTTACAAAAATGGGAATTTGGACACAGATAGACATGCATAGAGGGAAAATGTAAAGAGACACAGTATAGGGAGGAGACAGTTATCTACAAGATAGGGGATGAAGGGAGAGGCTTGGAACAGATCCCTCCCTCATAGCCCCAGAAGGGACTAACCCTGCCAATACTTTGATTTCAGACTTCCGGCCTTCAGATCTGTGAGAAAAAATTTCTATTGTTTAAGTCCTCCAATTTGCAGTACTTTGTTATGGCCACCCCAACAAACTAATATACTTGCAAACCATGCAGATGTTTAGACAGAAAAAGTCAATACTCTCTCTCACCTTGACAATTTCATGCCCTTTAAGTAACTGATATTAGCATTGTGGAGTATATCTATTCACACCTTTTTCCATACACATGATTTTTACTGGTTCATTTTTAATTAAATTATGGTAGTACTTTGCAATGTACTTTTTCATCCATCTTCCAGATGGACTTGTATAACTCTCACTCATTAATTGCTAGGTAATATTCAATCTTATGTACTACTCTTCTGCTGGTTAACAATCAGGTTATTTCAGGTTATATAGCATCACAAAAAAATGCTGTGATAAACATCCCTGGACATATGTTTTCAATTTTAAAGCATAGATTTCTTAAATTAGAATTTCTCATTCAAGAATTATGTGCATTTCCTATTCTTCAATGCCCACCTCCACCAATGTATCAAAATATTTCTCAGCTAACAGTGCATATAAATTTCATAAACCTATTTGATTATGTTTCAAAAACCTGTTTAAAGAGAATGATAATCACAAAGAATCTGATTAGACCCTTAGATGGAGGTCTTTGTTGCATTCTGGTAGATCAGGAAAAATATAAATCATGAACACTATTTTCACCCACGCAGAAATAGAGTCCCTTCACAAATCCCTTTTTCCTGGATTTTGTTTTGTTTGTTTCTTGAGATGGAGTCTCACACTGTTGCCTGGACTGGAGTGCTGTGGCTCAATCTCGGCTCACTGCAACCTCCGCCTCCTGAGTTCAAGTGATTCTCCTCCCTCAGCCTCCCAAGTAGCTGGGATTACAGGTGCACGCCACCACACCCAGCTAATTTTTTGTATTTTTAGTAGAGACGGGGTTTCACCATGTTGGCCAGGCTGGACTCAAACTCCTGACCTCTGGATTCGCCCGCCTCAGCCTCCCAAAAGGCTGGGATTATAGGGGTGAGCCACCGCGCCCTGCCCCTTTTTCCTGTTTTTAATGGAATGTGTCCCATACAAACCATTGGTTTCCATGAATGTCCATTTTTATTACTTCTTTATGCATTTAAGGCAACCTGGAAATGCCAGTGCCAAAGCCCCAACTGAAGCTGACAGATGCTAGCCAGTGATTCTTTCAACTACAGAGTAATTTCCTGGTTCTAGCAAAAAGCATTGCAAGGTCTCTGTTCCCCTCAATCCACTCTCAATTAACAGATGAAGCTTTTGAACCTTGTGAAGAAGTGGGAATGCCCAGACATTTCACCTACCATGGAGTCTACCGGTGATTTCAGGGGAGAGCTGGCAGGAAGTAGAACACAGCCTGTGGAGATTCTGGGCACGTACTATGATTCCGAAGCCATTATTGAGGCAACTTTGCTGAAGTCAGGGCTCTTGGGAGAAAGGGACATGCATAGAGCATTTCTATTTCTGAGCAAATTGTCCATGACTTACTATGCAGATCTGCAGGAAAATGAATAATGTTGAGCTTGAAAAATGCACTGGGCTTGCAAATGCTTTTGTCATGTCAACACAACTGAGATTGGCACCTCAAGAAGAGTGGCTCATCCCTGACAGATCACTCATGTGTTCCTTTAAAAAATGAGAATTTAGGATGAGATTCAATCATAAATTATTCATTTGGGGGTTTTTTTCATTTTATTTCAGAACATTCTCCTGGTCATGTCTTAAGTGAATTTCTCCCTGGTCCCATCATTTACAAATGCAGACGATTCTCAGTAAAGGAGCCAGATCTTAAGCAAGGAGCCACCGGACTTCCCCTCCCTTAAGAGAAGTCACTCTAGCCCTCAGTTGCTGCCCTCAATTGCTACCCCCTTTCTAGGCCAGTAATAGCTGCAGCCCAATTAAGGCTGTAAAGGTGGTCCTTATTAACATTTTAAAAATAAAGCCATCTTCACCTAAACTTGGTAAGAACAAGTATTTTTCTTTCACCACCATCAAACCTCAAACACACCAAGATTTTCCTCTGTGAAATCACTGCATGTTTTATATGCTATATTTATGTCTCATTGTAAAGCATTCATTGGTTTATAGACCTTGGGTCCTCGAGGAAACATCACAAATCCTTATTATACTTCTTGGTATTAAATTTGGTGTTAGAATCTGATTTATCTGCCAGCCTAACTCACATGTAAACAGACATCTCTCTCAAAGCTTCTTCAAATTCAATAACCACCCCCCCACCAAAAATAGTTCATGCTAAAGCTCTAGCCTTGAAGTTCACTGCAGTTACATTATCAATGTGTAAGGGTAGTGATAAACAAATTGTACTTAGTTCTTTCCTCATTATGTTCACTTTTCCTTACACACACACACCCACACACACACAAGGGAGCAGAAAAGTACAATTTTGAAGGCCTTTGAAAGACAAGTATTGGTAGGCTTTCTATGTGAATACAGTAATCTTCTTTAAATGAAGGAATGAATCAATCACCACGAGGTGACTGTGAAGTCCAATAAACAGGGCAACAAATAATGATCATCTAATGAATGCAGATTAAAGACTCAGCCCAAGGACATTCCTCCTTATAAGTTCTCACCTTTCCAAGGAATGCAAATATTAAAAAATCTTCATATAAGTTTATGTTGCGATTTGCTTTCTAATTGCCACATAAGATTGTTCTGATGGGAACTTATATAGAAAATTTAATCATTTGAGTATCTTTTAAGAAATCTGATTATATGTAAGTTTTTTGAAGATGTCATCCTCCTGGTTGTTCCTTTTAGTGATCTTAAATAGCATAGCATTGCCAACTACAAAATGACAGAAGAAACCCTTTTCTCCTTTGACATTTTCAAAATACTGAAATATTTAAGTAGATGTTTAATAAGCATGATTATGTACTACTGAATATATTTCTAATGTGAAATGCACATTATACGTATGAAAAGCCAATCAGAACTTAATTCTCATTCAAGTTAGTAAAATGTTATTGTGTTCCTGTGATGTGCAAAGCATAATGCTAATAAGGAAGAGAGAAAAAGATATGGGATGGCCCCTGCCCTCAAGGAACTTCCAAATCAACTTACCTTTTTCTCTCTTTTTTTTTTTTTTTAATTTGAGATGGAGTCTCACTCTATCACCCAGGCTGGAGTGCAGTGGTGCAATCTCAACTCACTGCAGCCTCCGCCTCTCAGGTTCAAGCAATTCTCCTGCCTCAGCCTCCCAGGTAGCTGGGATTACAAGTGCCCACCAACATGCCTGGCTAATTTTTTGTACTTTTAGTAGAGACAAGGTTTCACCATGTTGGCTAGGCTGGTCTCGACTCCTGACCTCAGGTGCTCCACCCACCTCGGCCTCCCTAAGTGCTGGGATTACAGGCGTGAGCCACCATGCCCAGCCACCTGTTTCTCTTTACGTGAACTAAATGGTCTTTAGTTTTCAAAGTAGAAAGAAATTTTGAACAATAGTTTCTATATCAAGGGTCCTCATAAATCTCATGTGCAGTTCTCATGCTCAGGAATGAGAAAAGCCACTGAAAACAAACAACATATTTTTTAGACAAATACAGACCAGTTGTGGGGGTTTTCTAGATCAACCAAAATGATACTTTTGAAAATCAAGATAGGATAGCATATTTAGAAAAAATATACAATATTTAGATTATGATTTAATCTTTATTTTGGTTGGATCTGAACAGTATTTTGAAGTTATTCTAGAAATACAAGGAAAGACTCTAGTGTAATTTTATTCATAAAAAATCAAGAAAACTACTGATTTTGCACATAAGTCAAAAACAAAGTACAGGTGAAAAATATGGTTAAATTATAGAATATTAAACATCATGAGGTCAGGAGATCTAGACCACGGTGAAACCCCATCTCTACTAAAAATACAAAAAATTAGCCGGGCGTGGTGGCGGGCGCCTGTAGTCCCAGCTACTCAGAGAGGCTGAGGCAGGAGAATGGCGTGAACCCGGGAGGCGGAGCTCGCAGTGAGCCGAGATTGCGCCACTGCACTCCAGCCTGGGCAACAGAGCAAGACTCCGTCTCAAAAAAAAAAAAAAAAAAAAAATCATGAACTTTCTGTTGTGGGTTTTTTCTGAAATATTATTCAACAAGTTGTATAACATCTTTGTACAGTAAATTAAGGGTTACCTTGTAAAAATTTGAAGTTATGAAGTCAATTATTAAAATATTATTTCAGAATATTTTCATAGATGAACTAAAGACATATTCAAATAAGGTGGTTATAAGTTACTTTCTATGTTTGTAGAATTTCCAAAGCCTTTGAATCCTATAGGTTTGTAGAATTGTATCTTTTGACATCTTGTAAAAAGATAACTGAAAAATATGGTTCAGCGGATTTGAAACTGCCCGTACAACAGTTCCCAAACAGTATTGATTAGTAGATCAATTTCAAACTAATGGGTGGTTGTTAATTTTATGCTAAAGAAATCTGCCCTTGGTTCTGTTCAAATATTAAGAGTGATTTGGATGAGGACATGGATAATCTGCTTATCAAACCCATAGATGACAAAGGTGATGCAGACAGCAACTCTGCTGGTTGATCAAGTAGAGTCAGTTGGTCTCAATAGGATAGAATGACGTACTGGATTACACGAAAATGAATAGGATAAATGTATAAATCTGGCACATGAACTTATAAAAATGTATGAGTATAGAAGAGCAATGGTGCAGCCAACTGTAGTACACACTCATAGATTTCAATTCCAATACAAAAGCAGGTGAGGTGTGGGTAGGAACTAATATTTACTGAATGCCTTAAGCTCCTAACCACAGGCATCAGAGAGACCCAAGCATTGATATTATTCCCATTTTATAGAGAAATAGAGACATAAAATAGTTTCCCCTATGTCCTACCAATTACAAAAGGCGAATCTGGAATTTGAACCTAGAGCAATCTTTCTGTAAAGCCCTGCTTTTATCAAGCCATTGTCATATAAACAATGCAATAAAGATACTGTAATAACTAATGTAATCCTGGGTTATTAGTTCGTTTCCACACTGCTGATAAAGACATACCTGAAACTGGGAACAAAGAGAGGCTTAATTGGACTGAGTTCTACATAGCTGGTGAGGCCGCAGAATCATGGCAGGAGGCAAAAGGCACTTCTTACATGGTGGCATCAAGAGAAAAATAAGGAAGAAGCAAAAGCGGGAACCCCTGTTAAACCCATGAGATATTGTGAGACTTATTCACTATCATGAGAATAGCACAGGAAAGACGGGTTCTCAGGTTGAATTATCTCCCCAGGGTCTCTCCCACAACATGTGGTAATTCTGGGAGATACAATTCAAGTTGAGATTTGGGTGGGGACACAACCAAACCTTATCAGTTACATTAGCAGAAGTAGAAGGCAGAACAAAGAAATAGTAGTCTTTCTCTAGTTTACATTAAGTCAGATATTTATGGAAATCTAATGTAAAGATTAACACATACATACATTCATCAAGATGAAAAGAGAAAAACAAATAGGAGGGTATTTATACAATGAAATACTACTCATCACTAATAAGGAACAAACTACCGATACAACAACATAGGTGATCTAAAAAAAAAAAAAAAAAAGTTGAGCAAAAGAGTGTATGCTGTTTAATTCCACTAGTATGAAGTCCATGAAAAGGCCTAACTCATCTATGCTGATAGAACAGTAGCTCCCTCTGGGAAGGTTGCCTGGAAAGGAGCGTAGGGAATTTTCTGGAATGATGAAATGTTTTATATCTTGATTGAGATGGTAGTTACAGAAGTATATGCTATTGTCAAATGTATTAAACTATACACTTAAGATTTGTGCATTCTATTATATGGAAGATATACCTCAAGTCAAAGAAAAAGTAATGTATAGAAACTAGAGACTATGGTACTATGGCAATGAAGTATCAAGAAATCATGACCTATGTGAAACATGCCATCTAAGAAATACTATTTGCAAACATTTACTTTATTAGTAACAAGTCCAGGAAAAGGGAGATAGAATGAGGTATAATATTGATGTTTAAAATTATACCCAAAGAGAAAAGAATAGTCATAAGTACTTTTTAGGGAGTGTAATTAGGATGAATAAGTAGACATTTTACCTCAGTCTAAAAATTGTCTACAGTCAAAGCAGTTCAAACATGAAATTATCTGCCTGTGAAGTTATAAATTCCCTACTGTTCCAAGTGCCAGGCAGAGCCAGACAGCCTCCTGTCATAATGTTGGTAGAGGATACTTGGAACCTAAAGCAGTTCTCACCAGTGCTGACACTATGCAGCTATGTCCTGAAACACACCTTGAGCCTCCATGGATGAAGCTCACATACTAAATGGCATCTAGACTCTCAACCCCACTTTCAATCTACTCACAACCCTTAGGACACACAAACCCCGGGTCCACAAACCCACGTGCCAGTGATTAGCAGAAGCAGCCTCTACCCAACTTTTACTCCAACCCTACCCCATGCTCCAATGTCAGATTCTAAAAAACAATGGTTAAAAAAATACATTTTCAGGTTTGGGGCACTTCTTAATAAATAATTTTTTGGTTCACCAAAGATTAAGTTATTTAACCTCATCTATTAATGAGGGTTACTAAGTATCTAGCATGCTCTGAACACTGGAAATATAAGCAAAAAAAGAAAACAGTCCCTATTTGGTGGAGCTTACATTCTTGGTTGACATCAAGTGGCTTAGGACAAGAACATCTCTGTTCTTTGGACCTATCCCTAGTGTTTAACTCTGCTGGACACATAAGAGGGTGATGAATAAATACCCATTAACTTAACTTGATGTGAGAAACCAACAGAGCAGGAGTACATAAAAGCCTCATGGGGGAGACAGGGCTTATCCAAGATTTAGACATGGTATTTTGCTACTCAGCTCAGTAAAAATCTGTTAGATGTCAGATGTTGACAAAACACTCATTTTCACCATTGTTCCTACACCTCAATAATAAGCCAATACACTGTGACTCAATGGATTTACTCTGAATTTACAATTTGGTTAATGTTATCCCCCAGGAGGGACTCTAAGAGCCTTAGTAGAGCTTAACAAAATTGACTTCAATAAAATAAAAGGAGTGATGCTGCTGAGCTATGTCCAATAAATCACAGAGTCTATTAAGCTGACATTAATTTATAATTTCAGGCACAGCAATAAAATTATTCACAATGCATACCTTTAAATTGGATGAGAAGCCCAGGTAGCAAAGTCTGAATGCAGCAAATCCTTCTAGAATAAAAACAGAAAACAGTCTCTATGGCAATAGCTTTGGGGAGTTGCCTTTAACCTCACCTAATGAGCCAACAAAATGTTTTAAGTGTACACCAATTCAAGAACTTAAATTGACTAGACCAACATTTTAAGACCTGCTGAAACACTAGCTGCAAGCTTTACAGATTGACTCTCCAAGGAAAATTAGGTATTTGCTATACACGCCTCAGAGGTGAAAAGTTCAAAGGAAAGTGTGTATAAATTACACATACATAAGGATGAGCATTAACAATTCTGTTAGTTCTGTCTATGTACTTCCTCCATGTGTAATCTTTTCCTCTTCTGTTCTCTTATCTGTAAACCTTTTTTTGGTCTCTAGCTACTGCCCACCACACACAGTCATATTAAATTTTTCAATGGAAAAACGTAAAACACATTTCCTCAAAGATCTAAAGTCATCAGGAAGGAGTGGGCAGGTGTGTCTGCAAATCAGTACATTCACACATTTGGGAAAGCACAGAGGGGAGAAGGAAGAGGAAAATCATATAAAAAAAAACTGCTCTAAAGGTGATCCTACTGAGTAAGGGGCTGTGTCAAAAACTAGAAGCACTATACCAAAGGGCATAGTGGCCATTCGCCAGAAGGGAAAATGGTGAGAAGGAGGCACTGCAGCAGAAAACAGCTTGGAAAGTATCGAAAACTGCTATCTACTTGATATTTGAGAAACCTCACATTTGGGTAGTTTGGTGCAATGTAGCTAAATGTTTAAACTAAACCTCACAGTGGTCGGAGGAATAAAAACAAGGTGATAAAACCTTTTTCTAAGAGTAGGCATAAGAGGTGATAAAACCGTTTCCTAAGAGTAGACATAAGAATAACTTAATTTGGCCAGCACTTTGGGAGGCAGAGATGGGCAGATCACTTGATGTCAGGACTTTGAGAACAGACTGGCCAACATGGTGAAACCCCATCTCTACTAAAAATACAAAAATTAGCCGGGTGTGGTGGCAGGCACCTCTAATTCCAGATACTCGGGAGGCTGAGGCAGGAGAATCTCTTGAATCTGGGAGTGAGAAGTTGCAGTGAGCCGAGATCGCGCCACCACACTCCAGCCTGGGCAACAGCGAGACTTCGTCTCAAAAAAAAAAAAAAAAAAAAAGAAAGAAAAGAATAACTTTATTCACCTTTGGCAACTTTTCCTAAGTCACCCCATGTCATCTATGTCAGTCTGTATTATACCCAGGGAATCCAAGAAAGTGAAATCGCTGTAGGGAACTGTCACCAGCCCTGTGGCTTCCCCTGGGTAGGGGATATTCTGAAAATGGGATTATCAGTGACTGACAAGTTCCAATATTAACATTAGACTTTCGAAAGGTGAAAACTTGTAAATAGAAACTCGGGAATAGATAGTAATATATATGTATTTATATAGAAAAGGAAAAGGCATGATGAAATATGTAAAGATTACTCAGTACCTATAAATAAACACTTAAGAGGGAAGAAACCAGGGAATATGACTAAAAAGACAATGAATTAGAACTTTTAACTCAATAAGTCACTTTTCTAGAAGGACAAAAAAATAAATCACTGCCACACTTAATGACTTTTCACATTCTGAGGAAGACGGGAGTTTCAATGTAATTTGATACATATATGAATGTTATGTGTAAGTCACTAGGCTAGGTGCCATAAGGATGTATACAGATTTTAAATATAAAATGGCCAGGTGTGGTGGCCCACGCCTGTAATCCCAGCACTTGGGAGGCTGAGGCGGGTGGATCACGAGGTCAGGAGATAGAGATCATCCTGGCTAACACAGTGAAACCCTGTCTCTGCTAAAAAATAAAATACAAAAAATTAGCCGGGCAAGTTCACACATGCCTTAGTCTCAGCTACTCAGGAGGCTGAGGCAGGAGAATCACTTGAGCCCGGAAGGCAGAGGTTGCAGTGAGCAGAGATCGTGCCACTGCACTGCAGCCTGGGTGACACAGCGAGACTCCATCTCAAAATAATTCTTGGATTTTGCAAGATGGCAGGGGAAATTAGTCACACAGACAGATCCCACTTTACAAGGGGCACACTGATCCTAAAAGGTCAGTTGGGAGCTAGCTCTTCGAAGCATAGAGGAATTACCATGGGGGAAAAAAAAAATCATAGAGTTGGGAGAAACAGTACACTATTTTACGTTTGAATTTCTGAGTGGAAAATTCAGGCTATAAGAAGGAATGAATAAGAGGTAAATTGCAAATTTGTACTTTGAATCAATTAGAAATGTAAACTGTTAGGACTGTCAAACTAATCTTAACCCTATGCTAACTCGAAGATAATTTCTTTAGAATAACCCAAATAGATGGTTTGTCTTTTCTTTCAACTGTATTCATATATTTGTTCAGTGCATTCTAAAAACTATTGAGTACAACGCCAAGGGTGATGGATTAACAGGTTATTAAAAATTGATTTTATTTTAAATAGTTTTGCATTTCAGGTTTTATTTCATCAATTTTACTCTTTTCCCTATTCACAAGCAAGAAGTATAAAATTCCCCCCCTCAATTTTTCAAAATGGAACTAACAGTAAACAGAAGAAGTTATCTCTAAAACTTTTTCGGCCAATAGTGATGGAGAGGAGACAGATTGCTAGGCATGTGGTTACCAACAGAGTGTACATGAATAAGTCAGTCTGCACTTCCCATGCTGTGGCCAGAAGGAAGAACCCAAAGAGGGTCTGCTTTAAGAAAAATAAGAACCTCATTGGTGAGGTTGTTGCCCAATAACAAGATTTTGGAAATTTCTTATTCCAAGTTTATTCACCCTCTCACCCTCTCCTGTGGTGAATAAATGCTATAGAGCCACCATTTTATAGCATCTGTGGTGACAAATGCTAAAGAACCACCACAGGGAAGAAGTGTTGCTTAGGTTAAAGCCTCCGTTGGGTGTGCATCTTCCTGGTATAATTGAGATCTGATGTATTTGTGTTTTGAGTATGTCTATTTAAAATTAATACTCTTTTGTAAAAATATTAAGTAGTGTTAGAATTAATACAGTGAGATCAAAGTCATAAATTGAGCTGTGCTGATAATATCAATTGTATATAGCTCTCTAGAGATTTTTATTCTGGTTATTATAAATGTGGATATGTTTTTACCAGCTATTACCCACATCCTCAAAATGCAATACTCAAGGTCATCACCACTTGCCCCTATGAGCTCCTTACTCAAGACATAATATCCCTCTATAAGAAAGCTATAGTAAAATAGTTTTGTTAGAACATCTGCTAGGAAAGGCTCATTTTTTTAAATCAACAATGGCTAAGATGTCAATGGCTCCTTTTTAATGCTGGTGCCATTGCATATGCATGGCACAAACTTCACAGACAAACCACATCCATGCATGTGGGAGAAATTAGAACTGACACACGAGAATAATCCATAGTCAGCAACAGTAGTCCCAGTACCAAGAGTTCAGCTGTAAACAGTGTCTAGCATTTTCAGTTTGGGTTATAACCAATTATTTTATTAGACTCTTAAAGATCCAAGTAATACAGTATAAGGCACAAGAATTCCACAGTTGTTCAATATAAACTGGCCTGGAGAAGAAGAAAAGGCAAATGGATAAGAGGCTACATCATGAAATGGAGTAAGGGATGATAATGGCTTTGAAGAGGGAGGGAAGCAGTTGGCCTTTAGAAAACAACTTTCCCAGTGGGTTCCCCCCCACACACTCTGCTTCTGCTTTCCATGGCATTTTCCCTTCTACTCTGAATGTGTCTGTTCCCCAAAATCCATAATGGCTTCCATAAGAGATGTGATAGAGGCTGTAAGCCTCAGAGCTAAGTAAAGCTAGGCAAGGCCAAGAACAACTGTTTGCATGAATCACTAGTTATAATCTGGGTCTTTATGAACTGACTTCGTAACTACCTGTGAAAAGATAATTGGAAGAAAGATATGAGATGAAAGGAAAGGGTTTGTGTAAAGTAGCAGAGTTAGATAATATCATAGTATCAATAATATAATTTGGATATTTGTCCCCTCCAAACTCTCATGTTGAAATGTAATCCTCAGTGTTGGAGATGGGACTGGTAGGAGGTGTTTGGATCATGGGGGTAGATCCCTCATGAATGGCTTAGTGCCATTCCCTTGGTGATGAGTGAGTTCACACGAGATCTGGTTGTTTACAGGTGTGTGGCACCTCCCTTGTCTCTCTTCCTCCCATATTTGCCATGTGATATGCCTGCTCACCTTTCACCTCCTGCCATGATTGTAAGCTTTCTGCGACTTCAGTAGGAGCAGATACTGGTACCATACTTCCTATACAGCCTGTGGAACTGTGAGCCAATTAAGTTTCTTAAGTTACCCAGCCTCAGGTAATCTTTTATAGTAACATGAGCAGACTAATACGGAATCATAGGCAATGAATTAGGTTTTAGAATTAAGCTTAATTGTATTAAAGTTTGTTGAATGAGTGAGCAAATGAACAAGTGAGGCTATGACAATATCCACCAACCACTAAAAAGTTGACTTTGTAATTTCTCAGTTCCAGTAATCAGTAGCCACAGATTGCAATAGAGTTGACTTAAGAAATGAGAGCAGGCAGCAATATGAGTGAGTATACAGCAATGAACCTCAGTCCTAAAGGCTAAAGTACAATTGCCTTGACCAAGTCACAAACTTTGTGAGACTTGGGAAAGAAAAACACAATCAATTCTGATGAAAGAAAAGAATTGACATGGGGGAGGCAGAGTAAGATGGCCAAACAAAACCCTCCAGCAAATGCTCCCCCTGCAGAAACACCAAATTGAACAACTTATCCACACAACAACCAAAAATAGGTGGGAGATCACAGTATCTGGTTTTAACATATCAAGGAAAGAAGCCCTAAAGAAGGTAGGAAACACAGCCTTAAACTGCTGATACACCTCCTGCCCCATCCCAACAGCAGCTATGTGGCATGGAGAGAAAATCTGTGTGCTTCTGGGAGGGAAAGCACAGGTATTACGGGACTTTTCTTCAGAACTCAGTGCTGGCTTGTCACGGCAGAAAGCAACACGGTCCAGTTAGAAAACTGAACTTGCCCAGTGGGTTTTCCCCACCAACTCTGCTTCTAAGTGCACCCATGGAGGGAGCACTTAAACCAGCCCTAGCCAGAAGGGAATTGCCCATCCCAGCCGTCAGAGCCTGAGTTCTGGCCAGGCTCACCACCACAGGATAACGTGCTCTGGGGACCTCGAACTTGAAGGTTGGTCTAGGCCACAAGGACTACAATTCCTTGGCAAGTCCTGCTGCTGTGCTGGGCTTGGAGCCAGTGAACTTCGGATGCGCATGACCTAGTGAGGTATTAGCCGCCAGGTGGCCAAGGGAGTGCTTGCATCACTCCTCTGCCAACCCAAGGCAGTGCAGCTCACAGCTCATGGAGAGACACTTCTCTTATGGTTGAGAAGAAGAGAGAGAGGATAAAGAGGACTTTGTCTTGCAAATTGGATACCAGTCCAGCCACAGTAGAATAGGGTGCCAGGCAGAGTGGTCTATTTCAGGACCTAGTTCCCAGAAGACTTATCTAGATACCTTCTGGGCCAGAATGGAAACTGCTGCCTTGAAGGGAAGAAACCAGTCCCGGCAGGATTCATCACTTGCTGTCCAAAGAGCCCTTGGGCCTTTAATAAACATCAGTGGTATACAGGCAGTACTCAATGGGCTTTGGGTGAGAACCAGGGCTAGCTGTGCTGGCTTCAGGTGTGACCCAGCACACTCCCAGCTGTGGCGAGAGACTCCTTTTGCTTTAGGAAAGGAGAGGATAAAGTAAAGGGAACATCGTCCTGCAGCTTGGGTACCAGAATGACCACAGTGAAGTAGAACACCAAGCAGGTTCCTGGGGTCCCCAATTCTAGGCTTTGGCTTCTGTGTGGCATCTGTGGACCTATCCTGGAGGGAGAAACCCAGTACCGGCAGCATTCATCACAAGCTGACTAAAGAGCCCTTGGGGCTTGAGTGAACACTGGTGGTAGTCAAGCAGTGCCTGCCATGGGCCTGAGGAACTAGGGGCCATAGGGAGAGAATTCTTCTGTGTAAGGAAAGGAGAGGGAAGAGTGGGAAAGAGGTTCATGGGTGCCAGCTCAGCCACAGTAGAACAGAGAACCAAGTAGAGTCCTTAGGTTCCCAACTCCAGGCCCTGGCTCTGAGATGGTATTTCTAGACCTGCCTTGAGTTGGGATAGAGGAAGCTCATCACCCTGAATGGCAGGACACAAGCCTGGCTGGATTCACTACCTGCTAACTAAAGAGTCTTGGGTCTTGGATGAACATTGGCAGTAGTCAGGCAGTGGTCACCACAAGCCTTGGGCAAAACCCAGTGCTGTGCTGGCTTTGGGACCGACTCAGCACAGTCCCAGTGGTGGTGGCCACAAGGGTGCTTGTGTCACCATTTGCCCAGCACAAGGCAGCTCAGCACAGAGAGAGGGAATCTGTTTGGAGGAAAGTAAGGGAAGAGAACACAAGTCTCTGCCTGGTAATCCAGGGAATTCTCCCAGATCTTACCCAAGAGCACAAAGGTAGTACCCTTTACGTCTATAAGAGTCACAGCATTACTGGGGTCGGGGTGCCCCCTAATGCAGATAAAGCTGCAGTGACCAAATATTTAGATCACAATATTCAATTCCCTTTAAATACTTAGAAAGGCTTCCCAAGAAGGATGGGTACAAACAAGCCCAGGCTGTGAAGACTACAATAAACAACTGACTCTTCAGTGCCCAGATAAATGATGCACATCCATAAGCATCATGGACCATCCGGGAAAATGTGACCTTACCAAATGAGCTAAATAAGACACCAAGGACCACAGATATGTGACCTTTCAGACTGAGAATTCAAAATAGCTGTATTAAGGGAACTCAAAGGAATTCAAAATAACAGTGAAAGAATTCTAAATCTTATAAGATAAATTTAACAGAGATTGAAATTTTTTAATCAAACAGAAATTCTGGAGCTGAAAAATTCAGTTGACATACTGAAGAATGCATCAGTCTCTCAAAAGCAGAATTGATCAAGCAGAAGAATTAGTGAGCTTGAAGACAATGTGAAAATACAGTTAGAAGAGACAAAGAATTTTAAAAAATGAGGCACACCTATGAGATCTATAAAAGAGCCTCAAAAGGGCAAATCTAAGAGTTACTGGCCTTAAGGGAAAGTGTAGAAAGAAAGACAGGTGTAGAAAATTTAGAGGATAATAAAAATGAGCAATTATGCCAGTAAGTTAGAAAACCTAGAAGAAATGTATAAATTCCTACGTACATACAACGTAAAAAGATGAGCCATGAAGAAATTCAAAACCTGAATAGTCTAGTAACAAGTAATAAGATCTAAACTTTAATAGTCTCCCAGCAAAGAAAAAGCTAAAACCTAATGGCTTCACTGCTGGATTTTATCAAACATTTAAAGAACTAATACCCATCCTACTCAAACTATTCCATACAAATAGAGGAGGAGGGAATACTCCCAAACTTATTCTACATGATCATTTTTACCCTAATGCAAAAGCCAAAAAAAAAAAATACATCAAAAAAAAGAAAACTACAGGCCAGCTTCCCTAATGAGCATTGATGCAAAAATTCTCAAAATACTAGCAAACTGAATTCAACAACACTTTTAAAAGTTCATTCATCATGACCAGGTGAGATTTATCCTTTGGATACAAGGATGGTCAAACCTATGCCAAAGAAAAAAAAATCAATCAATCAATGCGACACATTATATCAATATAATGAAGAAAAAACCATATGATCATTTCAATTGATGCTGAAAAAGCATTTGATAAAATTCAACATCTCTTCAAAATAAAAACCCTCAAAAAACTGAGTATAAGAGGAACATACCTCAGCACAATAAAAGCCGTAAACAATAGACCCACATCTAGTGTCGTACTGACTGGGGAAAAACTGAAAGTCTTTCCTCTAAGATCTAGAGCAAGACAAGGATACGACTTTCACCACTGTTATTCAACTTAGTGCTAGAAGTTCTAGTTAGAGCAATCAGACAAAAGAAAGAAAGGGCATCTAAACTGGAAAGGAAGAAGTAAATTATCCTTATTTGCAGATGGTATCTTATATTTGGAAAATGTAATGACTCCACCAAAAAACTATCAGAACTGATAAATTCAGTAAAGTTGCAGGATACAAAAATCAACATACAAAAATTGGTAGTATTTCTATATGCCAACGGTGAACAATCTGAAAAAGCTATTAAGAAAGTAATCCCATTTATAACAGCTACAAGTAAAATAAGATACGTAGGCATAAACCTAACCTAAAAAGTGAAAGATTTCTACAGTGAAAATGATGAAACACTGATACCAGAAATTGAAAAGGACACAAAAAAGGAACAATATTCCATGTTCAGAGATTGCAAGAAACAATATTTTTTTAAATGTTTATGCTCCCCAAAGCAATCTGTAGATTCAATGCAATCTCAATCAAGGTACCAAATGACGTTCTGTGCTGAAATAGAAAAAATAATCCTAAAACTTAAGTGGAACCACAAAAGACCCAGAGTAGCCAAAGCCATTCTGAGATTTCAAAACTGAATCATATTATCTGACTTTAAGTTATACTAGAGCTATCTATGGTAATCAAAACATAGTACTGGCAATAAAAACAAACACATAGACCAATAGAACGGAAGAAAGAACCCAGAGATAAATCCATACATCTACAGTGAACTCATTTTCAAAGATGCCAAGAACATACATCAGGGAAAGGCAGTATCTTCAATAAATTTTACTGGAAAAACTGGATATCCATACACAGAAGAATGAAAGCAGACTGTCATCTCTCATCATATGCAAGAATCAACCCAAAATGGACTGGACACTTAAATGGATTGGACACTTAAATTGGATACCTCAAACTATAAGATCGCCGAAAGAAAAAAATTGGGGAAACAATGCAGGATATTGTTCTGGGCAAAAATCTCTTGATTAATACCCTAAGGGCACAGGCAACCAAAGCAAGAACGGACAAATGGGATCACATCAAGTTAAAAAGCTTCTGCAGAGCAAAGGAAACAATCAAAGTGAAGAGACAACTCAGAATGGGAGTAAATATTTGTAAACTATATCAGACAAGGGATTAGTAATCAGAATATACAGGCAGCTCAAATTCAACAGGAAAAAAATCTAAATGCAATTGTAAATGGGCAAAAGACCTGAATAAAAATTTCTCAAAAGAAGACATACAAATGGCAAAAAGGCATATGAAAAGGTCTCCCCACATCATTGATCAGATAAATGCAAATCAAAACTATAGTAAGATATCATCTCACTCCAGTTAAAATGGCTTTTATCCAAATGCCAGGCTATAATGAAAGCTGACAAGAAAGTGGAGAAAGGGGAACCCTCATACATTATTGGTGGGAATGCAAACTACTATAGCCACTATGAAGGTTCCTCAAAGAACTAAACCTATAACTACCATGTGATCCCATTGCTTAGTATATACTCGAAAGGAAATTGGTATATCAATGAGATATCTGCACTCCCATGTTTACTGCAACACTATTCACAATAGCCAAGATTTGGAAGCAATCTAAGTGTCCATAATTAAATGAATGAAGAAAATGTGGTACATGAACACAATTGAATACTATTTAGCCATTAAAAAAGAATAAGATTCTGTCATTTGCAACAACACGGATGGAACTGGACAGTGTGTTAAGTGAAATACGGCGGGCATAGAAGGACAAATTTCACATGTTCTCATTCATTTGTGAGAGCTAAAACTTAAAACAATTCAACTCACGGAGATAGAGAGTAGAATGATCATTACCAGAGGCTAGGAAAGGTAGTGGAGGGTGGAAGAGGGAAGGGAAGTGGGGATGGTTAATGAGTACAAAAATGCAATTAGATAGAATAAGATCTAGTATTTGATACAATAGGCTATGGTCAACAATAATTTACTGTACATTTTAAAATAAAAGTATAATTGGAATGTTTGTTACTCAAAGAAATGGTAAATTCTTGAGGTGATGGATACCCCATTTACCCTGATGTGATTACTACACATTGTGTGCCTGTATCAAAATATCTCATGTACCCCATATATACACCTATGTGCCCACAAGAATAAAAATTAAATAACTGACATTAATTTACTTTGAAAAATATAAATTGTTATGTAAATGTTAATACAAAAAAAGTGATTTAAACAAAGAACCTTGTCTCTCCTGCATAAAATGTAGGGAACATAGGGTTTGTATGGGGGCTTGACATCAGGTACCAGAAGACATCTAGTTTTCTGCTGCTTATCTCTAGGGTATAGTTCTTATCCTCATAGTACGAGCTAGTGATTCAGCCTCATCAATGTTGCAAAAGCAGCAGAATCAAGGAAAAGGGAGGAAGAAGAGTAAAAAACATGTACCAGCTATCATTTAAGAAATTTCTTCAAAGCTGTCACAGAACAATTCTATAGATGGCTACACCTAGCTACAAGGGATGCTTCAGTCTTCATTCTGAGTGTCTGTGTGTCTGACCAACAATCGGAGGCTCTGTCAACACAATGAGACAATTGTTTATTGACAGACAATTAGCATTTCTGCCACTGTTACAATTAAAATTGTTTTAGGCCAGGCAAAGTGGCTCACACCTGTAATCCCAGCATTTTGAGAGAGTGTATTAGTCCATTTTCATGCTGCTATAAAGAACTACCTCAGACTCAGTCATTTATGAAGAAAGGAGGTTTAATTTACTCATAGTTCCGCATGACTGGGGAGGCCTCAGGAAACTTACAATCATGGTAGAAAGAGAAGGGGAAGCAAGGCACATCTTACGTGGTGTCAGGAGAGAGTGCACGAGTCGGGGGAGAACCATTAGATCTCATAAGAACTCTATCAGAAGAACAGTACGGGGGAAATTTGCCCCCATGAGCCAATCACCTCCCTCCACGTGCGAGGATTACAATTCGACATGAGATTTAGGTGGGGACACAGAGCTAAACCATATCAGAGGCCAAGGCAGGAATATGGATTGAAGCTACTTTGAGACCAGCCTGGGCAACACAGTGAAACTCCATCTCTATAAAAAATAGTTTAGCTAGAAAGCTTGTGATAAATCCTGAGAGGAGTCTAATGGTCGTGTGATGCATACCTTACACAAAAGCTCTGAGCCAAGAAGGGCAGAGGAGACTAAAATCCAGACAGCACTCTTCTAATCAATGGGTTATCCTGTCCAGGGGTTGTATTCTATCAAAAGGCCTTGTCTGTGATGCTTCCTTGGACAGAGACCCACAAAGACAGCAAGCCATGTGCCCATCAGGTTGTATCCACTTTCAGAAGTTGCCTTTTTCTAATTCATCTACCCAGAGAGGTTTTTTTTTCCTAATTCAGAAAAAAAGTATTGCCTTGACAAACTCCACTATCTAAAGAATAACCTCGATCCACAGCAAATTACCATTCCATTTTATTGGTAAGCATCATCATAAAACCACAGAAAGGTAACATTATTTTCTTAAAAATGTGTGTAAAACTTTGTAAAAAAAAAATTGTTTAGCTATGGAAAATATACTGTCTACACACTACAGTAACAAAACATGAAGAGGGAATTCAAGAGTTTTATATCCTTGGTCTTACTTATTGAGAATTAAATACTGAGGAAGTAAAACACAGTGATTAAAGACCAATGGAGTCTAGGGCTAGAACCCCTGAGTTTGCATTCCAGTTGTAACTTCTAGCTGTGTAACTTTGGGCAAGCTAAATTCTAGATGCTTCGGTTTCATCAATGGTAAAAGAAATCCCTCCAATTTTCAGGGATTAAATATATCCACGTATGGCACTTAGAACAATAAGCAGTCAGTAAGTGTTAAGTGCCACTTAAACACACAATTGAACATTAACAAGACTTGAATAATCAAATTTTTCTAAAAGGTGGCATTTTTAAGAGCAGAAATGGAACAGTGAACAAAAGATATAAATTTTGCCTTCCAAAGCTGCCTGTATAAAGACAAGAAAAATAAAAAGCTTCAGAATGCAGTTTAACTCTTTTGGTTAGTTGCAGATATTTAGGGCATTAACTTGAAATGCCATGGCTTTCCAGCATCAAGTTCCCCTGAATTTCATTTTTATACCAACTAAAGAACTAGAAAACCACAAATCCAATGAAAATATTTCTCAAAAGAGCCCAAAAGAAACTTAAAACCACAGCTTAATATCCACCAAAATAAAAAGTATGTAAGTGCTTGCATCTAATAATCCATTTTTAGTGCCCTGTTCTATATAAAAGACATGCAAAGAGGCACAAAGATATACATAAATCAGTAATTGTAGTATTTTCCTTTAAAATTTTTCAAAGATAAAAATGGATAGAATAGGGTAATGAATACTCATGTATATACCTCTCAGCTATTATCAACTAATGGCCAATTTCTGGTTTAGTCCCACCTATTTGCTCTCTACATCAAGAAATATTTTAGAGCAAACCACAGACATATTTTGATCACAACATTATTTCAATAGGTTTATTAAAGAATTGGCATACAATCCGCAATGTATGTTTAAAGTATACAACTTGGCAACTTTTAACATAGGTCTGTCTATACCCCTGAAATAATCACTACAATGAAGATAATGAATGTATCCATCACCTCCAAAAGAATCTTCCTCTTAACACTCCTTCCTCCCCAATCAACCAATCTACTTTCTATCACTTTAGATTAATTTGCATTTTCAGAGTTTTATATAAATGGCATCTTGTTATATATACTCTATTTTACAACACTCAGCATAATTAGAGATTCATCCATGTTGTCGTGTAGATCAATGCTTCATTCCATTTTACAGAGTAGTATTCCATTATCCACATATATCACCAATTTCTTAAGAGACAGGGAGTTGCTTTGTCACCCAGGCCCAAGAGCAGTGCCACAACTATGGCTCACTGCATCCCAGACCTCCTGGGCTGAAGAGATCCTCCCACTTCAGCCTCCTGAGTAGCTAGTACTGATAACATCCAAAAACTCAAAGACAGAGCTCAAAAACTCACTAGTCAGGCAACTAATTACACTGGACCCACCTGGCCACTCTGTAACTGGGTATCCTGGCTTCTTCCGGTCGTTGGTCCTCTAATATCTATCTTCCTCCTTCTCTTATTCGGGCCTTGTGTCTTCCAGTTAATCTCTCAATTCCTACGAAACCGTATCCAGGCTATCACTAATCACTCTATACAACAAATGCTGCTTTTGACAACCCCACAATATCATCCCTTACCCCAAAATCTTACTTTAGTCTAACCTCTCCCACTTTAGGTTCCTGTGCCACCCCTAATCCCGCTCGAAGCAGCCCTGAGAAATGTCACCCATCAACCCTCCATACCGCCCCCAAAATTTTCACCCCAAGTTTTCACTATTCTTTCTCATTTTATTTCTTCATTATTAACATAAAAAGACAGGAATGTAAGGTCCTCTGAGCTGGCCCCACCATGGTCAAACCGTCATATTCCCCCACCCTTGTGATAATGTAATTTGTGATATTCCCTGTCCTTGTGAATGTACTTTGTAACATTCCTCCCTGCCCTGGTGACAATGCACCCTCCCTGTCCTTGTGAATGTACTTTGTAACATCCTCCCCACCCTTGTGACAATACGCCCTCCCCGCCCTTGAGAATGTATTTTGCAACATCCATCCCCTGCCCACAAAAAATTGCTCCTGACTCCACCATCTATCCCAAACCTATAAGAACCAGTGATAATCCCACCACCCTTCGCTGATTCCTTTCTCAGACTCAGCCCACTTGCACCCCAAGTGAATAAACAGCCTTGTTGCTCATACTAAGCCTGCTCAGGTGGTCTCTTATATAGACACACATAACAAGGACTGGTGTATACCACCACGTCCAGCTATTTTTAAATATTTTATAGATATGAGGGTCTTGCTGTGTTGCCTAGGCTGGTCTTGAACTCCTCAGTCTCCCAAAGTGTTGGAATTACAGTTGTAAACCACTGTACCCAGCCCCACAATTTCTTTATCTACTCATCTATTGATTGACACTTCAGTCACTTCCAGATTTTGGCTATTACAAATTAAGCTGCTGTAAATATATATCTAAAACCTTTTATAGCTTCATGCTTTCATTACTCTTGGGGAAATATCTAGATATGGAATGGTTGGGTCATAAGGTAGGCATATGTTTGCTCAAAAATTCCAAGATGGTTTTTCCAAAGTAGCTGTACCTTTTATATTCATATCAGTAATGCAGAAAAGTTTCAGTTACTCTACATCTCTCACAAATACTTGGTATTATGAAGCGTTTTTCTTTAAAGACATCCTAATAGGTATGTGGCGGCAACTCAATGTGGTTTGACTTTGCATTTTCCTAGTTATATATGTTGAACATCTTTTCCTGTGCTTAGCTCTCATGCATTTGCATTTTTTGCTGAAATGTCTGAATCTTTTACCCATTTTTAATTGGGTAGCTTGTTTCTTAAGTTTTGAGAGTTTTTAATATATTCAGGATATTCCTTTATTAGATGTGTATTTTATTTCAATCTACAAATTGGTTTTTCATTCTTTCAAACAGCAGCTGTTCTTAATTTTGATGAACTCTAATTTATCAAAGCACTCTTTTATGGATTGTGCTTTGGGTGTTATATCTAAATGTTTCCCTAAACTTGAGGTCACAAAGACTTTTATAATTTCTTCTAAATATTTTACTGTTTTAGGTTTTCTCTAGTCTATGATATAAAGTTAACTTTTGTATTTGCTATAGACTTTTGCATATGAATATATATTTTGCATATGAATATTATTGCTGAAAATTGACCACAAGTGTGTGGGTCTGTGGCTGGACTCTCTTCTGTTCCATTGATCTATTTCTCATTCTTGATATCAATACCACACTGAAGTTAGATGGGAGAAGTCTTCAAACTTTGTTCTTCTTCAAAATCATCTTGCCTACTCTAGGTTCTTTATATTCCATCTTAATTTTTAGATTAACTTTTTTAGAGTGCCTCCTGATATTTTTATTAGGACAGCACTGAATCTGTTGATCAATTTGGAAAAAATCTACACCTTAAAAATATTGAGTTATTCAACCCATGAACATCTCTCTCCATTTCAGGTCTTCTTTAATTTCACTGAGCTATGTTTTATACTTTATAGTGTACAAGTCTTACAGATATTGTGTAAAATTTATGCCCAAGAATTTCAGTTTTGAAACTTATTACTAGTACTGTTTTGTAGAATCAATTTTTCCATTCTTTATTTCTAATATATAAAGACACAATTTTTTATGCTGATCTTATGTTCTACAGACATGGCTGAACTCCCTGATTAGTTCTAGAAGCTTTGACTCCATAAGACTTTCTGCTTAGACAATCATGTCAGCTGGAAAAAAGACAACTTTACCTATTTCCAGACTGAATCCCTTTTATTTTCCTTGTATTATTGCACTAGTTAGAACCTCCAGTACAATAAGATGAGAGTGAACATCTTTGTCTTATTCCTGATATTAGAGAAAAGGCATTTAGTCCTTCACCATTAAGTATTGTGATAGCTGTACATTTTCATGGATAGCAGTAAATTTTTTTTATCTCAAATATGGTAGTTTTCATCTCTATGAGTTTTATTTTGGTCTTTTTATATCTCCCACGTCTCTACTTAACATTCAATATTTCCTTTTGCTTTTTGAACATATGGAACACTGTCATACCTCTTTTAATGTCTCTACCTACTAATTCTATCATTTTTGTTATTTGTAATTCAGTTTCATTAGACTTATTTTATTCTTAATGGTGAGTTTTATTTTCTCTGCCTGCCTAGGATTTTTTGATTGGATGCCAGACATCATGAATTCTACCTTAATTGATACTAGATATTTTTCTCATCCTATAAATTTTTTTTTTTTTTTTTTTTGGTGGGGGACACAGTCTCGCTATCGCCCAGGCTGGAATGCAGTGGCGCGATCTCGGCTCACTGCAGGCTCCGCCCCCCAGGGTTCATGCCATTCTCCTGCCTCAGCCTCCCGAGTAGCTGGGACTACAGTACAGGCGCCCGCCACCTCGCCCGGCTAATTTTTTGTATTTTTAGTAGAGACGGGGTTTCACTGTGTTAGCCAGGATGGTCTCGATCTCCTGACCTCCTGATCCACCTGCCTCGGCCTCCCAAAGTGCTGGGATTACAGGCGTGAGCCACCACGCCCGGCCATCCTTTAAATATTCTTAAAAATTGCTCTTAACATGGTTGCATTACATGGGAAGAGTCTGATCCTTTTAGGTCTTATTTGTAAGTCTTGTTTGTGAGGACAAGACCTGTGTTTAATCTGGGGTTAATATTTTCCCACTACTGAGACAAGATTTTTCTTAGATTTCTATCTGATGCCTCCTTAAATATCATTTTCCACTCTACCTGTTGGAAACAGGCACTTTTGCCATCCAATATAAACCCTAGACACTACTTTCCCTAATTACTTTTCAATGGTTCTCTCCCTGTCTCAGTAGGTCTCCTCCCAAGTGTGCACTGATCCCTACTCAGTGGAAACCTCTGAGCATCTCAGGCATCTCCCTTTTTCTCTCCTATCCCTTATATTCTGCCCTGTGAACTCCAGCCACATTGGTTTCTCCAGGTTTGGGAACACAGTCTTGGAGACAGCCAGCCTTGCCTGGCTTCCCTATTCCTGCACTGAGACCTGGAAGTTTTTCGCAAACCGTAAGGTACTGGCAATCATAGAGCTCACCTCTTATTTCCCATCCCTCAGGGATCACTATCCTTTGTTGCCTGGTGTCCAATATCTTGAATGCCATTCTTTACTATATTTTGTCTGGGTTCTTTTTAGTTGTTGCAGGTAGGTAGGTGAACACATTCCCCCATTACTTTTCTTTGATGAGGAACAGAAGAACAGAACAATGTTTTTTATAGCAAAACACTGGAGGCAACATAGATATTTTTCATTAGTGACATAGATGACTTATGGTAAGAAATAATTTATCTGCTAAGTGGGTTTATTTCTAAACACAGCCTATTATCAATGTTCTCCAGTGAAAGACCACCAGGAACACACCTATAATTGAATGGGTTATGTTATTTCTTGTTGAAACAAGGAAGATAGATGGGAAACCACAGGGCATCTCAATAAGAGGGTGTTAGAAAAGATTTTAGGACTTGGGCTTGTGGAAAATTCAAGGAGCTGGCTCCACCCCAGACTGGATGCTACCAGGAAGTAGAGGTAAGTTCCATGCTTGAACAGTGTAAAAAATCCTGTCTAAGAAGATGACAGAGTAGAGAAAGCTAAAGCTATAATCAGTAAACAAACAGTATCACTCATTTTCCAGGATAGGGGAGTGTCTGGTCTTTTTGTGGCATTGGGAATATGTTTTATCTGCATTCAATGGTTTCATTTTTGTCTCGATCCATCATAGTCAGAATGGCCTTGTCTGATGTTGACATTCCATGAAATTGTTTATGTTAAAAAGGAGAATATTAAAGCTGGCTGCAAGTTTCAAGCTAGTTCTAGATGTCATGGGCTACTTTCCTGTTTCTCACTAGTAAGAGAACTATAGACTCACCACTCTTGCTAAAGGAAAGACTGAACTATGTAATTAGAGGATTAATGGATTCACTTTCAGGACTAGAGTCCACACCTCCACAGACCCAGGAGTGCTGCTACTCACAGATGAAGTCTACCAGAATTGTTTGGAAGCTAAAAGTAATGAAGCATCAAAATTGACTCCCATGTAAGAAAGTTACTCCTGAAGAGAAGGTTTGGTTTGCTGGATAGAAGAGCTTAAAAAACATTTCATATATGGGTACAGAATGAACCTGAGGAGGGAGAACAGACTAGGACTGCAAGGAGCGTGCATGAATGGCATTTTCCTAGTGAAGGTCAAAGAACTACAGTATTCTCCTTGTGTGGCTCCAGGGAAATCTAGACTTTGCTAGTGTTTCAGCCCCTCAACCTACGATATTCTTACAAGAATGCCCAATTCTTGAGTAAAAAAAATGTAGCTATACGCTTTTCAGTCCAGAGATACACAGGAATTGGTATAGTGAGGACTAGCAACAGGACAAGACAGTCAAGAAAGAAACAACATGTTACACTCCATTTTTCTCTGGGATTCAATGAAGGTGGAGGAAGGGATAGAAAAGCAATATTAACACCTCAGGTAGAATTCCTGAAGTCTCTTATTGATGGGCATGGAATAGACAGTAAATTAAGTAAAATCCACCTTCCTAATTGCCTCAGAGGAAAATAAAGGCAACTTTGAGAGAAAAGCAACACCCAAGTTTCACACAAGGTGATACATTCCCATGTTCATGTGCATCTGTTTAACACAGTCCAAGCCATCACCATCTTGTGGCTGGATTACTGCAGTCTGCTCCTGACTGTTCTGATTCTACTCTTCTCTCCCAAATTTATTTCCCAGATAGCTGAATCAGCATGATCCTTTTCAAATATAAATCAGATTATGTCTCACACACTCAAAAAAGGAAGGAAAAAAAATCTCTACCGGTGGCTTTCCCAGCATCCTTAGGGAAAACACCACAAAGTTCTTTCCACGGCCTATGTGACCTAGCTCCTGGATGTTTTCCTTGCCTCTTTCCCCACCACTCTTCATTTGCTTAGTGTCTTTCAATTGCAGAATGCAGAGCATTGGATGGTGGGAGGAGCAGGCAGAAAACTACTGCCACCTCATGTTGGTCCTGGCCAACATGCAATGCCATGGCACAGAACTGTCAGTAAACTACAGGTAGTAAAGATAAGTAGGTTTAATGTCACTTGTTTTTAAGTGTGTTTTGTATTTTCATCCTAGGGTTGCTGTAACAAAGTATCACAAGTTGTGTGGCTTAAAACAAAAATGTATTGTCTCACAATTCTGAAGGCCAGAAATAAAAAATCAAGGTTTCATTAGAGTCATGCTTCCTCTGAAACCCTGGATAGACCCTTCCTTACCTCTTCCTAACTCTGGGTGGTTACTAGAAATCCCTGGCACCCCTTATCTTACAGATGCAGCATCTCAATCTCTGCCCCTGTCCTAACACAGCCTTCTCTCCTTGTGTCTCTAAGGAAACTGAGGAGCCATCGCACTCCAGTATGACATCACCTTACCTGACAGCATCTATAACAATCCTACTCTTAAATAAGGTCACAATCTGAGGTACTTGGGGTTAGGATTGCAACATTTATTTTTTGGAGGGGGACACAGTTCAACCCGTAACAGTTGGGTTGGGCACAGTTGTGCTGTGTATGTTACAAAGTAAAATGCACATAGTACCGTGTGCCACAATCACAGCAGCTTGACAAACTCTGGCTTAATCTACTTCAGTAACTCCAGCCTTCTTGCTTTTCCCAAAACAAAATAAGTTTGCTCACTCCCAGTGCACAGTCTTTTTGCTCCCTCAACCTACAGGGCCTCCCCTGCAGCCCTGTGGCTCCCTCCCGCCATTTATCTAGAACTCTGCTCTTGTGTCACCTCACCAAGAGAACTTTCCAGTCTACCCTTTTTAGATAGCACCTTCTAATCACTGTTCTTGGACTCAGCTTTACTTTTCTTCAGAACCTATAGCACTCTGTAACATTTTATAAACATATTTACTTTTCCTTCCACTAAAACATAAGCATCATGTGGGCCATAACTGTTTCCCCAGTCTTTCAAACAATAGCCACTCAAATCCATATTGTTGAATGAGTCTATTGATTGTGGAAATAAAGACTCATCAAATGAGAGAAGCAAAAGCTATTGATTCTGAGGTTGCTATAGCAAAGGCCTTAGTCTGTGTTTGGCACAAACTCAAAAGCAAAAGCAAAAGCAGAGTAGTAGGAAAGCTCTATAGTTGAAGAAGGGAAGGCTTCAGCTATGCCCTGATTGGAGGCTGTTAGCATGGGGAAGCTGTAGGCAGGCCAACTAGACTTACAGAATCACATGCAATTGTTTAATTTTGCATATTTGGCTTTCTCTGGTTTAGTCCTCAGTTGGAAACAGGGAAATAGAAATTAAGGAAGATGTCAATTATCAATCAAATCCAAGCTGTCCTGGGCTGATTGTTACAGAGAACTTTGTTTGGCTTTACAGACCAGTTACTAGAGTTCTCGTCTGACTTTCTGTAAGTCTGACATAGAAAGCAGGTTGGCTTCCTGGCTGGTTAATGTAAATAACAGGTTGGTTTCCTGAGCTTGTTGCTAGAGATTATAGGTCAGTGTTCTATTTTTATATATGGTCTGGCCATTGTCCATTGTATGTTCAGTTTCTCACTATAAAAAAAATTATTAAATGCATAGCAAAAGAACTAGAAGATACTGTTAACTGGGTGGGCTGTACCGGGGTGGGGTAGGAGATAAAAAAGGACTCAGTTTTATTTTATATACATACGTGTGGTCTACATTTTTGCAATAAGCATGTATTATTTTTAACTTAGAAAAGTTAAACAGTACAATCAAGCAAAGGCAATTGCAAGACATACCACCTCATCTGATGTTTACAAAGTCTACTTGATGAAACCCTCGGCTTGGTTATTAAGCCTCCTGTTATTTTGTTTTTCATTTTTTGCTTTTCTGAAGACAAGATAAACGTTGTAAAAATATGCTAAATCCTATCTTGGAAGTTTCAGTTCATGTATTCCGAGTGAATTTCTGGTTCACTCCTATTTTCAGCTGAAACCATAAAACCAACTCTTCCATTGACATTTATTCAATCAGTATGTATTGAGTGGCTAATATGTTCCAGACATTTTCTTCCCTAAAAGGAAAATGTCATCATTAAAAGAAGGTAGTGAATTTAAATTGAATTAAAGTTTGATTTGAAAGTTCTGCTTCCCTAGAGACATAGCCCCATCTTGTGGAGCTTTAGAATATTTTTGGTGATGACCATATTTACGTTGCATTTTCACAACCACAAATGTCATGTGGGTTAACTCTCAATTGATCACAAAATTCCAGTAACCAAAATATTTCATTCCCCAGGCATTCAGCAATGGGAACCTTTATTTATTCTAGTTCTTAGCAAGGAAAATAATATGTATGTATAAGTCTTTTCTTAATGTTGTCTAAACACATTTGCTTCCAATGTCAAAGAACATACCTTGCACATAGCCTCTTATGGGAGTTAATATATTGTTATATTTGCAGCTGTGTATCAGATACAAGTGTACATAGACCACATGTCTGTACCCCTATTGCCCAGTTGAGGACCTAGCATACAGGTGTTCAATGTTTTAAAAAAGAATGGCAGAAGCCCCAAGGCATAATATAAATCAGAAAAAAAAACCTCATTTAATTCATTCATAACACATTTATGTATAGTAGTCAAGGGTATAGTGCTTTTTAAACATATATAAGCTCTCAATTTAGAAGAAAAAAGTATACTCAATGATTTGAGCCAGAAATATAACATTCAGAGAAGTGCTACAGAATATAAGTTCTGCCACAGTTCAGAAGGATGAGAAATTATTTCCAGCTGGGATGATTACGAAAGGCCTCACATTTGAGAGTCACTGGAGAATATGCCCTAAAACCACTTGTAATGGAATATACTGTATATCAAGGCCTCACTATAACAGGTAGATATTCTGTTTGTAAAATCATTGCCTTCACATAAATGTATCTAATGTTCTACTAAAAAAAGTCTAACTCAAGGTATACCTTGGCTACCTGTTAGAATTACCTTTGCTATAATAAAGGACATGAAAATAAGACCCGCACATTGATATAAAATCCAAGTTCTTAATTAACAGAGCAGGCATCTAGTACATGATGCTGAGGAATAGATGAAGTTTTACTTACCCACAGCAGACCTCCCTGCAAGTTCCTATGCATCTGTGGGACTCACCTCCTCTCACCAAATAAGGGTTGTCAGAAGTATCAAATTAAAACAATTGAACCCATGGAGATAGAGAGTAGAATGATGATTATTCAGAGGCTGGGAGGAGTAGTGGGGATGGGTAATGGGTACAAAAAATAGTTAGCATGAGGTCTAGTATTTAATAATACAGAGTGACTAGAGTCAATAATTGTACATTTTAAAATAACTAAGAGGGTATAATTGGACTGTTTGTAATATAAAGGATAAATGCTTGAGGTGATGGACGCCCTGTTGACCATGATGGGATTATATGTTACATGCCTGTATCAAAATATCTCATGTATCCTATAAAACATATCTACTATGTACCCACAATTTTTTTTTAAATACCGAACATCCTTTGCTTCTGTGTCTATACCTGAATCCATAGCTCTATCTTTTGATGGCTTGTGTAGGCATTTTTTAAAAAACATAACAGTGATAAACATTTTTATGTAATTGTTTTATACTATCCTTACATATACTGAAGGAAGAATTATTTATCCCATTTTATAAGTGAAGAAACAAAGGCCAGAGGCTGAGTTATTCAGGATCAGGTAGCTAGGAAGTTGCATTCAGGATTTATAAACCCATGTTCATTGCTGTTTGCACAGGACAAAGCTCACTCAGACTACTTGATTTTCACATTGACTTGCCAATTCTGCGATTTATAAGCATAGATTAATTCGTTCTGTGATCTTAGGGAAGTCACTTCAACCCATTGTGCCTCAGTGTACTCAACTGTAATAAAGAAGAAAATTATACCCCTCTGACCTACTTCCCAATTTGATTTAAGAGCACAATCAGATGCAGGAGGCATAAGTATATTGCTTTAAAGCATGGACTCTGGAGTTAGCTGCTTGAGTGTGTATACCACATGAGCAGCTTATTAATGGTACACCCACGAACAGGTTGTTTAACTTCTCTAAATCTCCATTGTATTGTCTGCAACATGAAAATAAAGATTCTTCCCTCCTAGGATTGTTCTGAGGATTAAATGAAACTGTTTATATAAAGTCCTTAGCAGGGAACATGGAACATGGTACTTATCAATGTTAGCTATAGTTATTAACATACACACCTAAAAGCACCAGAAAAATAAGACTTTATGCAATTATGGGGTTGTTACTGTCTATTCTAAGCCAAGTTGAGGGGTACCACCTGGCCCTACCCCAAGTTGACTTTTCCCATTTATGTTTTACTAAATCATTCTAAAAATATTAAGTGTTTTTGGCTACTAAGGGCTGAAGTATAGGACAATAAACTCCCAAGAAACCTCTGTCTTCAGAATTCCTGCAAAAATACAACATAGTCAAAGTGTTAAATCTGATGAAGGGGCTATTTACCAAGGCCTAGGCAGGGCTGAGGGAATCCCTGTGACAGTGAAGCACCAGGACTTGTACAGGTTGAGAGGTTTGATTCCTGCTCAGCCTGAACAAAGATATACACAATGTTCCCAGACCTGAAGCAAGCTGGGGCCACCCAACAAGATGGTAGCCACTGATGACAGCAGGTGGCCTACAGTCAATAAATAAATATCCAGCCTCTTGTCTCTTCCTCATGCCTCCCACTGGCCAAAAACCACTGGAAATCAGAGGCCAGAAAGTCTAGAGATTTAGTCATAGATGGTAAACCTCTGTGAGCCAGTTTAAGATAGAGAAAGGAGAATTTACTGGTGTAGGAAATGGAGAATGCCCCACATAGTCTTAAATGAGAACTAAATGAAAATATAATCAGCAAAGTATAACCTCCTTCAGTATACTGGCTAATCATAGCCTTATTGTTTCAAACAAGACAGCCTGAATTCAACTCCTGGCCCCAGCACTTACTAGCTAGGTGTCCTTATGCTGGGGCTAGTTTCCTCACCCATAAAATCGATATAATAGTAATATTTATCCTCCAGGGTTGTAGTCAGAGGTAACAAGTTAGTATTTGTATAATAGTATAGTGTGGAGCACTTAGCAATGTATAAATTTTATTATTGTATTATCCTTTGTCCTAGGGTAAGATTATAAATGCTTGTTGAGCTATGTCATACACAAGAAAATTCTTCGAGTAATAGGAAAAGGGCATAACTATTCTTGTTACGTGTCACATATACAAGCAAAACATACCGACTCAAATTGTACTGCAGCAGGGGGTGGCCTGAATATGTGGAAATACAACTCTAATGTCAATTCATCATCACAACTCACACTGGAGAAGTACCACATTTTGTGGTTTCCTGAACTTCAACCAGGCAAGCACAGACTGAAGAGAATAGAGTCAGTACACTCAAAGCTTCTCCCTACAGAAGTGTCTTCTTATGAGGCCCACCAAATGCATGAAGGTGTGTATATTGACACATTAATATACCTTCCTTTTGAAGCACCAAACATGGCATTTCCCAAATGGGCTTCAGTTGCTGTTTTCCTTTTCTTCAGACCAAAATTGCTTTATTACAAGTTTTGCAGGTGGTGCCAAGGTTCCCGTCAGCAAGGCCAGATGGAATCTGAAGCTGGTAAACAACAGCAGAGAAGCAGGGTCCCTAAAACCAAGCCCAGTGCTGTCATCATCTGCCGTCCCAGACTGCAGACAGCTGAGGCCTCGGCAGCCATGCAATCGCAGGACATCCTCAATCCAAAGATGTAAGCACACGTTGGCCAGGGGAGGTGGGGACGGGGTTGGGAGGGGTGGTGGGGAGAGCCCAGTGGAAGGATAATTTTTTTTTTTTTTTAAGTAGGAGAGATAACAGAATAATTGGAGAAAAAGGAATTGCAAATGAACTCCTCAGAGAAGCAACAAGAGGATCAAAGCAGCAAAATATTCAACAGAAACACCAGGGGAACTTCAAAAGTACCAAGTTTAAATCACACCAAAGTTTTTAGAACATAAAAGCACTCAATTCTACTTTCTCAAGCATGTTTACCTCAGATTCCTAAATACATCTCATCCCTTCACAACAAATGATCCCTTCCCTAGTGTACAGCTACGAAGCACATAAGCACCATATTCACCAACTCCTCCCTCCTGGATGACTGTCATTTTACCAAGAAAAACTTCATTTTGATTAAACTTCACTCTATAACCCTGAGCTGATGTAGTTTTGGGTGTTTGCTTTGTTTTCCCCTGTCATCAAATCACTGCTGCCCAGAGGAAGGTCATGGATGTCCAAGGCTTGTGTTTACTTTGATTCAGATAATAAATATCTCCAACTTAGAGGACTCTTAAAATTTCAGAAGTTTTACAATCATCATCCCATTGAATTCTCACAAATGCTCTGTAAATAGGCTGATTTGTATGGTTTCCATCTTGCCCTCAAGAAAGCCAAGGCTTAGTTTAAGTTTATGAAATGCTTAGAAAAATAATTATAGCTGTCTGCAGTTTAAAAAAAAAAACTGTTAAGAGAAAATGTGTAGAAAATTTAAGCCAGATACTACAAAGGGGAGGAAGTTCTCCAACTGTCCAACAAGGGTGAAATTGACTACAAGAATATATACAGCATAGAAATTTAGTTGTTCAGTGAGACTATCATTTCAGGAAAATAGCCTGTCAACTGGAGCCTACCATGAATTCGTTTAACACTGAGGGTCGGCATAAGCACTTGTTAACAAAATGGGGAGAGGCTCGGATGGAAATGTTTCTTTGCCCAAGAGGTGACTGAACAGAACAGAGATGAAAGCAGAGTCCATGTCTGCTGAGAACAGAAATCTCAAAATTCTCTAGGGTGGAGTTCAAAGAAGGGCCCATGCTTAACGTGAGTTGCTGTGGTTCCCTCAGAGTCCAAAAGGGCTGCAATACTTTCCCAGCCTTGGTCATTAAAAAATGAAAGAGGACCGAGAGAAAGGAGATGGCCTTGGAGGACAACTCAGCATGGTACAGGGCAATGGGCCTCCCACCTAAGGTGAATGGGCTTGTGAATGCCTCCCAGTTCTCCCTTTTACGAGATGGGTGGATCTTTCAAGCACCCCAGCACTAAGTTAGGGATGGTCAGTTGGAAATTGGCAAGACACTCAGCAGCTAGAGTACTGAGGGCAGCTCAGGAGACACATGGAGAGCCAGGTGGGGAAAGGCAGTAGGAGGGGACAGCTCCAGCACTACCATTTTAGAAACACATGTGCCTTGCTGTGGGTGAAGTGGTCACCACCAAAGTGGCTTAAGCTGTTTGGCCAACACTCCCCAAGAGGACCACCGACTGGCAACTGTCTCTGTAATTTGTGGGGCACAGTACAAAACAGGAAAATGAGGGGTCCTGGTCAAGGGTGAGAAGTCAGTCTTCCCTTTCCACGGTTTCACCACCCCAGCCTGTGGTGGAAAGGCAAGTCCCAAAGCACTGCAAACTTCCTGCCAGGATGCACTTGGCACCTTGATTGGGGGTGGGCAAGAGGACTCTGCTGAGTTGCCCACCAAAAGGACTGTGGCCCTGTCAGCCCAGGGCAGTGACAATTGCCTCCTTGTTCTGCTCCAGGACACAACTGGGCATGCACCCAACCCAAGCATCCCCACATCCATGTTCCTGTCTCCATACAGCATTTCCACTCCTCTCTCCCCACCCCCTGTCACACCCCAGGCAGAAAGCAACAACAGTTTCATGGCAAGGACAGGGATCGGGAGGCCTGGGGGACTGGGACATGAAGGAGAAGGAAAAGGCAACCAAGAACCTGTCCAGGGGAGGAAAGAGGCAGCAGGATGTGGGTTTGTTCAGGGCCCAAGGCTCTGAGCCCCTTGTTCATGTTCCATTTACCCATCAGACTTTACTTCCACAACAAAAATTCAAAGATAAAACTAAGAAGTTCAACATGGCACCCTCCAAGGATTAAATACCAAATGTGGAGCCCTCCTGAGTACAGGCTCTATACAACTACCCTGGTCACATATCCAGGGAGCAGAACTTCTTGCTGCGCAAGAGGAACCCAGCAGCAACAGGCTGCAAGGTAGATTGTCCACGCTGGGGACTGGGAGTCAGAGAGGAAGAGAGTAAGCTCCACTCAGAAATTTCTGAGAAACTTTATACAAGGAAGATGCCTTGAGGGCCCTCAAGGAGCAAAGGATATCCCTGAGAGTGCCACTATGTGGCTGCTTGTCCTTCCAAGGGGATTGATAGATGGACAACCAGCAGAGATGAAGTCACAGGCAACAAGTGGGAGAAGTCAATTTGCTACCTCCAATCTGAAACTGATCACATTACAAAACAGTCATTCTAGACACTGCGTGGAGGACAGCTAGTTCTCCACCTGAGCTTATATAAGATTGTTCCTTCCTTTTGGCACCTCAACACCCTGACAAGAGGGAACAGCATGGGGAATGGAGATTGTGAAAGGGTAAACTACACCCCAGACCCACTCCTGGTTTCCAAACAGAAATGCAGTCCTTGCTGGGTTTGTAGGGAAGTAGGAAAATAGGAAGCCCTGAAATGAAATATGGCTGAGGTTATAAAGACAACATGAAATGTTAAGAACTGAAAATAAGACTGTATTTCTAAAGTGACTGAAAAATTAAGAAATCAACACCAAATGTCATTAAAGGAGTCAGCTTCCCAGCAGGAACAAAATTCTGATACAATCCAGTAATGGAAAAATAACGTCATGCATGTTTATATCTGACAAGTCAAAACCGCTCAGTCAAAATGGTTACACTCAGTGTAATCTCAGTGATTGCTCCAAAAAAAATGGAAGATATTTTGCCCTTATTTCTGAGAGTTTTAAAAAGCATTTTCCCTGCATATAAATTACTGTTCTTCTCCTTGAGGCTTCAGGACATGCACCCATCATTCCCAGCCAAAAATAGATGACCTGTGTCTCCTAGAATATGAATGCTTAGGCAATTTGCAAATGACTTCCTGTTACTAATTTTTGCAACAACTTTAGAAGTTTCCTAATTATTTAAGTTAATTCTAAGGCAAACTGTGCCCTCATTCAGAATATGATTTAATTAGATGCTCTCATACCAAGCTTAGTGAGAAATGTATATTACAAGTGGACTAACTTTCGGGTAGATTGGTTCCTGGAGGAGTATCTGTGTAAATTACATCAAGGTTATGCCTTGGCAAGAGCATACTATTATGCCTGCTTGACCAATCAGTTCTGTGCAATAAACTGTGAATCCACTTAACACACTGAATGTACCAGTTGTCATGATAAATTGACTGGATAAAGAGTAGTTTCTACATCATGTAAACAAAGTGGAAAGCCATACCTTATACTTTGGTTTTGGAGAAAATACAAATTCTTGAGCCTGGTCTGAAACCTATTTGGTCTTTCTCAAAGCTATTTCTGCATTACAATTACAACCAAATCGCTCTTTTGGATGCATGTAACCAGGGATTAGCAAAGTACAGACTACAGGTTAAATCCTGCGCCCTGCATTGTTTTTGTAAATACCTATTCATTGAAACAGTCACATCCATTTATCACATATTGTCTACAGCTACTTTTGCACTTTGACAGCAGGGTTGAGTAGTTGCAGAGACCATCTGGCCCTCAACACCTAAAATGGTAACTACTGATCTTTTACAGAAAAAAGTTGGCTTCACTGGTAGCAGTCCAGGTCCATATCTTCCTCCCATTGCCTATACCACAGAGGAATGGTTATTTCTGAAATCCTCTTGTTCTATCCTTCAGCTTCATTTTACGATGTCTGACCCTCTGCCATAAATCAAGAGATGCATCACTTTAGAGTAATGAAAATAATAGTCATTGCTTTATAATTGCACTAAAATTGGTCATATGCTTGCTGTTCTAGTTTCTACTAACTGGGATTTTACAAAGTCACCTTCCATCTCTCAGCCTCAGTTCCCAAATAAAGAATTTGGACTAGACAATGTCTAAGGTTCCTCTTAGCTTCAATATGATGAAATGATTATGATACAAAGAGAATGTTTTCATTTTAAGAAAATGTAGTTCAACCACCAGGGGTCATAGGAATTTTTCTGGAAGCCCACTTTTATAACAGATATTATTGGCTGCTTACATAGTACTCATCCCATCCAATCTCCTTCCTAACCAAGTTCTGCCTGGTGTCAGCCCCCCTTTCCCTTGGCCCTATGCTTTGAGAGAAACTAACCCATGAACAGTCCAGGGACTAGACCTGACTTCGTAAGTCAGTCATAATAAGTACCTTACCCCTTGCCAGTTTTCTGTTTTGGACACGTCACAAATTCCAGCCAATGAGATGTCTGAGAAAGTTGGCTGTGGTAGGTGAAGGAAGGAGGCACTTCAAGGAAAAACTTTTAATTGAGAAAAGAGACAAAAGCTGTACTTTTTCTAGCAATTACCTAAATATATTGCTGGAACTCCCGCTGCTATTTTGTTACAAGTCTGAGGATAAAGTCACCCCAAAAGAAGGGTAGAGGAGCAGAACAGGCTCAGAAGTACATCTGAAGCCCATTTTACCTCTGGGTTTTTTTTTATTATTAGAGAAAATAAATTCTCTTACTGTTTAGGCCAATTTTATTACTGCTAACTACTGGCAAAAATCCAGCTAATATCCTAGTGGAATATGGAGCCAGGTTAAATGCTGCTTTCCTGGGGTTAAAGACAACTAGAATTATGAGAAATTACTTTCAAAGATAATAGTAACTAAATAGCAACACTGTTTTCCTAAAATAAACTTATCTCCCATTATTACATGGCTACCAATATCTAGTGGATACCAAGTGTCTAGCTTGGGTCATTTCAGTCAAAAGCAATTTGCAAGCATTCTTATAATATGCTATGGTCTGAATGTGTTTCCCCCAAAACTTGTATTTTGAAACCTAGTCACCAGTATGATAGTGTTAAGAGTTTGGCTTCTGGGAGGTGATTAGGTCAGGAGGGTGGAATCCTCATGAATAGATTAGTGCCTTTATAAAAGCGGCCCCTGAGAGCTGCCTTGCCCCATCCACCATGGCAGGACAGCTAGAAGACACCCTCTATGAACCAGAAAGCAGGCCCTCAGATGTGGAATCTGCCAGCACTTTGATCTTGGACTTCAGTCTCTAGAACTGTGAGAAATAAATTTCTGTTTAAGCCACCTAGCTTATGGTATTTGGTATAGCAACTTAAATGGACTGAGGCAAAATAACAAAAATAGCTTCAAGAACATTATTTTTGTCATAGTTATTTTAACATGACAAACATATGTAACATGATACTTCCTAAGTTTTGAATAAAAGGTAATCCCTACATTTTCTTATACTTATGTCCTCAGTAATGAGAATCCTTCATCTGATGACATTTCGAAGACTCCAAGCAAGAGAGAAAAAAAGATTATCAACATATGGCTAAGAAACAGTAGTGCCCAAGTGGTCAAACTCAATGTTAAACATCTCAGAACCAAGGACTCCCACCAAATATATTTAGGTAATTGCTAGAAATAAGAGGAATCCCTGTCGAATCCCTTCTTCGGCTATAACAGTTTGTTTCATTTTCTCTATTTAGGTGCTTCCCATTAAAGGAGCTCACTTCTTCCCAAAGCAAAACACACCACAGCTAAACTAACTTTAGAATGTTTTTAAATATCTAACAAATTCCAAGTGAAGGACATTTCCATCAACACTCCTCTCATACCCCTCAATTTCCCAAGGACAATTCACCATTTTAATTACAACTGGGCAGAGGTAGAGTTGAGAAAGATGCTACCACATTCAAAGCACACACATGATATGTACCACTTCACTAAATAAGCTCAAATTCCCAAACCATTTTACTGAATAAGCCCAATTCACAGAAAGTAATCATAAATCAACTTTCTGTCCTTCCCTGTTCCTTAAAACATACCCGGTGGGACCACTTATTCTCCTACACTGAAGACAAAAGTTGACTCCATGAAGTCTCTGGTTATTCTTGTCATAAAGAGTCCATCTGCCACTTTAAGTCATAAAAGACAGTTTTGATTTGGTAACAGAAGTCTTCAGTGCCATATTATAATCCAAACTCGGTCTTGATATCAAGTTGAAACTTCTTACCCCGTTTATGTCTGCTGCAAATGGAAAGCAGAGTGGGAGAGGGGTATGGTTTCCCAGCCTAGGTTCCCATGTCCTACCCCTCAGCTCCACAACTACAACTTGTAGTTTCTAATTCCCCCAGAGTTAGAGGGGAAGGAGGGAAGGAAAGGGAGCGGGAAAGTCCCAGCATGACTGATGCTGTCATGAGCTGGTGTCAGCACTGTTCAAAGCCAGCTGGCAGGACACATGTTAGATCTACAAGTGGTTTCCTTAGAATTGAGGGTTGTGGGGAGGGGATGGGGTGGAATGGTCTCCTTTGACTTGAGAAAACAGAGGAAGTGCAACTTGTACCTCCACATAGATTTTATTTTGACTTATTCTCCCCAGGAGGTCACATCAATAGCTCTTTGACATTATCCCTTGAAAGTCATTCCCAAATATCTAATCCGTGCCCTTTTATTATACCATCTGTGAGCAGTGTTGTTGATAGTCATGATTTCTTTGCCTCACACCGATTAGGTTGGCTATCATAAAAAAAAAAAAAAAAAAACCAGAAAACAAAAAGTGTTGCTGAGCACAGAGAAATTGAAACCCTTGTGCATTTGGGTGCAGATGTAAAGTAATGTAGCCATTTTGGAAGACAGTATGGAGGTTCCTCAAAAAATTAAAGATGGATGATCCAGCAATTCCACTCCTAGATATATACTCAAAAGAAGTGAAAGCACAAGCTCAAACAGATATTTACACTTCCATGTTTAATAGCAGCATTATTCACAGCAACCAGAAGGTAGAAGCCACCCAAGCATCCATTGACAGAAGAATGAACAAGATGTGGGGTATATGTACACAATGGATTCTTCAGTCTTAAAAAGGAAAAAAGTTCTGATACATGCTACAACATGGCTGTACCTTGAAAATATTTTGCTAAATCAGCCAGACGCCAAAGGGCAAATACTGTACAATTCCACTTACGTGAGGTACCTAGAGTAGTCAAATTCCCAAAGGCCGAAAATAGAATGGCAGTTGCCAGGGGCTGGCAGGAGGAGGGGAATGAGGAAATAGTGTTTAATGGGCACAGAGTCTCAGTCTGGGAAGGTGAAAAAGTTCTGACAATGGATTGTGGTGATGGTTGCACAGTAATGCAAATGTACTTGATACTACTAAATACTACTGAGTTGTATGCTTAAAATTGTTAAGATAGTAAATTGTTATTTTACAATTAAAAATAAAAAATTAAATATTGAAAGTCCTGCTACCATCTTTGAAAATATCATTTCTATCATAGTCACAGCTAAAACCTCCATGTTAACATCCTACCATATATTCAACCACAGGTATATTCTGTTTTCAGAAATATTAAGATATGAAAACATGATTTGTCTTAGAATCAGCAATATTCAATATTTTCAGGAAAATAAGCCACAAAACTCTAGAAATGTTATTAAAGGTTAGTGGCCAGTTTACTCCTGAGACTATTACCTCATAATTGTTCTAGCAGAGTATAAGACATTTTTCCTTGAATGCATTTTCCAAGCTCCAACTCTCACCAGGCTGATTTAGAAAATTAACTTGTCTCTCTGGAGCCACTTCTGAATTAAAATTAATGTTGCAAGTCTTTTTGACCCATACCCAATCACTCATCCACACAAAAGAGAGGAGTTTTATGCTATAGAAATATTCCACACTTAGAATTTAAAATAGCATTACCACAAATTTTCCAATTACAGAAAACTCACCATGAGAAAAAAAGAATAATTGGATGCTTATCCTGAAACAATCTTTTGGGCTGGCTTAAGAAAAAAAAAAAAAGTCATCGAGTTTCATTATTTTCACTCTTGTCTCAAAATATAATAGGAGGTGCCAATTCAACATTAGAAAATCCTCGAGAGGAAAATGGTAAGTCATTCATATTATGACAAAGAAAGATTTACAGTTGTAACAGACAAAGCATAAATTTAGCAAGTGAAAGGTTAAAACAGTATTATGTAAGTCTGGTTAACATTAAACTCTGAGCTCTACTACAAAAGGTGTTGAAATTGACTATAGAGATCCAAAAATGGGTTAGCCACAACAGGCAAAATACTAGTTTTGCATCATACCCAAAGCAGGCAAACACTAATCAGTATACATTACCAGGCTGTGCATAGTCTGCAGTCCTCTGCACAAGGAGAGTGTAATGGGAAATTAAGAATCCCTCTACCTAACTTATTGAGAGTTTTTAGCATGAAGGGTTGTTGAATTTTATCAAAGGCCTTTTCTGCATCTATTGAGATAATCATGTGGTTTTTGTCTTTGGTTCTGTTTATATGCTGGATTACATTTATTGATAAGTTAGGTATTGATGGGACGTATCTCAAAATAATAAGAGCTATCTATGACAAACCCACAGCCAATATCATACTGAATGGGCAAAAACTGGAAGCATTCCCTCTGAAAACTGGCACAAGACAGGGATGCCCTCTCTCACCATTCCTATTCAACATAGTGCTGGAAGTTCTGGCCAGAGCAATCAGGCAGGAGAAGGAAATAAAGGGTATTCAATTAGGAAAAGAGGAAGTCAAACTGTCCCTGTTTGCAAATGACATGATTGTATATCTAGAAAACCCCATTGTCTCAGCCCAAAATCTCCTTAAGCTGATTAGCAACTTCAGCAAAGTCTCAGGATACAAAATCAATGTACAAAAATCACAAGCATTCTTGTACACCAATCACAGACAAACAGTCAAATCATGGGTGAACTCCCATTCACAATTGCTTCAAAGAGAATAAAATACCTAGGAATCCAACTTACAAGGGATGTGAAGGACCTCTTCAAGGAGAACTACAAACCACTGCCCAATGAAATAAAAGAGGACACAAACAAATGGAAGAACATTCCATGCTCATGGGTTGGAAGAATCAATATCGTGAAAATGGCCATACTGCCCAAAGTAATTTATAGATTCAATGCCATCCCCATCAAGCTACCAATGACTTTCTTCATAGAATTGGAAAAAACTACTTTAAAGTTCATATGGAACCAAAAAGAGCCCGCATCGCCAAGTCAATCCTAAGCCAAAAGAACAAAGCTGGAGGCATCACGCTACCTGACTTAAACTATACTACAAGGCTACAGTAACCAAAACAGCATGGTACTGGTACCACAACAGAGATATAGATCAATGGAACAGAACAGAGCCCTCAGAAATATGCCCATAGCTACAACTATCTGATCTTTGACAAACCTGACAAAAACAAGAAATGGGGAAAGGATTCCCTATTTATTAAATGGTGCTGGGAAAACTGGCTAGCCATATGTAGAAAGCTGAAACTGGATCCCTTCCTTACACCTTATACAAAAATTAATTCAAAATGGATTAAAGACTTAAATGTTAGACCTAAAACCATTAAAATCCTACAAGAAAACCTAGGCAATACCATTCAGGACACAGGCGTGGGCAAGGACTTCATGTCTAAAACACCAAAAGCAATGGCAACAAAAGCCAAAATTGACAAATGGGATCTAATGAAACTAAAGAGCTTCTGCACAGCAAAAGAAACTACCATCAGAGTGAACAGGCAACCTACAGAATGGGAGAAATTTTTGCAACCTACTCATCTGACAAAGGGCTAATATCCAGAATCTACAATGAACTCAAACAAATTTACAAGAAAAAAACAAACAACCCCATCAAAAGGTGGGCAAAGGACATGAACAGACACTTCTCAAAAGAAGACATTTATGCAGCCAAAAACACATGAAGAAATGCTCATCATCACTGGCCATCAGAGAAATGCAAATCAAAACCACAGTGAGATACCATCTCACACCAGTTAGAATGGCCATCATTAAAAAAACAGGAAACAACAGGTGCTGGAGAGGATGTGGAGAAATAGGAACACTTTTACACTGTTGGTGGGACTGTAAACTAGTTCAACCATTGTGGAAGTCAGTGTGGCGATTCCTCAGGGATCTAGAACTAGAAATACCATTGGACCCAGCCATCCCATTACTGGGTATATACCCAAAGACTATAAATCATGCTGCTTAAAGACACATGCACACGTATGTTTATTGCGGCACTATTCACAATAGCAAAGAGTTGGAACCAACCCAAATGTCCAACAACGATAGACTGGATTAAGAAAATGTGGCATATATACACCATGGAATACTATGCAGCCATAAAAAATGATGAGTTCGTGTCCTTTGTAGGGACATGGATGAAACTGGAAAACATCATTCTCAGTAAACTATCACAAGGACAAAAAACCAAACACCGCATGTTCTCACTCATAGGTGGGAATTGAACAATGAGAACTCATGGACACAGGAAGGGGAACATCACATTCCAGGGACTGTTGTGGGATGGGGGGAGGGGGGAGGGACAGCATTAGGAGATATACCTAATGCTAAATGACGAGTTAATGGGTGCAGGAAATCAACATGGCACATGGATACATATGTAACAAACCTGCACATTGTGCACATGTACCCTAAAACCTAAAGTATAATAAAAAAAAAAAAAAGAATCCCTCTACTGCAGCTTAGTGGTTATGGAAGCCAAGTTCATTTTGTGAAACCCCCTCAGTTCAAATTTCAGCTCTGTCCCTTATTAGTTCTAAAACCTTTAATGAAATTCTTAATCCTTAAGTCTCTTTATCTACAAAGTGGAAATTAAAATAGCAATTAATATAGAAGATGGAAAATTTCAAGGAAATAAGGTAGCTAAAATACTAAGCACATTAGCACTTTCCAATTAATGCTATTTTTTAATTTAACAGAAAAATAAGCTTTTCTTCAATAACAGAAGTGTCGGGAGAAATTTAAAAGTAACTTATGTAGGTTTTTTGACTCAGATTTCATTTTTCTTGCCTATATAAATCCCAGAGCAATCTCAAGTTAATTAACAGGTTGCTAGTGAATCTACAGCTGTGGTTCTTAAGTTGGGTTGCATCAGAATCACCAGAAGAGACTGTTAAAACACAGATTGCTGGGCCTCACCCCCAGAGTTTCTGTTTTAGTAGGTCTGGAGTATGCCTGAGGATTTGTATCTCAGAAAAGCTCCCAGAAGACCCTGATGCTGCTGGTCTGGCAGCCACATTTGGCGAACCACTGATTTACAATACTTGACCTGCCCCCACCTCATGACCACCATCTTCCTTTTCAGAGCTTTACTCCTAACACTCTTCCTAATCCAAGAATTAGCCATGCATGCCTCATTCCAAAGCCTAGCTGTCACTCTGTTCTGATGGCTGGCTGAAAACATGTTGTCTCCAACAGAACTAGCTAATGAAAGGCCAACAACCTTAGACTCCACCTTAACTGGGCCCTGATCCCAGGGAAGCCAGAGCCCATGGGTCCATTAGGAAGTGGTCACACTAAGTCCTATGCCTGTTGTGCAGGTGCCCTCAAATGTAAACAGCCTTCACATGCCTGAGAGCTGACAAAAGGAGCAAGCCCTTTCTCCCTTCATTCTGCCTAGGTCTCTGGTACCGTATTCCAACCTACAGGGTCTCCAATATCTGGGGACCTGCAGTGAAGTCATCCAGTAGATTAACAGAAACTGATTTTCTAACATTCCTATCCAAGTTGCTCTAGGTGTTTTTATTTACAAGGAGATCACAATAGCATATTTTGCATGCAGATTAATGAATAAAACTTTATTAAATGATATGTGGTTAGAGATATAATCTGAAGAATAATCTTGAAAACTAACTTCCCCCACATGTACAACATAGGATAGACATGCCTCCTCATGATCTGTACAGACATTCCTTACAGAAATTCCCTGGCCCCAGAATAGATACTGGATGGCTTTTCCATCTACCATGGCTTCGATAAAAAAACATGGACTTGTCCTTAAATAAATTTCCTAACTTACGAGAAATCGGAGTAGCAGCTTACTACAACATTTTGCCAATTCTAACTTCTGCGTGACTACAATAAAATTTAGGTACAAGCAGCATTTTAGTTGCCTAGCACAAGCTGATTTTCTATAGAAAATCTTATTGGAACTTACCAATTTCCATCATTGCCTGCTTTAGGAAACCTTCCCACCACCAACATTAGATATACTGAGGAACCAGATTTGACATCCCCAAGACCAGAACAGAATTCAGTTTCAGGTGTCTCTACGGTGCCTGACCCAGAATTATCTGATTAATTATCTCACACCAAGAGCCTCTTAGCCCAATACATTTGGCCCTATAACCCACTTTTTGCTCAGATTGAGCCTTTAAGCCTTTTGACACTGAAATTTGTCTGAATTTGTCTTGAGTTTGCCACCCACTGCTGGATTGCACATCAAGTCAGTAGGCTTCCAGCACTCTTGTCAGTGTTCTTTCAGTTGCACACTGATAGAAACTTGGACCCCTCTCTTCAGTAACAGCCCCACTAACTCTAAAGGCAATGCTGGGTTGATGTAAACATTCATGTAAAACTGATGCTACACAAATCTCTTCCAGCAATCAGTTTTGTAGAACAGCATCCGGAGCTTACCGGCATTGAAAGTTTTCAAAATATAGTTGAATTACCATTTCCAAAGGATTACATCAATAAGCTAACACACACACTCTCTCTCTGCTTCTCTCTGATTGCCCTTCATCCATGCCATAGAATTTCAGACCTCCAGTTTATTTTCAGAGCAGCCAGTCAATAGATCCTGTCTAAAGTCTTTAAATTAATAGAAATACAATTGTACTATTTAAAATCACAATAACCAGCAAAGAACAAAACAGAAACCTATTCAAAGTGTTCACTTCTAGAAAATTTGATTTGAGAAGTGAAAAGTGTGAATGGCTCAGAAGAAATGCTTTGCTTTATATTTTATACCTGTCTGTACTATACACTTTCCTTAATCTATGCATATGATTCCTATAACTGTAAGAAGTAAAAAATCAGTAAACAACATCCTCATCAATAAGATTAGCTAAATAAAGCATATGCATACAGAGGAACATTATGTAGATACAAAAAGAAAAAAATAGCACAATATTTAATGATATAAAAAGATAACCTTAGAATGCCAGTTTTTTTTAAGTTGCAAAGGAGTATAGTCTGATTCAACTGAAGGAAATTACACACATGCACACATACTACAGACCTGTATAAACAGAGATAACAGCAAATATGCCAAACTGTTGGGATTTGGGGAAACGGGGAGAAGGTCTTTTACTTTTTATTTTCTATGCTTTCATAATTTATGAACTTTATACAGTGAGTATACAGTGTCTGTGTATTTTAAAGAATTTTAAACTGCAAACACACACACACACACACACACACACAGAGGTGTGCTTTTTAAGACCCAGAAATATGAAGCAAGGGGCTTAAGTCATATTTGTAAATTCATAGAACCTTGATAGAGAAAGAATTTTAAGAGGCCCAGAAAGAATCGATGCCTTTCTCAGAGTCACACTGCTGGAAAGTGTCAGAACCAGGTTTACATCACAGGCATACTGCAGGAGGAAGACAACGCTTTCAGAACTTCAAATTCTAACAAATAATCAATCATTGTGCCTTCTCCCTACTTCACTTAATACTTTAATAGGTAGGAGCAAGGTAAATATTCTGTCCATTTTACAAATGAGTAAACCAATGTTCAAAAGGACAGATTCCCCTGAAGCCACGTAGCTATCCAGCAGCAGAACCAACTGTAACTAAGGCCAGTACACTCCTGGTCAAAGCTTATTCAACTACAGTACAAAATTAAAGCACTTCAACAACAGGATATTATCCTACGCTAGCTTTATCTTTTCCTCAAAAAAGTTAATGAACCTTGAAGGAGAGGTTCTACACAAGGCATTGGGAATTAGAAAAAGAAGAGTTCTTTATAGGTTATAAGGCAACAAGAGGAAAAGAATGCTTATTAAGCCTTGATTTGCTCACACATGTCTCATTATAACAGCTCTGTATCACTAACCATGTCAAAGATGGCAATTTGTCATCCAAAGAAGCCTGATTAAATAATAAGACTAAGGCCCCATCACACACAGAGGCCACCAGGTTACTTTACAAGCAGCCTTCAAAGACAGTTTGACCTCACAAGGTCTCAGGGAAAAGAGAAGTAGTTCCTACAGCTTAGCAAAGTCATTTAGTGGCTATTTCTATCAATCAGGCCTTCCTCCAAAGGCAAGAGGACAAGTAAATTTATCATTTTCCTGCCACTCATGTTAAAGTAGAGAGACATGACACCTTGGCAAGGTGCTGATTGCCATTTTCTCACGTGAAGTAGCATAGAACAGCTGGGAAACCAGCAATTCTCAGAGCTGTTACTCTAATCAGGGGAGAAAATTTTCACAGAGAAGTTCCCCACCCCCCATTCTTTTATTTTACTTTAAGTTCTGGGATACATCTGCAGAATGTGCAGGTTTGTTACATAGGTATACATGTGCCATTGTAGTTTGCTGCACCTATCAACCCATCATCTAGGTTTTAAGCCCCGCACGCTTTAGACATTAGTCCTATTACTCTCCCTTTGTCCCTCACCCTGCCATGAGGCCCCAGTGTGTGATGTTCCCCTCCCTATGTCCATGTGTTCTCATTGTTCAACTCCTACTTATGAGAACATGTGGTGTTTGGTTTTCTGTCCCTGTGTTAGTTTGCTGAGAATGATGGCTTCCAGGTTCATCCATGTCCCTGCAAAGACATGAACTCATTCCTTTTATGGCTGCATAGTATTCCGTGGTATATATGTGCCACATATTCTTTATCCAGTCTATCATTGATGGGCATGTGGATTGGTTCCAAGTCTTTGCTATTGTGAATAGGGCAGCAGTAAACATACATGTGCATATATCTTTATCATAGAATTATTTATAATCCTTTGGGTATATACCCAGTAATGGGATTGCTGGGTCAAATGGTATTTCTGGTTCTAATCCTTGAGGAATCACCACTCTGTCTTCCACAATGGTTGAACTAGTTTACACTCCCATCAACAGTGTAAAAGCGTTCCTATTTCTCCACACCCTCACCAGCATCGGTTGTTTCCTGACTCTAACTGGTGTGACATGGTACCTCATTGTGGTTTTGACTTACATTTCTCTAATGACCAGTGATAAGCTTTTTTTCATGTTTCTTGGCCACATAAATGTCTTCTTTTGAGAAGTGAACACAGAAGTTTTCTATATACTTTTTCACTCTCAATATGGACATAAGTGGCCAGTTGTAGTGGCTCATGCCTGTAATCCCAGCACTTTGGGAGGCTGAGGCGGGCAGATCACCTGAGGTCAAGAGTTCAAGACCAGCCTGGCCAACATGGTGAAACCGCATCTCTACTAAAAAAAAATACAAAATTAGCCGAGCATCATGGCAGGCACCTGTAATCCCAGCTACTCAGGAGGCAGAGGTTGCAGTGAGCCAAGGTAGCGCCATTGCACTCCAGCCTGGGCTACTAGATTGAAACTCTATCTCAAAAAAAAAAAATAATATATATATAGAGAGAGAGAGAGACATAAGTTTGTGTGTTATTTTTTAATTCAGACTATTTTTTACAGCACTTTTAGGTTCACAGCAAGATCGAGCAGAAGATACAGAGAGTTCCAACATACCCCTTCCCTAAATCCCCCATACACACAGCCTCCTCCACCAACATCTCCCACCCGCAGCAGTATATTTGGTACAAGAGATAAACCAACATTAATGCATAATCAACAAAACCTATAGTTTACCTTAAGGTTCAGTCTTTGTGCTGTATATTCTATGGGTTTTGATAAATGTATAATGACAAGTATCCACAATTATAGTATCATACAAAATAGTTTCACTGCCCTAAAAATCTTCTGTGCTCTACGTATTTATCCCTTTCCCCCAGCTAATCCCTGAAAACCACAGAAGATTATGTTTTTATACTGTAAATCCTAATGGGAGAACTTCTTATAACCTGCCAATACTCAGCATGACAATAATTTTGAACCAGAAGCCAGGCTGCCAAATAGTATTTATGGGAATCAATAGACAAAAATTCAGTGCTATTCCAGAAACTCCAGGACATGTGGCTATCACACTGCTGGCAACATGAGCAGGTGAGGAGGGACACCAGAAAGCAAGGCAAAGGGAGGGCTGGAAACAGCAAGGGTGCCCTTTGTCACCATCATATGGGTGGAGTGGCTTTTCTCCTTGAACTCATAGCCATGTGGAAATTCATGACTCATCTTGCTTTGAGCTTCTCAAAGAAGGTTTCATCTCCACCTGCCACCCATACAAGTCTCCAGCAAGCCTGGGACACCATCACCCTCCCCCCACCCCCCCCACACACACGCACACGCACGCACACACTCTATAGGGCCCATTTGTTCATGCTCAGCGCCATAGAACTTCAGAGTTGAAACTCAAGGCCAATAAGTTCAACAGAAATGTAATGCAAGCCACACATAAGCTTTACATTGTCTAGAGGCTGCATTTAAAAAAGTAGGTAAAATGTTTAAACATTTTAGCTCGATATATCCAAAATGCTATTATTTCAACATTGCATTTATTTAAGTTATTAATAAACTCTTTATACATTTGTCAAACTAAGCCTTTGAAACTCTGCACAGTTTAGATTGACAGCATGTCTCATTTCAGACTAGCTACCTCTCAAGTGCTAAATAGCCCCATGTGCCTAGTGGCCAAAGTTTTGGACAGCACAGCTTTAGAACTCATACACATCAGAAGATTTTAGATTGTTAAAGAACAGAAGCCTACGAAGTCTATGCAGGAAAACAACATATAAAAGATAAAAGAAGAATGGCTTTAGTTGGAGTGGAAGTCTGGGACCTCTTCCCACATGGCTCCCACAACTGCCACAATGGCTTCTCTCTGTGAAACGGCTTGGCTCCAAGGAACAAAGTTTGACATTCTCCCTACTCTCATTCAACCCCATACATTAAACACAAGGGAGCCAAGAACTACAGAGGCGAAGCAGTTTTCCTCGCTGGGACAAAACTGAAACTGCAGACCTCCTGGCTCTCAGCTCATGTATATCTAGTCCGAGAAGGGAGCAAGCCCATCATAAACAGGCAGGTTACAAAAAGACTGTTCTCATCAACCCCTAGCTGGAACCAGCTCCACTGCCAATTTCAGGGACAAGATCATTAACAGTGAGGTATTTTCTCAGTTTTTGGAGGAAAATAATAGAGGGGGTAGAATAGAGTGAAAAGAACATATTGGTGTCCATTCATGTAAAATGCTCAACTTTCTAACAGTGTAAAAGAGGTCAAAGAGTATAACGTATTAAGCACCAACTATATTTGATGGACAGGCAGTGTGGTTGAAGGTCATTGTTCCCTTCTCCTTATGACACTGCTCCTCACAAGAGTGAATGACACAAGCTGATGGGTCCAGATTTCGAGTAGGACCCTCACTGAGCAGGAAAGGTCCCAGGCAGCAGGCTCTCACCCGTTTCATGCTCCCTCCACACTAGGGGACTGTTAGGCTGAACAAGGACCTCCTTGCAGGTCAGCCCTCCTGTGTGCTCTCATTTCTTCCTCTCACTTTAGATTGATGGGAGTGTAGTGATGAGATTGACAATAACTGGAGAAGAATGACAGGATAAAGAGATGCCAATATGATCCTTGAATCCAAATGAAAAGCTGTAACACTTACTGAAGGAGTAAGTGCCTTGTGTTAGAGGTTTGGGAATCCATTTGTGATTAAATGACCCAACCATTCACTCATATTTACCTAGTATCTATAAAAGTAGTGATAAAAATAATCCCTGCCCTCATGGAATTTACTATTCTTTGTACATTTACTCTATTTAGGGATTCATTGAGAGAATTATAGGTGAAATAGTGCAAAGAGATTCCAAATTTCTAGCCACAATTCCATCATAATACCATGAAATCTCCACCATACAATTCTTCAGTACTAAACATTAATTAGGCACTCTATAAGCATTATGTAGTTAAGTCTAATAACTCTGAATCAAGGATTAATATCCCTCATCTTATGGATGGAGAAAGTAAGGCATGAGGAAACCAAATAATCTGATGAAGTCCTAGCAGCTAACAAATGGTGGAAATGGATTCAACTTTGTCTATGACCCTGATACTCCTGTGACTTCCATTTAACCACACCTTTGTGTCTAGAACATTAATGATCTTTAAAAAAAAAAAAAAAAAAAAAAAAAAAAACTCTTCCAAATTTGAGCATTTTGCTTGCTTCCAAAATAAGGTGCTGTTCCCATGGAGAAAATTAAACTAAATAAATAGAAAATAAGCTACTTTCTTGATCCAGATGTATCACTATATCCCCTATGTCTGATTATTAATCCACATCTTTTTTTGTATTTTTTATGTACTCCATAGTCACTGGACTTTCTCTTTTGTCAAAAAGGGGGCCGATTTCCCTGGAGTGAATGCAGACCCTTCATGCCATGTCACCAATGGCCACGAAGCAAGCCTATAACTTATAATAGACCTGTTAATAGCAACCTAAGGAAGGAGAAAAATCAGAAATTCTAGTGGGGGGTGGGGGGAGGAAGAAAGTCATAAAATTAAGATTTGTTAAGGAACTACTCTGCACAAGGCCTATATCTATGCTGTCTCATTTAGTTGGTTCATAGTGACATTCTTAAAGCTTTATTGAAAATAACAGGGATCTAGAGGGTTGAAGAGCCGTGAGAGGTGCCAGCTGCAGTTCGAGTGAGACCCATGTTGAAAAATAATGTAAAAACTCAGCCTGAAAGGCTTAGACATAAGAGCTCAGGTCTTCCTGATTCAGGGTTAAAGAAGATCAGAAATCTGTAAGTGAGCCCTAAGGAGCCCATTAGATAGATTGAGGGAGTAATTTCAGCTAAAATGTTAATGGCTGAAAATGGCATAGGGGAATGCACTTAGAGGAGAAGTCCCAGGAGAGAGACAGACATATTCAGTTGGTGATTAGTCAGTTCTTCCCATTCCCAGCAGCCATACCACTTGCTCAGAATCCACTACAGAACTTATTCCAAGCCCAAACTTTGAGACTTCCTTTTTATGAACATTTCCAATTAACTCTGATCTTCTTACCTGGCATTCAGACAAACCTGCTTGTCACCTGCCCATTCAGTCTATTTCTACTTTGCTTTGACCTGTCGTGCTGATATTTTCCATTTCTAAATCTCTAAGTTCTTTTAGCTAACATCCAAAAGTTCCACACTTAAAATTACTTTTAGGCATTTTTTCCTTCCCAAGCAGGTTCTTGGGAGCGCCTTGAGGCTAAGAGCAATGTGTCGAACTTTACTTAGTTATTTCCCACAGCATCCAGCAGAGTGTAGGACTTGTAGTTCCACAGATGCTTATAGTTATATGCTGATGGAGATTGATAATTATTAATGAGGGAGGAAAGAGGTACTCTAAAATGTTTCTCTAGGGGGCCCAGAATTTGGAATTATAACATTGGATGTAATGTAACATCAATTGTTACGTTTTTAATCCCTGGAATTAAGTTCAATATTATCTTAGACAATTTAGATTTACATCCTAGCTTACTCTAAGAATCATTTTGTCTATTTTTTTTGTTTTGTTTCTTGTCAGTATTCCCAGAAACTATTAACATTTTAAGATGCTTGGAAAATACAATTTAACAAAAACAGCCCTTTTGTTTTTAACAAAAACAGCCCTTGCATGGTCTCCTTTTGAACAAGGACAGATTCTAACAGTTTTTTGTTTCCATTCTGCTTAGCTGTCAGGTGATAATATTCATCCCTTGTATCACAGAGGACTAATGACCTATTCAACTGAACACCAGCTTCTTACAACATATTAACCAAATGCATGTCTTGACCTTTTGTAGTTTTCTCCATGGTATCATATTTTCTTTGGGCTTGCATTAGGGCATTCTACTTTAAATGGAAAGCCAGCTTCAAGTTTCACCATCTTCCAGGCTTGATGTAATATGAGGCTGCAAGTTTGCCACTGAAGTTAGGAGCTCATCTCTCCCCAGAGAAATTGCCCAAAACCCTATACTATAGGAAGTGGTCCTATTATGAGACTTCCTAAAGTACACAATATCTCGAATTGCCTTTGGCCCCCTGCCCTCAGACGCTATCCTAGGCAAGTCCTTGAATTGGGTAGTGCAGTAGGGGTTGGGGGGAACACCGAGGGAGCCTCTTTATATTGTTTTCCTTAGCACATAATATGTAAACAAAAGGCAAGCTAGAAGGACAAATTCTGGATTTGCTAATCATATAATGATAATAGACCCAAACTAATTAAAAACGTCACTCACAATAAAGGCCAACATCTCTTGTATACTCAACATGAACCAGGTTCCATGCTAGATCTGTATAAGTAATAAGATTTGGAGGAGTCTCGGCTTATTGGGGCTTTTGGAGGGCATGGAGGCTATTTTTTTTTCTGTTAATAACTGTCCCCATTATGCTCTATGGGATTTTGCCATCCTTACAGGATGAGGTAAAGAATCGTACCAAGATTTCTGACCCCTTAACTTCCTTAACAGTGATCAGTCTCATACTGATTTTCAGAGACCCAGCCCTTATTTTAAACTTGTAGACTCACTTTAAAACCAAAGTTCTCTTTTCTACAGATTGGACTTAGAGGTTCAAGCAGCTGAGCATGGGGTCCCTGGCCCGTTCTCACCCACTTGCTCTTCTATGCTTTGCCCTACAAGTTGGGGTGAAGGGAGAAAGAAAATGGGCAGGTTTCCCCCTGTAATGTCCCCACAGTGTGGTGGGGTCCCCCTGCTTCTCTGGGGGTTGCCTCTGTTATAGACATCCCATGCCAGCACTTTCAGGGTTCGGGGAGGTACTGGAGCCTCCCACTGCACAGCTCCTAACCTGGAAGATATGCTATGGACACCACTTCTCTTGCTCTCCCTCAGCCACCTCCCTGTGAGGGGAAGCCCCTGGGGCACTCAGGCAAGAAGGCTCAAGTGTCTTGGGAAGACTGAGCTCCTTCATTCCTTTCTGCCCCTTCGTCCCGCCCCACAGCACTGGAAACCATCAGCCTCCAGTCCCCAACTCAGTGCAGTTGACATTTCAGGCAACTTCAAAATTGACAGCAATTCTGGGGTCTCCCACCAGGAATGTGGTAAAGGAGAGGAAAGGCCTCACTACCCAAAGGGTAGGCCTTCTCCAATATCCAAAGTCTGGCAGTGGCCGAGGTGAGACATAAGGGTAAACTCTGTAAACCAGCAGCTGGTCCTAGTACTAACACCTCCCTGAATTTAGAATATAACTAATTAAAAGCATCTGTACTCAGTTCAGGGCTTTGCCACACTTCTAGGAAAACATGAAAAACACCACTAGACTTTCTATTATACAAACATTATTCCATTTAATACTCAAATCATTCCTATAAGGAAAGTATTAGCCTCATTTTACAGATGAGGAGATTGATGTTTTTAAATAAAGTAGAAGCACTCTTGAGTGACATGGTTACAATCAGTAGTTAATAATCAATATATCTGGTTACACAATGGAAGGGCCTCAAAGCAGTACCACCCAGTAGCAGTGACTATACCCAGATCTGAATTTTTAAATATGAAATGGAGAATTTCTATTTTCCAGTAAAAGGAAACAGCTTCTTGGACAAATGGCTACCTCTAGGGCTGAGGCGGGGAAATACAACATGAGTCCAGAGGATTTACTGTAAGAGAAAGCAAAGCAGTAGTCAAAAAAGTCTCAAAAAATCAGGTCATGTTAAAGGGACACAGCTAATTTGAAAGACCTCTCAATGCCCAAAACTAGAATAATTTGAACAGTCACAACAACAAAAAATTAGTAACATAGTATTGGATCACAACCCAAAGTATGGGATAAATATGAGTTTATATTGATAAAAATGACTGAATAAATTGTGGGGCAAGTGGAGGAGGAACAAGTCTTCCTTTTATGTACAGAAGAATAAAATAACCTGAGTAGATACTCTCCCTTCCTCTCCCAGGCTTGCACACCAGCTGGACTTAGTGACTCACTTTCAGAGAATAGAGTATGGAACAGGATTGTAAACTTACAGTGGAGAAACTTGACAGACACCACCTTAAGCAACTAGTGAAGTCCACCATTCCCAGTGAGACCATGTGGATAGCAAGTACCTGATATTATGAGAAGGGACTTCGCCTCCGTGGTATTTTTCCAAAAACAAAACAAAACAAAACAAAACAAAACAAAACACAACTTGTGTCAGCCTAAACATGGGTGAGTGGTAGCAGGAAATCAGATAAACACAAATTGGGCAACATTCTACAAAGCACATGACTAGTACTCCAACCTATTAAAGTTATGAAAATTAAGACTGAGAAACTGCTAGACTAAATGTAACATGGTACCCTGGATTGGATACTGGAACAGAAAAGGAACATTAATGGAAAAACTGAAATATGAAAAAAGTCTAGAACTTAATAGTAACATAACAACGTTGGTTTGTTCGATTTGGCAAATATACCATGGTAACATAAGTTGGTAACTGTGGGGGAAACTGAGAAGTATACCGGAATGTTTTATCTTGGCAACTTTCCTATATATCTAAAATTTTTCTAAAACAGTTTTAAGTTGAGGTGAAAAGTCTCCAAAAATACATTCTTAAATGTATTTCCTCTTATGCAAATGTACGTTCATTATCTATTGTTAGAAATGACACTAAGGTGATTTCTTCAAATATGTATCCACTGACTGAACTTCATTTTTCCTAAAAAATTGTAACCACAAAATTAGGCATCTATAATTTTCAATTTCAGTTTAAGCAGTGATTTGAAGGAATTGAAAAGCCTTCTGATGCCACTGTCATTTTAGAGTTAATATTTTTCCAATCCTTTACAGCTAATGTTATATTCAATGAGTTTAACATTAATTAAAATTTGTAATAAATTTTATGTAATGAATACACAAAAAGGGAGACGAGCAAAATGAATGTTCATGTACCCATTACTTGGCTTCCACTTTTAAACAATATTTTTCCGATTTCGATATGTACTTTCTAAAATATTTTAAAGCAAATCCCAATCATATGTTTTGCTACCCATACTCATGGAACATCCCCAAAATCCTAAGACCTTCCTTCTACATAACCACCATGCCTTTATCACAACCAACAAAATTAACCCTAATGCCACAGTATCATCTAATTCTCAATCCATATTCAAAGTTAATTAGAAAGCCCCTTTTTCTAGCAAATCACTTTAAGAAGGATTACATTTGGTTTTATAAAAACTAGAGCTTTCTTTTCATACTCATTTTGGTGCACAATTATCCCAGTCAGATTGGTGATATGATTGAGACAAACAGACATAGTCAAAAGATGTAAAATGTCTTTATTGGTAAAGAACGTGGAAGTTTAGCTGTTTTGGAAACCATTATTGAAATGACTAATGTAATGGGGGAAAAAAAAAGACCAACCAAATGCCCAACAAAAAAGTAACAGATTAAATAATCTGAGAGAACTGTACAAAGTAAACTATGCCCCAAGGGCACATACATTATCCTGTAGGCAATGGGGTGCCACTGAATGATTTTGGACCAGGCAGTGTTAATAATGAGTTTATTTTTCCGCTTTCACTGAAAGATTAGCTAGGGGAAACAGGGAATCTGAGAATGGAAGCAGAGAGGCAAATTTGAGAAAGGAGGTATTACAATATCTCAAGAGGGAAAATTTTTTCCTATTCCCATCATTTCTCTTGAAGTGAAGGAAGTTCCACAAACTGAAGCCAGCCCTGGCTTCTCTCTATCCTCTACTCATTCCCCTACCCCCGGAGGGGGAATTTAAAAATCAGAAAGTGGGCATGCATATCCACTCATTATGCTGCTGTGAACATTTGGGAGCAAGAGAATAAAACATGCCCATATGAAAACATGTTTCCAGTTGTTCATAGCAGCATTATTCACAATACCCAAAGGTATATCAACACATAACTAAAACATAGTATATACACACAACTGAATGGCAGTCAACCATAAAAAAAGAAGGGCTACATTCATATGCCACAAATAGACACACCTTGAAAACACTATGCTAAGTGAAAGAAGCCAATCACAAGATCCCCCATACTGTATGTGTCCCATACTGTATGTGCACATATTAAACCTTATGTGCCCCATTATTATGTTGTGTGCTTTAAAAGAGCCTGGTTTTAAAAACTTTAATACTGAACTAACACATATGCTCATGTCCTGAAGAAATTTCACCCATTTATTTAATGTCCATGCTATGAACAGAATGGTTGTATCGTGCCCCAAAATTCACGTTTTAATACTAACCCCTAATGTGATATTAAAAGATGGGGCCTGTGGGAGGTGATTAGGTCATAAGGGTATCACCCTCACAAGTAGTATTAGTGTCCATTAGAAAAAGACATGTGATTGAGCAGGATAGATTGAAAAAAAAAAAAACATGTGAGAGCTTGCTTTCTCACTCCCTGCTCTCTACATTTGAGTATACAAGGAGAAGGCAGCTATCTGCAAACAAGAAGAAAGCTCTCAGATACCACATCTGCCAGCACCTTGATCTTGGACCTTCTAGCCTCCAAAACTGAGAAATTTCTGTGAAGTTACCCAGTCTATATTTTTGTTATAGTAATCTAAGCAGACTACGACAGTTTAGAATAGACATAGGCATAGAGATAAAGTTGTTGCCAGAGGTGGGGAAAAGGGAATGGGACGTAATTGCTAATGAGTTCAGGACTTTTTAGGGGGTGATGAAAATATTGTGAAATTAGGTCAAGGCAATTGTCGTACAACCTTATGAATATAGTAAAAACCACTGAATTGTATATATTCACAAAGTAAATTTATGGCATGTGAATTATATGCCAATAAGCTGTTTTTTTTAAAAAAAAAAAAAAAAAAGATACGTTTGAAGAGTTGAAGGGAACAAAATGAAATTTAAAGAGGTTTCTCATAGCCCATACACTTCAGTGAGAGGCAGGGAGATTCCACCTTGATGGTTTTAGTACCCCCACACTAGGTAACATGGGTATGAACAGCTGTGCAGATGATCTTTGCAAAGATTACACGGCTTGGAGAATTGAAGGGACTAAGACTCTGCGAGCTTACTCATAAGGCTTGATGGAGGCAAAGCACATGAAGAAAATAAGCACCAGCAAGCCTCAGGGTCTGAGAGAGCTCCAGGTGCAACTCCCAAGAGTACTTTCTTAGTCACAGAATCTACTTTATCTCCAGATTATGAATCGCCAGGATATCAGTGAGGAGCCTTGGTTTTGTAAGAGCTCAGGCAGGAGTCTCCAGTGGTTGTTTTATGTCCCACTAGCCATATAGCCCAAGCTGGTTATCCAGTTAAGTCAGGTGTAAGCCATCAACCTAAATCTCTAGACAATACAAAAAAGTTAGCCCTGGTATATTTTAAAATACTAACTTGCCCACTAATCCTTATCTTGGCCAAGAGGTCAGTTCCAGACTTCCAGACGTCCTCAGAAATAGAGCTGTATAAACCCAGCTGTAAAATAACGCAATCAAACAGCCTTTAACTGCTGTGGCCTGGGAAAGAAGTTCCAAGTTTTAAGCCTCAAGATATTTTTATTCTTGCAGGCGACCATTCAAAGAATGACTGCTACTTGGAAAGCATGGCATCAAGGAGAGCTGGAGGTCACTGTGGCTTAATGTAGAATGATGTGACCACAGGCTGGCCTGGCATTCCAGATTAGCTAAAGTGGGATTAGACATTTTCGGGCCTAGATAGGCAGAACAACTTGTGTGCATTTAAAACTGAAAGAAATCAGTTCTGCATGTCCTGCAACAGTAGATCTCAGCCAAGATGATTTTGCCTCCCTAGGGATATTTGGGGATGTCTTTAGACATTTTTGTTGTCACACTTGTGGTGGGTGGGTGCCGTGGGCATCTAGAGAATAGAGGTCAGCAGTGCAACTAAATATCCCTCAGTGCACAGGGCAGCTTCCAACCAAAAACCAAAAAAAAAAAAAAAAAAACAACCATCCAGTCCAAGTTACAAGGGTAACCTATAATTCACAAGGTGAATTTACAAGGTCAAGTCATTTCTCCGCCACTAGTCTAGTTCGGTCTGATTGGCTTAATCACATATGAGGAGAAACCTTCCTTAGGAGACAGGTTATTTAGGCCTAAGAAATTCCATAATGCAAAGCTAAAGCTGCCTGCCCAACAGAGAAGATGGAAGCCTCATCACTAATCAGAACCCACACATGATTTAGTACTGTAGCAAGCAAAACAAAAAAGGAAGGGGAAAATAAAGTTTTTTTTATTTGAAGTTTTTTTTTTTTTTTTAATTTGCTGAAGCAGAAGGAAAGGGCTGTCAAATACTATCAGGGAATTGTGACAACCACCACTGAAAATTTAATTTACTCAAACACCATGTCTGTGATACAAGGCCATATGCCTAAGTGGGCTTTTCCCATAACATGGTAGAGCCAGAATTACTGGACAATTATTGCCAATAGAATTTAAATGGGCATCCATTGGTCAGCATCCCAATGAAGCTAAAAGTAAAATTAGCCCTCTCACTGGCATAATTTTTGGCAGCGATGCAACCTGGATTCTAAGAATAATTTCATCAGAGAAAACTGGTCTATAGGCTTACAAATGACTTATTTTCTAAATTATGGGCCTAGTGATGTAAAAGACTTACATGCCCCATTACTACTTTGTGTGCTTTAAAAGAAAGCCTGGTTTTAAAAACTTAACACTGAACTAATACATATGCTGAAGTCCTGAAGAAATTTCACTCATTCTAGGCTGCAACTGTGAGAAGAATGCCAATTCCACCCAGGTGTCTCCAACCAGCTTAACGAGACAATCAGTGAGAAACAAGGGAGAACTCCAAAACCTTTGATATTTAACTCACAAGAGCAAAAGAATGCAACTTTAAACAGATTTAAACTTTCATCTTACAAAGGGGGTTAATATCTGAACTTTAAATTCTGGGCTAAAATGAGAGATTAAACACATGCATCTTTATTACCTTCCTGGAACCCAGCCAAAACTACAGCAAAAAAAAATTTTTTTTTTTTTTTGAGACTGAGTTTCACACTTGTTACCTAGGCTGAATTTGGAGTGCAGTGGCGTGATCTCGGCTCACTGCAACCTGTGCCTCTCGGGTTCAAGCAATTCTCCTGCCTCAGCCTCCTGAGTAGCTGGGATTACAGATAACACCACCACGGCCAGCTGATTTTTTTGTATTTTTATTAGAGACGGGGTTTGCCATCTTGGCCAGACTGGTCTCAAATTCCTGACCTCAGGTGATCTACCCACCTCGGCCTCCCAAAGTGCTGGGATTACAGGTGTGAGCCACCATGCCTGGCCATGATTTTTTAAATAAACTTATTTTGAAATAATTTTAGATTTACAGAAAATTTGCAAAGATGGTACAGAGTTCCTGTATACCCTTCACTCAGCTTCCTCTAATGATAATATCTTACATAACCATCACACATTTGTCAAACCTAAGAAATTAACATTGGTAAAATATGGCCAAATAAACTATCCATATTGTCTGGATTTCACCAGTTATTCTGCTAGTGTACTTTTTCTGTCCCAGGATCCAATCCTGGACATTGTATTGCATTTAGTTGCCATGTCTTATTAGTATCTTAGTTTGTTCTGCTATAACAAAATACCTGAGATTGAGTAATTTATTTTAAAAAACAAAATGTCTTACAGTTCTGGAAGCTGGGAAGCCCAAGGTGCCAGCAGGTTCAGTTGTCTGGAGAGAGCTGCTCGCTCTGCTTTCAAGATGGCACCTTATCGCTACATGCTCCAAAATGTAGAAACGCCAAGTCCGCACAGGCCAGAACAAGCAAGCTGAAAGCTGGATGAAGCCTCTTTTATAAGGGCCTTAATTCCATTCACTAGGGAGGAGCCCCCATGGCCCAATCACCTTTTAAGGGCCCAACCTCTTAATTCTATCACATGGGCAACACCTGAATTTTGGAGGCAACACTTTCAAACCACAGCAGTGTCCTCAACTCTGAGACACTCTCTCAACAGCAAAAGGTTTTTTAAGAGATAGAAACACAGAAGAACACAGCGAAGAGGGAGGAGATAATAGTAACAAAAATGTGAAATCTGAATCATAAACCAGTAAAGGGAAAGATAAACAAACTGACGTATGCTACGGATTTTTCAAACAGCTCCGTTCCTGGAAGTGATAAGAGGAAGAGAGTGGGAAGAAGAACTATTGGGAAAAACACTATTTGAGAAATTATTTGAGAACCCTCGGTCCTTCCATGCTTCACAGTGCTAGGAAACTGGCCCTCACCTATCCTAGAGGAGATCTAGAGATGTAAACTCTAAATTGTGGTCTGCAGTCTTGAGAACGCCAGGTGCAGGAACTTTGAACCATTGAAGAAGAAATTCTGTTTAATGTTTTAGCTGCAAGGAAGAGCAAGTTAATAACTCTAATCTGGTTAATCTTCACTTGAAACAATCTATGAATTTTTGCTGTGACAATGTGACTCAGACCACAAATACTATTGTGATTACTTATCTATTTGGCTCCTTGCTAAAATATTTATGAAGTGTAATTTATCTCTTACCTTCAAGTGAGAAATATCTTTAATGTAAGTGTAAATTTTGACTTGTATCAGTTAATATGCAATCTTTGAAGAAATAGATTTAGGGTTCTTATCTGGTCATACTAATTCCTTCGCCTGGAACCATTCCACCATTGTCTTTATGCTTAGCAATATTCTATACTTCTCTGCAACAAGACCCACCCCTCCATGGCATTTATTATTTTTCAGACATATTTATGTGATTGTCTGACTTCTAGCACCCATCCATCTGTATATTGTGTATGTATATATGTATCCCTTCTGTCTAGGTTTACTCCCTAATTATCCCATATGTACTATTCTTTGTTCCTCTGTTAAAGAGTATACTGCATGAACCCAGGAATCATGTTTCACATATCTTGCTTTTCATATCATGCTTAGCAAAACTCTCAACTCACAATATATCAATGTTTCACAAAATATGGTTATAATTCCCTGCCTCAAATTTACCAAGGGTTTTTAAAAAGCATATTATTAAGTTCTGGTGAGGGATAGTGGTGATGGTTGCATAATAATGCGAATGTACTTTATTCAACTGGTTAAAATGGTAACCTTTAGCTTAAGCATATTTTACCACAATAAAAAATGAATTTTAAAGCACATTATTAAGCCCAGTGAATTGATTAATAAGGACCTGCAGGAACGGTGACTGGGAACCTACATTTCCACAGTTGTCCAAGTATTTATTATGCAACCTGGTCTGAAAAACCATCACATTAGATAGCCAGTAAATATTTGTGGTGTGCTTGAATGACTGATTGATTGGTTGATTGACTGATAGTGTACAGGTGTGCACTATCATGCCAGGCTACCATTTTGTTTTTGTTTTTGTTTTTGTTTTTGTTTTTGTTTTGTTTCATTTTGTTTTTGTAGATACAGGGTCTGTCTATGTTGCCCAGGCTTGTCTCTAGCTTCTGGTCTCAAGCAATCCTCCTGCTTTGTCCTTCCAAAGTGCTGGGATTACAGATGTGAACCACCATGCCTTGCCTTATGTGATTAAATATTGAGAATTTTGATCTACATTTTGATTATACACAATGCTCAGGAAGCCAAGTAAGGCCCCCCTCAAAAAACGACTTACCTCTATTGCCTGGAAATATTAATTCTCTACAAGCCCCTATTTTAAAAGCCTTTCATGAAAAGAGCTTCCTATACATATTTTCTATTTCATGAAGAGTTTATGAGGAATCATGAAAAGTATAAAAACCTATAAAATAAAAGTGCAACATAAATCATCAGCAACATGACCACAGACACCCAATATGCCCCTGCATGATTTTGGTCAAGTTCATCAACCTCCAAACATTCAAGGGAAATGTTCTTGGTAGGAACAAAGCCATTCTAAAGCTTTCTCATCACTCAAATTGCTATCATGAGTGCCACATGAGCAGTGGTTTGTTGAATTGAATGATCATAAGCAAGGGTTTGCTGAATTGAATGATTCAAGGTTTTCTGAATATGCTTGATGGAGATTGACTACTATATTAAACCTAGCATCTATTTTAAATGATTGAAAACCCTGGAATAGTGCTGAGACCATATTATTCTCCATCAAGCATATAGTCTGGCAGGATTTCATATGTTTAACCTCCCACTAGGCTTAACTACCTCTAACTGCTGGGGAGATCTATTTATCTGTAGATGTGTGGCTACAAGAAATAGCCTCAGACTCTATCTGAGGGTGGCTGGTAGCCCAGGGCTCCAAATAGAAAGTTTTCAAGGGTAACCTGGGAAAATATTTGGAAACTCTGGGGCAGGGTGCCACTGAAGGCAGAGCTGTAGGCAGAGTGGAAAATATTGCTCTGGAAAGCACAATGATGAGGCTATTCACAGCATGTAACTGGACAGAGTTACTTGACATGCACGATAAAGTCAATGTAGGAGCCAAAGCTAAACCTCAGAGATGTGAGTTGAAGAACTGAGTGAATAGAGGCATTATCTATAAACACAAGGAAGTAAGCAGAGGATGAAGGCTTGGGTTAGAAAAGTAATAAGCTTGTTCAGAAACCGAAAATACAATGGTGTTTGCCAGAGGCTGAGGGGAGGAAGATGGGAGGAAAAGGAAAGTTTTTATTCAATGGGTATAGAGTTTCAGTTGTGCAAGATGCAAAAGTTCTAGAGATCTGTTGCACAACAATGTAACTATCATTAACACTGCTATACTGTATACTTAAAAATGGTTACCATGGTGAATTTTGTGTTTTTATCACAATAATAAATACAACAACAAAAATAATGGGCTCGTATAGATGGACTTAGGGACAGTGGCCTATGGTAGGCAACATCTTACAGCTCTTCTTCATACTGATATTCAACAGATTGATCTTAAATTCATATTATAGCTTGAATAAATAGGTAATTTTATATCACTGTTACCTGGCAGGGGTAAACACTCAGAAAAATACATTTATTCTCGTCATCCACAATTGTACTGAGCTTCCACAGAGGTGTGACCACACATTTAGTGCTGTCAAGTGTATAATATTTGATAGATAATCGTCCCTCCTGGAAAACACTTAAAAGGTCATAATTTTTAAAATCATTTTTTGCCATTTGTCTGGCTAAAATTATAACTCACCCTGAGCAAGTGGTTTTAAGCTGGCCTGAAATAAGAAGACACCCTAATAAACTCTCTCAACACCTCATTCCCACTTGAAACAGATGTCTGGGTTGAAAAATATTCATGGCTATGTTTCAAATATGTTTAAGCACTAAACCAAAAATAATAATATTTGAGATAAGAATATAGTAATAACCCATGCTTCTATGCTAGTTATATTCTACCATTTGCTAAATTTAAACCCTTTGCTTTAAAAACCTTAACATGTCAATGAAATATTTTAAAAACAATATTAGAAGATAAAACTTGCTAGCCAGTTACTAAGCCTCACAATAATCCTTCAAGTTAAGATTTATCCTATTTCACAGGAGGAAACTGAGGCTCAGAGGGATTAAGTAACTTAATCAAGTCACACAGCCTGAAGGCAATAGATCCTAACTTGAAAGCTAGATCTGCCCAACTTCAAAGCCTGTCCCCTTTCCATTTCTCAGCCCTGCTTATAAGGAACTCAAAACCCTTGGAATCATGCATAATGGATTAGAACCAGTAAACTTGAAATAATTTTTAACATTCTTTGGTTACATCTATAAAACATCTAAGCACTTAGATGTTGAAAATGGAAAAGTTTTAAACAATTAACAGTGCCAGAAGTAGCAGCCAGAACAGTTCTACAATTGATTAGTTTACTATCCATCTAGGTCTATCCTTACTAAACCTAGTAGTAAATAGAAAATTGAGAACCACTAAGTCATTCTCAAATGTGTTGACCACATTAATCTTCTGTTTCATTAAACAGTATTCACCAAACACTTTTGATCATACACCACTTTTGGTTAAAAAAAAAACAGCCTCTATTTGCTGGTTATCTATTGTTACATAGCAAACTACTGCAAAATTCAGTGCTTTCAAACAACCACAATATTATTATAGCTCACAATTTTGTTGGCCCTGCTTGAATTAGGAAATGGCTCAGCTGGGTGACTCTTCTACTCCTTAGGTAGGGTCTGTCAGTGGCATTCACCTAATGACTCAGCCAGACTGGTCTGAGGGGGTTCAAGACCACTTCAGTCATATGCCTGGTGCCTTGTAGGGGACAGCTGGAATGTGGGGTTCATCTGAGCCCTTCTGTCCGTCCATGAGATCTGAGGCCCTTTCCACATGGTCTCCCCAGCAGAGTTATCACACTCCATCATGTGACTCAAGACTTCATGAATGAGTGTTCTCTAAAAGCTGAAGTGGAAGCTGCCAGTCTCATAAGGACTGGCCACAGACACTGACATACCATCACTTCCACTATATTCTGTTGGCCAGAGTAGTCACAGAGCTGGCACAGATTCAAGAGGAGGCAATACAGATCCCCACCTCTCAGTGAGAGGAGTTTCAAAAACTTTGAAACCAACTTTAATCTGCCATACCATATTATAAATATATGCTTGTACTACAGAACATTGCATGGACAATTGCAAACACACACAAAATAGACAATGGTTTGGGAAGAAAAAAACACATAAATAAATATGCTAACATTTTCTTCCCATGGCCTTCGAATCATTTTGTACATCTCCTAAGGTGAACACACTTCCACTATGGAGTCTACTGCTCTACTTTCCTGCATCTCTATTCCTTAATTCAGCAAATATATAAAGAGAACACCTTATATGCAAAAGACATATTACACACTGCTGAACGAATGAATAAACATGAACTTTCCTCTTCAGGAATTTACAACCCAATGGAAGAAAATGAGAGTAAATAATTACAACTTGCATGAAAAGTATTGCTAACTAGACCTGGAGGAGTCAAGGAAGCAGACACAAACCAATCTTTCTGGACACTACCTTGTATGTCATTGTTTTCATGAGTGGGTCATACTTCTGCTGACCCCAAAAGACTACAAACTCCTGAAAACAGGACAATATGTACATTCCTTTTGCTGTCCTATACTAAATGCTCAGCTAATATTAGAATTGATGGAAGTAATTGATTAGATCTTTTTGCACCTAAGGTGAAAAACAGTCCCCCTAACCACAACCAAATTGTTGGTTAAAAGGGTGGGGAGATGGGTAACAGTACAGAAGTAATCAGCCCAAATTTATTAACACTCATAGAAATATAATAATGATTTATATTTGACAGCACTTAAGAAATTACAATAAGCTTTTACATGAATTCATTCACTAAGTAACCAAGATATTAAGAACAAAGTTTTAGCCAGGCACGGTGGTTCACGCCTGTAATCCCAGCACCTTGGGAGGCTGATGTGGGTGGATCGCCTGGGGCCAGGAGCTCCAGACCAGCCTGGCCAACATGGCGAAACCACCTCTCTACAAAGAATACAAAAATTAGCTGGGCATGGTGATAGGTGCCTGTACTCCCAGCTACTCAGGAGGCTGAGGCAGCAAAATCGCTAGAACCCAGAAGGTGGTTGCAGTGAGCCAAGATCGCACCACTGCACTCCAGCCTAGTTGACAGAGCCAAAAAAAGAAAAAAAAATTCTGAATGAGTAAAACAGAATTTTTTTTCTTTTCTTTTCTTTGAGATGGAGTCTCACTCTGTCACCAGGCTGGAGTGCAGTGGCATGATCTCGGCTCACTGCAACCTCCGACTCCCTGGTTCAAGCAATTCTCCTTCCTCAGTCTCTTGAATAGCTGGAACTACAGGCAGCCACCACCAAACCCAGCTAATGTTTGTATTTTTAGTAGACATGGGGTTTCACCATGTTGGCCAGGAATGGTCTCGATCTCCTGACCTCGTGATCCTCCCGCCTCGGCCTCCCAAAGTGCTGGGATTACAGGCGTGAGCCGCTGCTCCCAGCAGAAAAACAGGATTTTCTATATTCTTCTTAATAGTACATCACAGAACATTCATCATCATATTATTTGATTACCTTGTTCACCTGCATGTTTCTGAGATATACATATACAACCTAAACCTCTTAGAGGACCATGGAAAGAGGCTGGAAGAAAGTAAACCATTTCCTTCCTGTTTGTGAAACAGGCCCACCTGTGATAAGTGACCATCTTTACTTTCTGAATCTGCTGAGAACTAAACCTGACAACATAGAGTCTGACTGCCGCATGAGGGCCGACAGGTAAAATATTATCACCGTCATCAGCCAATGGTTACTGAGCACTTAAAGCATTCAAGATACAGTGTAGTGATAGACACTGTGAGACTCTTGATGGAGTTAGGTGGCAGAGAGGATGATTGAGGATGGTCCCTGGAGACCTTTTAGAATAAGTTACACAAAGCATCTGTCTAAAGTGATTTAGGTGGAGCTGGGCCTGGAAGCACAAGTGAAATGCGTGTTGTTTCAGGTCACCATCCTTCTGTCTTTTTATAACATTTATAAAAAATGAGAGAATTGTTCACTGTTAAAGCTAGAGAGGTTTGATCTATTCCAACCCCCTCATTTTATGCTAAGGAGACGGAGGCCCAAACAAGTGAACTGACCTGCCCTAAGATACCTGGCTCAAAGTTACCAAGTCTCCTGGTTCTTGTTAGTTCCACATTCTTGGCATCAACTCCCCCAAGCCAACTTGAGTATGTGACTTTGAAGTCATGCTAAGACACTCAGATGTAATGATTCTATGAAGCGGTCTCATAACACTTTACCTTTGCAAAGTAAAATGTTTATGAGAGAAAGCTTTAACTCTGTTTTCAAATGAAGACATTGAAGCTTAATTGATGAGTTTAATTTGATGTCAGTCAATGACAATAAGACTTGAAATACTTGAGTCCTGATTCTGGGACCTGTGGTTAGTATCATAGTCATAGCTACAATATGAAGTGCCCACATTTAAGGAACAGTAGCAGGGGCGAGGCTGAGTGTTCCAACACTGCGGGCAGACCAGGCTATTAGCAGTAGAGGAGCTCAGAATGAAAAGCAAGATGTGTAAGGAATGCTCTGATTTCAATATTTCATTCTATGCATTTGCTCCTCCTTCTATTCCTTGTTCCCTCTTTCATGACCCCTAGATCTCCTTTGGTATTTAAAACAGTAAATTTAATATCACTTCCCTTCTTTTTAAAAATCTTATCCTCAAGCAAAATCTGTCAGATAAAAATATTCTTTATTTACAAGGATCCAAACTCTTACTTGTGCTAAGTTCTCCCACCATCACTGGGAATGAGTCATGAGGTCCTGTTTCATCTTCTCTTCTCTCGGCAACACCTCGCGTCAACTGTAGGTCATTTTCAGAGCCTCCTCAGCCCTGGAATGCTAACATCATTTTGGCAACCAAACAACTTTTATTATGTTGTAGCTCTATTTAGATATCATAGGCCTTTAATTTTTCTTCCTTGGCATTGGCCATTGCTCCAGTAAAATTCCAACTATTGATTCATCCTCCATAGGCTCATCCTAATACTGACCTGTGGTTCAAGCCTCCAATTGCCATCTTCCCTTCCTACACTTTCACTGTATCCTTTAGAAGCTCTATTCCATTATCAATAATTTTGTATGCCCTCAATCTCTGTGAAAGGCATTCACTCCACTTTTTGGCACCATTGAATTCTGACATTTTCTCCAGGATCTCCACCTCTTCCCTGTTTTCCAGTAACTTGGAACTTCTATGCATCATTTTGAAGACCTCTGAAGTGAAGTTGGTTCTCTCTTCTATGCCCACGTGGCAGAGCCAGCATTCTCCTAGTTGCTTATCCCCAGTTTAAAGCCATTACCCATCCACTTTCTGAAAAACCCTCTCATCATTTGACATACCTGTCACTACAGATTTGTCTCATCTCTAATATCTTCTATCATCACCAGCACCCTCTCAGATTGATTGGTTATTTCCTGGACCTTTCATCATCCATCTGTTTTTCCACTCTAACCCCAACACCAACATGAGGGACATCAGATATGTATATAGGTGAGTTTCTGAGATCTCACGCTTCCTGGAACTTTTCTACTCCAATGAGTTTATCGTCACTCTTCCTCAGCACTAGGATGAGCAAGCCATCAGCACCAGGATTGCTCTATTGCATTAACCTTAAACTCTAGCTATTCAGTATGACACTTACCTCTAATCAAGTCAATTCTCTCACTTGCCTTCTCCTACTGCACTTACTCTCTGAACTCATCATAAGCTCCAGTCTCTTAACTCTTCCCTGTTTTCGAGTAACTTGGAACTTCCATGCATCATTTTCCTCCTTACAAGGCAGGACCTTGTACAATTCACATATCCACTCTGAACAACATGCTCACTCACTCTCTTGTCTTACTGTCTTTCCACTATACTCTTCTAACAGAATATGGGCATGGATTAATCCAGTTATCAATCTGTTTGGCTCCCTCAGGAGAGTTGGAGGCAATGTTGGGTTGATTTCAGGCTGGGACTCAAGTATGTCTGAATCCTCCTTTACTGTTGATACCTTCCCCAACCCCTGCACAGAAAGAGCCACAGCAGAATGGGAGTCAAAAGTATCTTTTGTTAGTAAGCAAATACTTGGTGACTTCCACTAAAGGGCTCCCTGTTAAAAGCTTAAAGAAGAAGATTTGAACATGGAAGCTAAGAGGGGAAGTTAATGATGGGATTACCCTCTCCTCAGGGATGCAGAAGCAGTGACCTCCACCAGGTTTCATGGTCAACACACTAACTTACTAAAAGAAAACAAAGAGAGTTACTATTGCAGGATGCTTTCGTAGGATATACCTTGTCTACATGGATTGCTTTTTGCAGATACAACTGGAATATATAGATTTACAGGATGCTGCTGGCTGTAGAACAGAAGTTAGTCAAGGAATCTTTCTACGCAAGTGACAAACCAAGCATAAAAACTAAGGAGCTATAAATAAAAGTGGCTTCATCTGAGCTGACATATACTGCTAAAATTGTTAGCCCTCACCTTTTCTTCCAACACTAAAAATGTCCCTGTACAGAGAAAGTAGCTTTAGGAAGCTGCGTATGTCGGGTTCAGGGTCCCTCTGAGAGAAAATAGCTTTAAATTTTAACTAGCAAAGCTTGTTGTTGGATAAGACATATAATTAGCAGGACTTTGCTTTGATAATCCAACCTTTTGTAGTACTGCAGAAGTCTTAGTGATGACTTCTTCTTTCTCCTCCCTGAATCTAAGATGACAAAAATCTATAGTTTCAAGGGCAGAGTAAATGAATATATGCAAAGACCTGGAGATTTGGCCCGTACTGACAAAGCAGGTGAGATCTGTCTAGGTCAGAGGTATCAGGTAGAAAAGGTAATATCCAGCCTGATCAGGTAGATTTGGTAATGACCATTTGTACTTATCCCTGCCTGCATGTGCTTTCTTGATGGACAAAGTATAGAAATCAAGAAGAGGAGTGAATAGGCAAACTCCTCCTCTAAGGCACAGTAACCCTACCCGTTGAAGAATAGGGCCCTGACAATGCCACACTGGGATCTGCCCAACCACATAGGGTGATCCTCCTCTCTTAGAAAGGGGTGGGTACTTGCAAAGCAGTGGGTAGAAAAAAACTGTTAAGTAGAAAAATTAAATGCTCTGTTTCCTGTATCAATCAGGGTTCTCCAGAGAAACATAAATAACAGAAGATGATAAATAGATGATAAATACATAGATAGGTTTTCTTTTAATTGTCTCATGAGATTGTGGAGACTGGCAAATCTGAAATTCACAGGGAGCCAGCAGGCTGGAACCTGAAACAAGTGAGGATGTTGCAATCTTCTGTCCGAAATCCATAGCTCAGGTAAGCAGTTGGAAACTCAAGCAAGAGCTGATGTTGCACTAATCTTGAGTTTAAAATTTGGGGCTTAGGACAGAAGGTTGAAAACTCAGGTAAGACTTGTATGTTATAGTCTTGAGGCAATATTCCATCAAGTGTTTGTTCTTAATGTCTTCCACTGATTGGGTAAGGCCCACCCACATTGATGAAGGTAATCTCCTTTACTTAAAAATCAACTGATCTTCTGGAGCTGGGGGGTGGAGCCAAGATGGCTGAATAGGAACAGCTCCGGTCTCCAGCTCCCAGCCCCAGCGACACAGAAGACGGGTGATTTCTGCATTTCTGCTTGAGGTACTGGTTTCATCTCACTAGGGAGTGCCTAACAGTGGGTGCAGGACAGTCGGTGAAGCGCACTGTGCACGAGCCGAAGCAGGGCGAGGCATTGACTCACTCGGGAAGCGCAAGGGGTCAGGGAGTTCCCTTTCCTAGTCAAAGAAAGGGGAAGCAGACGGCACCTGGAATATCGGGTCAGTCCCACCCTAACTGCGCTTTTCCAACGGGCCTGGAAAACGACACACTAGGAGATTGTGTCCCGCACCTGGCTCGGAGGGTCCTATGCCCACAGAGTCTCGCTAATTGCTAGCACAGCAGTCTGAGATCAAGCTGCGAGGCGGCAGCGAGGCTGGGGGAGGGGCGCCCGCCATTGCCCAGGCTTGCTTAGGTAAACAAAGCAGCCAGGAAGCTCAAACTGGGTGGAGCCCACCACAGCTCAAGGAGGCCTGCCTGCCTCTGTAGGCTCCACCTCTGGGGGCAGGGCACAGACAAACAAAAACTCTGCAAGAACTTCCACAGACTTAAATGTCCCTGTCTGACTGACAGCTTTGAAGAGAGTAGTGGTTCTCCCAGCACGCAGCTGGAGATCTGAGAACGGTCAGACTGCCTCCTAAAGTGGGTCCCTCACCCCTGAGCAGCCTAACTGGGAGGCACCCCCCCAGTAGGGACAGACTGACACCTCATTCAACCCGGTACTTCTCTGAGACAAAACTTTCAGAGGAACTATCAGACAGCTGAATTTGTGGTCTCACGAAAATCCGCTGTTCTGCAGCCACCGCTGCTGACACCCAGCCAAACAGGGTCTGGAGTGCACCTCTAGTAAACTCCAACAGACCTGCAGCTGAGGGTCCTGTCTGGTAGAAGGAAAACTAACAAACAGAAAGGACATCCACACCAAAAACCCATCTGTACATCACCATCATCAAAGACAAAAAGTAGATAAAACCACAAAGATGGGGAAAAAACAGACCAAAAAAACTGGAAACTCTAAAAAACAGAGCACCTCTCTTCCTCCAAAGGAACGCAGTTCCTCACCAGCAACGGAACAAAGCTGGATGGAGGATGACTTTGATGAGTTGAGAGAAGAAGGCTTCAGACGATCAAACTACTCTGAGCTACGAGAGGAAATTCAAAACAACAGCAAAGAAGTTAAAAACTTTGAAAAAAAATTAGAAGAATGGATAACTAGAATAACCAATGGAGAGAAGGGCTTCAAGGAGCCGATGGAGCTGAAAGCCAAGCTTCGAGAACTGCGCGAAGATTGCAGAAGCCTCAGTAGCAGATGCGATCAACTGGAAGAAAGGGTATCGCTGATGGAAGATGAAATGAATGAAATGAAAAGAGAAGGGAAGTTTAGAGAAAAAAGGATAAAAAGAAATGAACAAAGCCTCCAAGAAATTTGGGACTATGTGAAAAGACCAAACCTACGTCTGATTGGTGTACCTGAAAATGATGGGGAGAATGGAACCAAGTTGGAAAACACTCTGCAAGATATTATCCAGGAGAACTTCCCCAATCTAGCAAGGCAGGCCAGCATTCAGATTCAGGAAATACAGAGAACGCCACAAAGATACTCCTCGAGAAGGGCAACTCCAAGACACATTATTGTCAGATTCACCAAAGTTGAAATGAAAGAAAAAATGTTAAGGGCAGCCAGAGAGAAAGGTCGGGTTACCCACAAAGGGAAGCCCATCAGACTAACAGCTGATCTCTCAGCAGAAACTCTACAAGCCAGAAGAGAGTGGGGGCCGATATTCAACATTCTTAAAGAAAAGAATTTTCAACCCAGAATCTCCTATCCCGCCAAACTAAGCTTCATAAGTGAAGGAGAAATAAAACACTTTACAGACAAGCAAACGCTGAGTGATTTTGTCACCACCAGGCCTGCCCTAAAAGAGCTCCTGAAGGAAGCACTAAACATGGAAAGGAACAACCGGTACCAGCCACTGCAAAAACATGCCAAATTGTAAAGACCATCGAGACTAGGAAGAAACTATAGCAACTAACGAGCAAAATAACCAACTAACATCATAATGACAGGATCAGATTCACACATAACAATATTAACGTTAAATGTAAATGGGCTAAATGCTCCAATCAAAAGACACAGACTGGCAAACTGGATAAGGAGTCAGGACCCATCAGTGTGCTGTATTCAGGAAACCCATCTCACGTGCAGAGACACACATAGACTCAAAATAAAGGGATGGAGGAAGATCTATCAAGCAACTGGAAAACAAAAAAAGGCAGGGGTTGCAATCCTAGTCTCTGATAAAATAGACTTTAAACCAACAAAGATCAAAAGAGACAAAGAAGGCCATTACATAATGGTAAAGGGATCAATTCAACAAGAAGAGCTAACTATCCTAAATATATATGCACCCAACACAGGAGCACCCAGATTCATAAAGCAAGTCCTGAGTGACCTACTAAGGGACTTAAACTCCCACACAATAATAATGGGAGATTTTAACACCCCACTGTCAGCATTAGACAGATCAACGAGACAGAAAGTTAACAAGGATATCCAGGAATTGAACTCAGCTCTACATAAAGTGGACCTAATAGACATCTACAGAACTCTCCACCCCAAGTCAACAGAATATACATTTTTTTCAGCACCACACCACACCTATTCCAAAATTGACCACATAGTTGGAAGTAAAGCTCTCCTCAGCAAATGTAAAAGAACAGAAATTATAACAAACTGTCTCTCAGACCACAGTGCAATCAAACTAGAACTCAGGATTAAGAAACTCACTCAAAACCGCTCTACTACATGGAAACTGAACAACCTGCTCCTGAATGACTATTGGGTACATAATGAAATGAAGGCAGAAATAAAGATGTTCTTTGAAACCAACGAGAACAAAGACACAACATACCAGAATCTCTGGGACACATTCAAAGCAGTGTGTAGAGGGAAATTTATAGCACTAAATGCCCACAAGAGAAAGCAGGAAAGATCCAAAATTGACTCCCTAACATCACAATTAAAAGAACTAGAAAAGCAAGAGCAAACACATTCAAAAGCTAGCAGAAGGCTAGAAATAACTAAAATCAGAGCAGAACTGAAGGAAATAGAGACACAAAAAACCCTTCAAAAAATTAATGAATCCAGGAGCTGGTTTTTTGAAAAGATCAACAAAATTGATGGACCGCTAGCAAGACTAATAAAGAAGAAAAGAGAGAAGAATCAAATAGATGCAATAAAAAACGAAAAAGGGGATATCACCACCGATCCCACAGAAATACAATCTACCATCAGAGAATACTACAAACACCTCTATGCAAATAAACTAGAAAATCTAGAAGAAATGGATAAATTCCTCGACAAATACACCCTCCCAAGACTAAACCAGGAAGAAGTTGAATCTCTGAATAGACCAATAACAGGTTCTGAAATTGTGGCAATAATCAATAGCTTACCAACCAAAAAGAGTCCAGGACCTGATGGATTCACAGCGAATTCTACCAGAGGTACAAGGAGGAACTGGTACCATTCCTTCTGAAACTATTCCAATCGATAGAAAAAGAGGGAATCCTCCCTAACACATTTTATGAAGCCAGCATCGTCCTGATACCAAAACCTGGCAGAGACATAACCAAAAAAGAGAATTTCAGACCAATATCCTTGATGAACATTGATGCAAAAATCCTCAATAAAATACTGGCAAACCGAATCCAGCAGCACATCAAAAAGCTTATCCACCATGATCAAGTGGGCTTCATCCCTGGGATGCAAGGCTGGTTCAACATACGCAAATCAATAAATGTAATCCAACATATAAACAGAACCAAAGACAAAAACCACATGATTATCTCAATAGATGCAGAAAAGGCCTTTGACAAAATTCAACAACCCTTCATGCTAAAAACTCTCAATAAATTAGGTATTGATGGGACGTATCTCAAAATAATAAGAGCTATCTACGACAAACCCACAGCCAATATCATACTGAATGGGCAAAAACTGGAAGCATTCCCTCTGAAAACTGGCACAAGACAGGGATGCCCTCTCTCACCGCTCCTGTTCAACATAGTGCTGGAAGTTCTGGCCAGAGCAATCAGGCAGGAGAAGGAAATAAAGGGTATTCAATTAGGAAAAGAGGAAGTCAAATTGTCCCTGTTTGCAGATGACATGATTGTATATCTAGAAAACCCCATTGTCTCAGCCCAAAATCTCCTTAAGCTGATTAGCAACTTCAGCGAAGTCTCAGGATACAAAATTAATGTACAAAAATCACAAGCATTCTTGTACACCAATAACAGACAAACAGAGAGCCAAATCATGAGTGAACTCCCATTCACAATTGCTTCAAAGAGAATAAAATACCTAGGAATCCAACTTACAAGGGATGTGAAGGACCTCTTCAAGGAGAACTACAAACCACTGCTCAATGAAATAAAAGAGGATACAAACAAATGGAAGAACATTCCATGCTCATGGGTTGGAAGAATCAATATCGTGAAAATGGCCATACTGCCCAAGGTAATTTATAGATTCAATGCCATCCCCATCAAGCTACCAATGACTTTCTTCACAGAATTGGAAAAAACTACTTTAAAGTTCATATGGAACCAAAAAAGAGCCCGCATCGCCAAGTCAATCCTAAGCCAAAAGAACAAAGCTGGAGGCATCACACTACCTGACTTTAAACTATACTACAAGGCTACAGTAACCAAAACAGCATGGTACTGGTACCACAACAGAGACATAGATCAATGGAACAGAACAGAGCCCTCAGAAATGATGCCGCATAGCTACAACTATCTGATCTTTGACAAACCTGACAAAAACAAGAAATGGGGAAAGATTCCCTATTTAATAAATGGTGCTGGGAAAACTGGCTAGCCATATGTAGAAAGCTGCAACTGGATCCCTTCCTTACACCTTATACAAAAATTAATTCAAGATGGATTAAAGACTTATATGTTAGACCTAAAACCATTAAAATCCTACAAGAAAACCTAGGCAATACCATTCAGGACATAGGCGTGGGCAAGGACTTCACGTCTAAAACACCAAAAGCAATGGCAACAAAAGCCAAAATCGACAAATGGGATCTCATTAAACTAAAGAGCTTCTGCACAGCAAAAGAAACTATCATCAGAATGAACAGGCAACCTACAGAATGGGAGAAAATTTTTGCAACCTACTCATCTGACAAAGGGCTAATATCCAGAATCTATAATGAACTCAGACAAATTTACAAGAAAAAAACAAACAACCCCATCAAAAAGTGGGCAGAGGACATGAACAGACACTTCTCAAAAGAAGACATTTATGCAGCCAGAAAACACATGAAGAAATGCTCATCATCACTGGCCATCAGAGAAATGCAAATCAAAACCACAGTGAGATACCATCTCACACCAGTTAGAATGGCCATCATTAAAAAATCAGGAAACAACAGGTGCTGGAGAGGATGTGGAGAAATAGGAACACTTTTACACTGTTGGTGGGACTGTAAACTAGTTCAACCATTGTGGAAGTCAGTGTGGCGATTCCTCAGGGATCTCGAACTAGAAATACCATTGGACCCAGCCATCCCATTACTGGGTATATACCCAAAGGACTATAAATCATGCTGCTATAAAGACACATGCACACGTATGTTTATTGCGGCACTATTCACAATAGCAAAGAGTTGGAACCAACCCAAATGTCCAACAACGATAGACTGGATTAAGAAAATGTGGCACATATACACCATGGAATACTATGCAGCCATAAAAAATGATGAGTTTGTGTCCTTTGTAGGGACATGGATGAAACTGGAAAACATCATTCTCAGTAAACTATCGCAAGGACAAAAAACCAAACACCGCATGTTCTCACTCATAGGTGGGAATTGAACAATGAGAACTCATGGACACAGGAAGGGGAACATCACACTCCGGGGACTGTTGTGGGGTGGGGGGAGGGGGGAGGGACAGCATTAGGAGATACACCTAATGCTAAATGACGAGTTAATGGGTGCAGGAAATCAACATGGCACATGGATACATATGTAACAAACCTGCACATTGTGCACATGTACCCTAAAACCCTAAAGTATAATAAAAAAAAAAAAAAAAATCAACTGATTGTAGATGTTAAACACATTTACACAATACCCTCACAGCAACATCTAGTCTAGTATTTGACTGAATAACTGGACCCCATTGCCTCACCAGGTTGTCACATAAAATTTAATCACCACACTTCCCAATGATAAAGTGAGCCTAAGAAATAACACAACTATTGGCCTTGCTGCTATGTGTGTGAGTTTCAATCCCAGATGCATCCTCAGCACTTCTCAGAAGCACTATTACAGCTTCCTACCGACACTCCTCCCACTCGTCTAGTAGCTACTTCAAATCATCACTACCTTAACTTCTAATCCCATAAGTGCCATTTCTCCCTCTCTCAATTGATCACCCTGATTCCTATAAAATTCCCCCAGTTTCCCTTCTCACCTTCCTCCCATCAACTTTCATACCTCTGACTCCATCCCTGGGTCCTTCCCTCTATCCACAATAAAACACAGCCCTCCCTCTATCCAAGGTTAGTTTACCCAAAGCCAATGCTGCAATCTCACACATGCTCAGGCAATTTTTTTCACTTGTTATTCTCCCTATTGTGTGTTCAACCATTTGGACCCTATTAATTTACCCTTGTCAGCATGTATATATGATTAAAGATCATGAAAAGAAAAATATTCCTCTTTTAACTCTATGAAACCCACTGCTGGAACTACCTACAACTATACCTTTTTAGAGTCACTCCACTCACTCCCATTCACTTACATGAGAAGCAACAGTTCACCTTAAGAGTGTGGACTCTGAAACTAGATGCCTGGATTTAAAAGTCTAGGCCTGGCTGGGCAGAGTGGCTCACACCTGTAATCCCAGCACTTTGGGAGGCCAAGGCAGGTGGATCTCTTGAGCCAAGGAGTTCAAGACCAGCCTGCGCAACATGGTGAAACCCCATTTCTACAAAAAATTCAAAACTTATGCAGGTGTGGTGATGTGTGCCTGTAGTCCCAGCTACTCAAGAGACTGAGGTGGGAGGATCACTTGAGCCCAGAAGGCAGAGGTTGCAGTGAGCCAAGATCGCACCATTGCACTCCTACCTGGGCAACAAAGACTCTGTCTCTAAAATAAGAAATAAAAATAAATAAATAAAAGCCTAGGATTGGAGGAGAGAAAGTTTCTAAATCCCTCTAAGTTTCAATTTCTTCATGTGTAGAATGGGGTAATAATAGTGACTTCATACAGTTGTGAGGATTTTAAAAGGTAACCCATGTCAAGTACTTAGAACAGTACCTGAATCTCAGCAAGTATGCAGTAAATATTAGTTACTATTTGCTGCTAAACCCTTTATTATTTGGATTCTGACATTCATACTCCACTGAAACTCTTTTCAGGGAATAAAATTATTTTAAGTCCCCAAATACATCAACTCAACTTTAGTCAAAATTGGACAGAGGAAGACCCCAAGTCCCTAGACACAATAGTATATAAACCTTGAAGGAAAAACGTTGACAGAAACACTTGGAAAATGCAAACTTCCAGATAATTACCCTTTGTTTAATGTGATAAGGAAACATTCTTTATACATTCATTATTTTATGTTCTAATCACTTCATAGTATTTTTTATTGTTTTTTTTTTTTTTTTTTTTGAGACGGAGTCTCGCTCTGTCACCCAGGCTGGAGTGCAGTGGCGCAATCTCGGCTCACTGCAAGCTCCGCCTCCCAGGTTCACGCCATTCTCCTGCCTCAGCCTCTCTGAGTAGCTGGGACTACAGGCGCCCGCCACCACGCCTGGCTAATTTTTTTTTTTTTTTATTTTTAGTAGAGACGGGGTTTCACCGTGGTCTCAATCTCCTGACCTCGTGATCTGCCCGCCTCAGCCTCCCAAAGTGCTGGGATTGCAAGCATGAGCCACCGCGCCCGGCCTCATAGTATTTTTTAAATAAGAGAGAAGGTTGAAGAATAATTATAATTCAGTTACCATAAAGGCTGATATTATTGTTTAAATTAAATTTGTATTTATATTAACTGGTTTTGTTCAGAACAGCAGAGGACTATATAATCTATATCTTTAAGATTATGGAAATGGCATCTCTTAACATGCCTACATGGGGAAAGTATAAATGTGTCATGGGACAATGCATTTGCTCACCAATCTTGTAAAAATTAACCTGTTGGCTGTGATCCTACTAATCTAGTTACAGTTGCCCTAACTCATATATTAACTATAAAAAATTTGGTAAGTTTAAAAGTTTCTAAACCTCCCTCTTCTAAGTTATTTTGCCCAGAAAAATAAATTAGTAGTTCTAATGGAATCACTCTTAAAATACAATGTAAAATTTCATTTTCAACTCTCTGTAGTCACCAGAATTTACTGAGTTGGATGAGCACTTCTCAGTCACCAGCCTATTTGATGTATTTAAGCCATTTGGTTTTCTTCAGTGTTCTGCACATTACTCTTTTATCACTCTTTACCAGGGGATCTCAAATTTTACTGTACAAAAGAATCACTTGAGGAGTTTTTAAAATGCAGTTCCCTGGCCTCATACCCCAAAATTCTAATTGCCTTGCATTGTGCTGGATCCAAGGAATCTGTTCTTAACAAGGGGGTAATTCTGTTGCTAGTGCTCTCTAGGTCACACTTTAAGAAGCTATATCCTCAATGGATGACTTTATGCATTTCTGTGCCTTTAATGACCTTTAATTTACTAATAACTTCCAAATCTATATTTTAACTCAAACTACTCTTTTGATATGCACATTCATATATATTCTCTATTAGACATTGCCACCTAGCTTCCCATTGATCTCTCAGAATAAAACTGACCTTCTTCTCCTATTTTCCTTAAAAAACCTGCTTCCACTTTTTAATTTTCTGTCTCATATCCTTCCCTGTTTTAACCCCTCATATACAGTAACCCCCAAGACCTATCAAACATTTGCCTGCTGCCTCCTTCCCCACTGCCACTGCCCTTGTTGTGGACTTCATCATATTTTGTTTCATCAGTTTTCATTCAGGATTTCCAATGAAACCCTAGAAAGGCCATGTATTAAAATAACCACATGCCAGGTTACTGGCTATGTCCTAAGACTAAGGGCAAAGCCAAAATAGACTCACACTAACAAAGCCTAAAGTAAAGACTAGAAAGAATCAACATGATCCACCCTATAATTTAACTGCATACTTAAACAAGTCAACACTTTTCAGAGAAAAGTAATAGAATCCAGAATTTCTATATAATACCATCCACAGTGTATGGTATACAATCAAAAATTATGAGACATGTGAAGAAGCAGGAAAATGGGACCTATAATCAAAAGATAAATAGTGAATAGAAGCAGACTCACAGATGTCCCAGATGTTTGAATTAGTAGACAAAGGTTTTAACATCATCACTTAAAATATGTTTTAGGGCTGGGTGCAGTGGCTCATGCCCAAATCCTAGCATATGGGAGGCCGAGGTGGGTTGATCACCTGAGGTCAGGAGTTCAAGACCAGCCTGACCAACATGGTGAAACCCTGTCTCTACGAAAAATACAAAAAATTAGCTGGGTATGGTGGCAGACACCTGCAATCCCAGCTACTTGGGAGGCTGAGGCAGGAGAATTGCTTGAACCCAGGAGGCAGAGGTTGCAGTAAGCCGAGATCACACCACTGCACTCCAGCCTGGGTGACAGAGTGAGACTCCATCTCAAAAAGAAAAAAAAAAAATATATATATATATATATGTTTTAAAGTTTATAGAAAAAAATAGATATACTAAGTTTAAAAATGGGAAATTTCAGGATAGACACAGAAACACTAAATGTGCATGAAATGAAATCCTAAAACTAAAATATATATATATATATATATATGATAGAATTAAGAGAAATTTACACACTGCAAGAGAAATGTTCAGTGAACCTGATAAGGAGACAATAGAAATTATCAAAACTAAAACATAAAGAGAAAAAGAGATTGGAGAAAATATGAACAGAGCTTCAGTGGTCTGTGGAACAAAACAGACGTATATATTATATATGTCACATATATATATACATGTGTATATATATGAATATATATATGTGTATATATATGTGTGTGTGTGTGTGTATATATATATATATATATATATATATATACATATAATAGAGTCCCAGAAAGAGAGGAGAGAGAGAATGAAATAGAAAATAAAAATTTAAAGGAATGTGAATTTAACTGTTTCCAAATTTTATTAAAAATACGAACTCACATGTATAATAAACTCAGTAGAACCCAAAGAGAGTAAATATGCACATGCATAAATCACACCTAGGAATATCATAGTGAAACTGTTGAAAACTAAAAATAAAGATAAAATCCTAAAAGAAGTCAGAAAGAAATCACATATATACAGAATAATAATAATATAAATCACAAACAACTTCTCACCAAAAATAATAGAAACTAGAAGGCAATTGTACAATATTTTTAATGTGATGAAAGAAAATAAACTATCAACATAGAACTCTATATTTAACAAAAATATCCTTCAAAACTGAAGGTGAAATAAAGGCATTTTCAGATCAATTGAAAGCAAAGAGAATTAATTACCAGCAAATGTGCACTATAAGAAGTGAAAAAAGTTATCCAAGGCAAAGTAAAATAATACCATATGGAAATTCAAATATACAGGATAGACTATTTCAAGTGGACTAAAATTATAATAACATTAGCTAAATATATTTTCTTAATTTCTTTCAGAGACAAAGAGCTTTTAAAGCAAATGAAACAGCATTGTAAGATGAGGTTTGTAATATATGAACAAATAGGATATGACAATCACAAAGTTCAAGAAGGGAGTTAATTGATTATTGTCTCCTAAATTTCTTATATAATTGGTATAATATCTATACAAGGTAAACTGTAAGTAAAAGACACCTATTGTAATCCCTAGAGTAATCATCAAAGCATAATACAAACAGATATAGCCAAAAAGTTAAGAGAGGGATTAAAATGAAATACTAAAAAAGACGCAAATAACCCAAAACAAAGAACAAAGAACACACAGACCAAATAGAATACAAGACAAATTCAAATATATCAATAAGTATATTAAATATAAATACTCCAATTAAAAAGTGATATTATATTGGATTTTTATAAAAGTAACACTTAACTATATGCCATTTACAAAAGATGTACTTTAAATGTAAAGAAACGGACAGGTTTAAAGTAAAATAATGAAAAAACACACCATGTAAACACTAAGCTAAGAAATCTGTTGTGACTCTATTAAGATTAAACAAAGTGAACTTCAAGGTAAGGAGTATTAACAGAGCTTTAAGAGGAAGACATCATGCCAAAATGTATATGTATCATATAACAGAGTTTCAAATGACACTAAGCAAAATTTAACAAAACTAAAAGTGGGAAATACATGAATCCATTTACATAGATGATTACTTAATTAGCCTACTAAAAGCTTAACTATGTATATGCTTACTGATAAGGTCTGCCACCTTCTATGAGGTTCTGATGCCAAAGTTTCCATAGCTCCTTACCATGTAAGTAAAATACTACAGCATTTAAAGTAGAGAGAGAATATGAAAATAGAACTAAAGTATATATCCTACTAATTACTTGGGCAGAGGTGATAGCTTTCTCTGTAAAAAATCTCTATCTCATACAGATACAACCTCTGAGAGCTTAAACATATTAAAAATCAAGTTTAATGAACTACCTCCAATTTTTTTTAGTTCTTAGGATAAACCGATGTCATTTTTTAGCAATTCCTAAATATACAAGCATCATAACTATTTGAATCAGAGTCCACATAAAACATCTTTTAAATCAGCCTTTTTTCCCCCCTTTCCAGAATCTAACACACAATTACCACTGTTTTGTACTAGCATATTATATCTTATTTTTAATTTGGAATAATGTATCTTTCACCTCCATTTATTTTATCTAATTTGTTAAGAACATCAGTATCATCAAACTAATTATCAGAGGCAAATGGCTTAACATAAAATTAATGTTCCTAAGCCCCCCCAAGTTAGTTATTATTTAAAGTCACCAATTCTTTTTCTTCATGTGTAATTACTTTTAGATGTATGAATGGAGATGATTAACAATAAGTAAAAGAATAAATTTATGAAATTGATTCATGTGTTCTGCTTTTCAGTATCATTAAATATTTCTGAGTCTCTCCAAAGCTGAAAGGACCATTATGCAGACAGTGTTCTGATAGATAGCAACCAAGACATCCCAAGGCGAAACTGTCTTCAGACTCATCTTTCTAACCTCTTCTTCCCATTTTTGACACTCCTGCTACACTCGTCCTTCCCCTCAAAATCCCAAGTTCCTCCACAGTCACTGTTGTTTAATGAGGTACATGTCAGCCAGAGAAGAGAAAAAGCAATATTCTGTAGGCTGAGTCCTGGCGGTACAGAGAGCATCAGTTTTCCATTCTGGGTAGAGGATCTAGAGAATGGCTGCACTTCCTGATCAAAATTTTCCCTTTATAAAGAGTTGTATCTAGCTCATTCCAACACATCCACAGAGAGGTAAAGCCCAATTCCTCAACTCTGTGTGAGCTATTTGACTATGACAGGTTCTTCAACCCATCATTTGTAAAAGGGTAATATCTGAGCTAATTCACCAATGCTTGATTGAAGCTAACAAGAGTTAACTGCTTACTCAAGAGGAAAAGATCATAGAATGTAAAAATTGTATTACATGGCAAAGGAAATTATTATAAAATTCTATTACATGAAAAGTTTAAGGTCATAGTAATATAACTCAGATTTATGCCACTCAGTAACCACTAAGATAATTTTCTGTGCCTTCTCTCTGTTCAGTTTTGATGTTGTGGAAGGAGTATAAACTGCAGAGTTAGCCAGACCTGGGTTTGAAGCTCAATTCTGACAAACCTACATTGTCATATTATAAAACAAGAATAATAATCCCAAACTTCCAAAGTTGTTCCAAGGATGACATAAAGTTATACTAGTGTGAAGTGTCTAACTAATGATCTGGTTTATAGTATGTTCTTAATAAATAATCACTTCCAATACTCTTTTCACTTATTTAGCTTCACCAACTATAGTGTAGGTTAAAAACAAGAATTATATATTGGTCTTCTTAGTCATCTTTAAATATCTCAGTCTTAGCCTTCTTTAAATACTCCCTTAGAACCTGTAAAGTTGCCAAGACCACAATTAGCATGAAATAAATTCCAGGGGAGAAATAAATGGAAAAGGAGAGACAACAAAGACATTGATCTAGAAAACTAATTTGCTTTAAGGTAATGGTCATTAGAAGATGAAGGCCTGAGAACAAAAGCTGGGGCAAGAAGAAGGGGGAAAATCCAGAAGATTTATTTTTGGTTCTAATTTTTTTTAATGGAACTGAAAAATGCAATTTCTTGGCTTTTTATTGTTATTGATACAGACATTTAACATCTTTATCATGGCCTGATACTTTATTTACATAAAATATAACTAATTTTTTGGTTCGAACAAAACAGTCCTGGGTAAACACCAAGGAAAAAATTCCCTATGCTCTCCCTAAATCAATTCCTTATTTCCATTACCTGAGGCAGAGTTCTGAGTCGGATAAAACTGGGACTGACCCAAGGTGACATTTCTCACTTTGTCAAGGTAAAAGTCTCATTAGGAAGCAGATGCATCAGCATATTGAACCTCCAGTTAGCCATTTAGCAGCATTATGAAGTGCTCTGACCAGCGTTCAGAAAAACTGTACTTTTCAAATGATACATCATATAAACCGAGCCTTTACCCCCGCATGCCAAAACAACTCACTAAAAATGAAGAAATCGACCAAATTGGTAACATGGTGTAAGTAAGGGCATACTCCCCCTACCCTCCAACATCCAAAATAAATAATCACTTAACTGAATTCAACCTCCTTTTAATGAATTAATTGGATGCACTAATTTTGCATTTAGAATCACTCTTGGTAAATGTACCTGGGAACTTCAAGGAAGGAAATAGAAAATCCATAAATTCCTTGGAAAACATATGCCAAGTTCTTGTGTTTCTAGTCTACATTAATCCCCCATAAAGTGATTGAATGTACTGAAGAAGCTATCAGAATAATATAAGTTTCCTAAAAATTATCATTTTCATGACTCTGGATATTTCAAGTGAATGATTTTTAAGCTTAAATTATCCCGATAATTACCTCAAAGACACATTTTGCTTTTCAAAAAGATACAGAAGTTCATCCTAACACAGAGCTTAAATTCAACCTATTGTCATTTGTCTGTTTTTTCTTCTCTTTAGAAAACTAAAGAAATGCTATTTTCTAACATATTTAGCTGGAGATATAACTTTGTATATGATCTAAGATTTCCAAGAAACTAGCCAATCAATTAAATTTCTTGTTACTTGTAACACATAGAGTATTTATTTAGGTAGAATTCTTCAGATCCTAAAATCAATGATTTTTTTCCTAGAATTATTTACCTAGGAATGTCCATATGTCCATGCTACTTACCATGGTCTGATTTCTATAGTATTGAAAAAAAAAAATGCTGTGGTTTCAATATTTTTGCTCCCCCCAAAGTTTTAATGGGTTGTCAAAGGAAAAGAAAATCCCCTTCCCTTTTTGGGTCCTTTCCTGATCCAGCAGAGATTTAATTAAGAGTCTTTTAGGGTCTGATCAGAGACATTTACCATCTGTTTTTCTCTGAAGTCTGCTACCTGGAGGCTTCATCTACATAACAAAAACCTAGGCTTCCACAACCACCCTTACCTTAACTAGATTTTTTTCTGCTGACTTCAACTCTTCAGGCAGAGCTTAGCCCTTTCAAAAAAATTTTCAATCAGGAAATCTTTAAATCCACCTATGACCTGAAAGCTGTCTCGAACCCCCATCCACCTCCACCCCTCCCACCCTAAACCACACCCAGCCACCTGGCTTCAGGATGTCCCATTTTCCAGGCTGAACCAATGTACACCTAATATCTGTTGATTTATGTCTCTGCCTGTAACTTCTTTTCCCCCTAAAATATATAAAATCAAGCTGTAACCAGACCACCTTGGGCACACTTTTCAGGACGTCTTGGGGCTATGACATGGGTAATGGTGCTCACATTTGGCTCAGAATAAACCTCTTCAAGTATTTTACATAGTTTGACTCTTTTTTGTCCACAGTAATGAGGAATCCACCCTTATAAATTGATTAATGTATTTCTTAAAAGGGCTGGCAGATGTGGGTTTGTCAGAGGCATTTGAACCAGAGCATCTCCATCTTAAATATGAGCTGGGTAAAATGAGGCTGAGATCTGCTGGGCTGCATTCCCAGATGGTTAAGGCATTGTAAGCCACACAATAAAACAGAAAGTCAGGACAAGACACTGGTCATAAAGACCTTTCTGGTAAAACAGGCTGTAGTAAAAAAACTGGCCAAAACCCACCAAAACCAAGATGGTGGTGATGAGAGTGACCTCTCTCATCCTCACTGCTACACTCCTGCCAGCACCATGACAGTTTACAAATGCTATGGCAACATCAGGAAGTTACCTAATATGGTCTAAAAGGAGGAGGCATGAATAATCCACCCCTTGTTTAGCATATCATCAAGAAATAACCATAAAAATGGGCAAACAGCAGCCCTCAGGGCTGCTCTGTCTATGGAGTAGCCATTCTTTTGTTCCTTTACTTTCTTAATAAATTTGCTTTCACCTTACTCTACAGACTTGCCCTGAATTCTTTCTTGTGCAAGATTCAAGAACTCCCTCTTGGGGTCTGGATCTGGACCCCTTTCCTGTAACAGGTTTGCTTTCTTGCTCGCTTTGCCCTTCTGCCTTCTGCCACATAATGACATAGCAAAAAGGCCCTCACCACATGGCAGTGTTTTGAGCTTGGACTCCCAGCCTCCAGAACTCTGAGGAAATAATTTTCCATTCTTTATAAATTACCCAGTCTCAGGTATTTTGTTATAGCAGCACAAAAAGACTAAGACAAACCAATAACACAAAAATGCCTAAAATTGCATAACTACAGTTTTATTCTTTAGTTTAAAAAAAAATCCTATTAAAAGCAAATGTCTTTGGGGAGATAATTCTTTGAATTAGTAGTTTCAAATTTATCATGCCTAATATTTACCTGGAAAGTTTTATAACATGCAGACTTCCAAGCTCTGTCTCCTGATATCCCAATAGAATAAGGCTGGGAATCTACATTTTTAGCATGCCTCTGAAATAACTCCAACTGCACTTTGAAAAACCAGCCATAGTATAATTTTATAATGGATCCATTGTTAATAGTTTGGATGGGAAAATAAGTAGAGTGATCATGGATCCTCTGGGTTTCTGTAGGGAGGGGAATAATGGAGTCAGTAAGAACAGACAACAATTAAGAATTAGGAGACTGGAGGAATAAATAAGACAAATTTCACTTGTTTCATAAACTTGCCTAGTGCTTGCTACACCTAAAAATGGAGACTGTGTCAAAATTCCAGTGGCTCTTTTTTTAATTTTTTTGTTGATACATAATATTTGGACAAATTTATGGAGTATGTGTGATATTTGTTAGATGCAGAGAATGTGTAATGATTAAGTCAGGATATTTAGGTTAAGCATCACCTGGAGTATCATTTCTATATTAATGATGGGAACATTTCTTTATATATATATATGTGTGTGTGTGTGTATGTGTGTGTGTATATGTATATATATATGTGTATATACATGTGTGTGTGTATATATATATATATATTTTCTTTTTTTTAAGTTCTGGGGTACGTTTGCAGAAAGTGCAGGTTTGTTACATAGGTAAACGTGTGTCATGGTAATTTGCTGTACCTACCAACCAATGATGGGAACATTTCAAGTCTGCTCCTCTAGCTATTTTTAAATATGCAATACTTTGTTGTTAACTATAGTCACCGTGCTCTGCTATCAAACATTAAAACTTGTTCCTTCTATCTAACTGTATATTTGTACCCATTAAACAAAGTCTCTTTATCCTTCCCCTCACCCACCCACACACTCTTCCCAGCTTCTGGGATCTATCATTCTACTCTCTACCTCCATGAGATCAACATTTTCAGCTCCCAAATATGAGTGAGAACGTGTGATATTTGTCTTTCTGTACCTGGCTTGCTTCACTTAATATAATTTTCTCCAGTTCCATTCATATCCTACAAATGACATGATTTCATTATTTTTATAGCCTAATAGTATTCCCTTATCTATATATACCACATTTTCTTCATTCATTTTTTGATGAACAGTTAGGTTGATTCTATATCTTTGCTATTGTGAATAGATCTGCAATAAATGGGGTTACAAGTATCTCTTTGATATACTGATTTTCTTTCCAAGTGGCTGACTCTTTTTATTTTCAATTGAAAAGAGGTACAGAGGAAGGAAGGTGAGAGAGCATGAACGAGAGAAGAAAACTAGAGGAGCTAAAGACCAAAGCAATGAAGAGGAGGCTTTTGTCTATCTCCCGTCATTGTGTTCCAGGTGGTTCGTTTGTTTGTTTGATTGATTTTAATCTTTTTTATATACTTAAAGTTCTGGGGTACATGTGTAGAACACGCAGGTTTGTTACATAGGTATACATGTGCCATGGTGGTTTGCTGCACCCATCAACCCGTCATCTACATTAGGTATTTCTCCTAATGCTGTCCCTCCCCTAGCCTTGCACCCCTTGACAGGCCCTGGTGTGTGATGTTCCCCTCCCTGTGTCAATGTGTTCTCATTGTTCAACTCCCACTTATGAGTGAGAACACACAGTGTTTGGTTTTCTGTTCTTGGAAACAATCACTCTCAGTAAACTAACCAAGTGGCTGACTCTTAATGCTCAGACACTGTGTCTCACATCACCCCTTCCTTTCAAATTTGAAAACCAAGACATTTCAAGTATCAAACGGTCTGGTACCAAAACATAAAGCTCAGCAAATAAAACCCCAGAATTTATAATTTTGCTCCTTAAATTAGATTTGAATGCCATGTATCCTAGAATTCTAAGAAAGCTTCTTGTTTTTGAAGAAAGATACAGATAAACATGGGGACCAAATTTGTGGCCAAGGCAATTTGCAAGTAAGATTTATTTATGAAGAAAACTGAATCTGCCTAAGTTATTGTCCTCTAAATGTGACAATATTTATGGCACTACTCATGTTCTGCAACTAATAAAAATGACCTGAAAAGATTCTGCACCAAACCTTATGTTAATGTAAAGTTATCAGAGAAAAGAAAAGTGCAAATCAGTTAAGAAAAGCAGCATTAGACAATAGCCCCAGTGATGACTGGAACTCAAATATTTTGTCCCTACTATAGGTAGTTTTGGAAATATCTGTGCTTTGTACATAGAGAGATACCATATATTCCCTGCAGGTAATTGTGAATGATTGCCAAAGTAAAGCATAAATTCAGGAGAAGCTTAGGCTGGTAGGAGGCAAGGACTGTAAATCTGAACTTCCTGACATCTAAGGTTGAATTCTCAGCCCTTGTATCTCATAGATAATTTTACAAGGGAAGGGATTTTTTTAAGTGCCCTTACTAATTAAGTCTTTATCAAAATAACACTGTAACTCTCTGGTCTGGCAAATGACTTAACCAAGAATATAACATCAGAGAGACAATAAGAATCTCAGTCAATGGAGCGAGATTTTTGTGTTTTTTTCTATTGAAGATGAATGTGCCGTGAAACAGGTGTCACTAGAGCCTTACCATGCATGTGAAGGACCTGTCATTAGTGAGTAAGCCACAACAGTAATATCTACTAGCAGTTCACTTGCTATGGGCAACACTGAAGTTTCTAATATGAAAAATAAAAACAACTACCATTTATCAGGCACTTACTACTTGCCAAATACAATAATAAGAGCTTTATTTGATTTAACTAACTTAATCCTTACCATATCGCTAGAAGAAAGTGAGTGCTTCTTTTTATAGATGAGGACACTGAACCTCTGATGGTTTAAGTAACCCTAGTTAGACACAAAGTTGGCAAATAGTATAATTAGGTTTCAAATTTTACTTCAAATTATGCTACACCAATTTTTAATTCTGGTTTTAAAAAAATACTATATTTCTTCAATTTAGAGATGCCAATAATTATAATTGTTTAACTGCTTGGAAAGAAGAGATGGAAGTCAAGAAAAATTACTACAATACAAAGACCCATCAACAATTAAAAGATGCATCTATACCTAACAAACATTCAAATGTGAAATAAAGGATGTCTATTCTTTCTCATTTATTGGACCTTGTTAAAGTACTTAGCTAATGCCCAGGCATCAACCATATGACTGGCCTCATGGATAGGTATATTGTCTGTCTATCTGGAAGGCCCCATGGCTTATTTGTTAACTCAGTCTCTTGGTTCCCAGTGACCTCCTCCACCATTGGTCTTCAGCCATCCTTTCCCACAATTATATCCGTAACAGCTCCCTCTCCAAAAGTGCTAACTCAGACATACTGTTCTCTGACCTCAACTCTTCTCCACGTAACTGCTCCTACTTCAACCACGAGAGCATTGATTTCTCTGCTTTCCCTCAATCTATAAGCCCTCTATTTTAATAACTGTCTTCCCTAGCTAAGATTACATTTTACATCACTTCGATAATATCTTGAGATGTCTTTTTATTACACTCATCTGGCAAAAATCCAACCCTGAATAAATACAACTGTATTTTTTATTTTTAATTTTTGTGGTTACATAGTAGGTGTATATATTCATGGAGTACATGAGATGTTTTGATACAGGCATGCAATGCATAATAATCACATCATGCAGAATGCCGTATCCATCCCCTCAAGAGTTTATCCTTTGTGTTACAAACAACGCAATTATACTCTTTTAGTTATTTTCAAATGTACAGTTAAATTATTATTGACTATGTCACCCTGTTGTTGTATCAAATAATAAGCCTTATTCATTATTTTAACCATTATCTTGTACCATTAAACACCCCCACCTCCCTCCCACTCCACCCCATCCCAGTACTCCTCCCAGCCTTCAGTAACTATCCTTCCACTGTCTTTCTCCATGAGTTCAACTGCTTTGATTTTTACATCCCACAAATAAGTGAGAACATTCAATGTTTGTCTTTCTGTGCCTGGCTTATTTACTTAACGTAATGATTTCCACTTCCATCCATGTTGTTGCAAATGACAGCATGTCATTTTTTTTAAATAGCTAAATAGTACTCCATTGTGTGTAAGTGCTACATTTTCTTTAGCCATTCATCTGTTGATGTACACTTAGTCGGCTTCCAAATCTTGGCTAGTGTGAACGGTGCTGCAACAAACATGAGAGTGCAGATACCTCTTTGATAGACTGATTTTTCTTTCTTTTGGATATATACACATCAGTGGGGTTGCTAGATTATACGGTAGCTCTATTTTTGTTTTTTTGAGGAAACTCCAAACTGTTCTTCATAGTGGCTGTACTAATTAACAATTGTCCATTTTACCCACCTGAACACCAGTGAATAAACTTTCACAACAAGGCAAATTAATTCCTCTACAAATTCACGATCACCAAACTCGAAAGCAGTCTCAACTCTGCACATCAGTCTTACAATGCTGCATTTCATATGCCTATTTAGGAATTTTTTTGCTCACCTCAAATCACTGAATGCTCCCAAGTCAAGCTCCCTCCTTGCTTTCAGCATGTGACTCACCTCCTACTTTACAAATTAGAAGCCATTGGTCAAGGACTCACTCATCCTCCTTATAGCAAATATGCAAATTGGCCACACCTGCCCTCATTTTATCATTCTCACCTCCAGCCTCCATTCATGCTCCAGTTAAAGGTTACACTCCCACCTCTGGATGCCATATCCTCCCTCTTTCTCAGTGATACTACAGAATACAATAATCTGTTTTGTCTTTTCTGCCTTCCCACTGGATTTTTTCCCTATCTTTTTTTTTTTTTTTTGAGACAGAGCTCCCGTTAAAGAAGACTCACTTTTAATCTTATCCTTCTACCCTCCTTGGAGAGTTGGAAAGTCAGGCTCTCAAAATAATTGTTAGTATTTGCTGTCCCTATTTTCTCTTCTTCCACTCACTGCTCAAACTACTCCAATCTGGCTTCTACTCCCATTGCTACATAGAAACATCCCTCACAAAGATCATATAACCACATGTTCTTATTTTCTAGGCCTTCAAGCATCATTAAACTTCATCCTTATCAAAACACTGTCCCTTTGACTAATAAGACACATCGTTTTTTAGTTTTTCTCCTAACACTCTGACCATCTCTTTTCTATTTTCTTTTCAGATTCACCCTTCTCTTCCTAACCATAAAACATCAGAGTTCCTCAACGATACATCTCAGGTCCTTTCTTCTTTTTACTTGACATTTTCTGTTTAGGTGATCTCATTCAAGTGTGTGGCTTTAATTACAACTACATGCATAGAGATTCATTATCTTATTTCTCCACTCCCAAAAATCTTTCTTCTGAGTCCCAGACTGTGTGTCGACTGTCAACTAGACATCCCTAAAGCAACTCAGACTCAGCTTGTTCCAAGTTAAGTTCATGATACATTCTCAGTAATGTTTGTGGAATAAATGCATGGAAATGGCAATACCCACACAAAAATCTATGAGTGTAGGAAAACTAAGTCCAGAAGAGAGACAGCATTTTGGAAAAATCAGTTGTGAAAGCAGCAAATCTCTGTGTACAGAAGAGAGTCTACAGACTAAATTGAGTAGATACAAACCTCAATTTTAATGAAAACAATAAACTGATGATAAAAATAATGGAGGTGAGGAAAAGGGATATTGAATGACTAAAAAAGAGACAACCTAGACAAAGTAACCGTCCCCAACTGAAGATGGAATAACTTACTGATATTCATCTGTTGATAATCAAGAGTGAATATCCAATTAATGTCAATTAATTAATACTGGCATTCTATATATTGATTAAAAACAATTTACCTCATGTAGCATCTTCTTAAAAATTAGTACAGCTTCCTCCTTCCTCCTTCCCTATCTCTAATATTTGTTGAAAGTGACCAGTATGGTTATGGGCCAAACCAAGAAGGCAGCCAGGAAAAGAGGTATTCCTTCCAGTACCAAGAGTTTGTTCACATGCAGGAAAATTTATCTAACAAATGAGTGTATTAGGAATACTAGGAGCAAAGTATTTAATTGTCAAAGAAGCGAATTACAAATATGGAAATGGGTAGTCTAGAATAATCCCTCTGATGTTGCATTGGAATTGGAGGAACCAAAGTGTACTCATGGTTTTTAATACACATAGAAAGGTGTCAAAATAAATATAGATATAAATACATATTATGTATATGCATATTCTAATGTGTGCCTAAATTTAAAAACTGTTGATTCCCTGATACACACACTCACACATACACACATACACACACACACACACATTTATCAGGGGATTGGGAGTTTTTAAAGTTAAATATGCATCGCCAGAATCACTTGGAGAGCTTTTTAAAGCACAAATTAAATTACTGCCCCCCACCCTCCCCCAGCCGCCAGAGTTTCTGATTCAGTGTGTCTGGGGTGGAGTCCAAGAACTTTCATTTCTAATAAGTTCCTAGGTAATGTCGATTTAGCTGATCAAGGGACAACACAAACCACTGAATAAAGGCAAACACACAGTGTGTGTGTGTGTGTGTGTGTGTGTGTGTGTGTGTGTGTGTGTGTATTCCCAAGCTCTATCCTGGAAGAGGTCAAGAAGCAGTGATAGCCCAGCGGCAATAAATTTACCACCTGGCACTGTATCATGGTTTTTAAAAACCATTCACTACTGAAAGGAATGAAGGCTCCTTTAAAAAATGGCTGGTTCTGGAGCTGGAGCAAGAAAAGCAAGAACTGAACCTGGAACATCCTTTTGTGGAAAAAGTAAGGAAGTGCTCTAATAATGATGGGACATGTTAAAAGGACACACAAGCCAGCTTAAAGGAGCTCCTGCTGGCCAAATCTGGGACAATTTGAACATCAAAATAAATAATGGTAGCAACTTGGCCGGGTGCAGTGGCTCACGCCTGCAATCCCAGCACTTTGGGAGGCCAAGGTGGGCGGATCACCTGAAATCAGGAGTTCAAGACCAGCCTGGCCAACATGGTGAAACCCTGTCTCTACTAAAAATACAAAATATATATCTGAGCATGGTAGTGTGCACCTGTAGTCCCAGCTACTCAGGAGGCTGAGGCAGCAGAATTGCTTGAACCAGGAGGTGGAGGTTGCAGTGAGCCGAGATCACACCACTGCACTCCAGCCTGGGTGATGGAGTAAGACTCCATCTCAAAATAAATAAATATATTAATTAATTAAAATAAATAATGGAAGCAACTGATTATAACCTATTGAAAACATATTCAATAAAGTAGGAACCCATGAATATATACTGATATAGTGTAGGCTCATAGTAGAATCCAAGTTAATATTGCTTATTTATTAACAAATAATAAATATTAATTAACTTTACAATGAAGAGACCTCAAAGATACCATCTTGTGTGTGTAAATTTGGGGGTTCAAATGCAGTTTTTTTACATGGATATATTTTATAGTGTAAAGTCTAGGCTTTTAGTGTAACCATCACTCAAATATTGTATGTTTTGTACCCATTCTGTAATTTCTTATCCCTCACCCCCTCCCACCCTGCTACCCTTCTAAGTCCCCAGTGTCTATTCTTCCACCTTCTATGTCATTGTGTACACATTCTTTAGCTCTCACTTAAAAGTAAGAACAAGCGTATTTGACTTTCTCTTTCTGATTTATTTCACTTAAGATAATAGCCTCAAGTTCCATCCATATTCCTGCAAGACATGATTTCATTCCTTTTTGTGGCTGAGTAGTATTTTATTGTGCGTATATCTGTATATCACATTTTCTTTATCCAATCATCTGTTGATGAACACTTAGGTTGATTCCATATCTTTGCTATTGTGAATAGTGCTGCTATAAATATATGGGTGTAGGTATGGAAACCATCTTAACCAAAAGATAAAAGTTAACATCACCAGAAATGTGATACTGTGTGTCTCCTGAAATGGTGCAGAATACAGCATCATATCTGAAGTGTTCCTGACAAACATGCATGATCTCATTCATGAGGAAATATCAGATAAACCCAAGTTGAAAAACATTCTATAATGTAACTGACCTATACTCTTCAGAAAAGTCAAAACCATGATGAGAAAAGACTGCCAGATTGTTCCAAATTGAAAAAGACTTAAAGAGACATTATAACTAAATGAAATTTGTAAATCTGGAATATATCCTGGACATCATTAGGACAATTGGAAAAAGTTCAATGAATTCTGTGAGTTAGTAACAATGTATCAATGTAACTTCTGATTTCGATGGCTGTACTGTGGTTATATAGAATTGTATTTGAATGAAATACGTCCTAAAGTATTTAGAGGTAACAGGCAGCATGTCGGCAGTTGTATCAGTCAGGATTCTCCAGACAGACAGAACTAATAGGATTTATGTATATAGGAAAGGGAGATTATTAGGGAGAATTAACTCACATGATCACAAGGTAGAGTCCCACAATAGACCGTCTGCATGCTCAGGAGGTAGGAAGCCAGTAGTGATTCAGTCCAAGTCCAAAAGCCTCAAAAGTAGGGAAGTCAACAGCGTAGCCCTAAGTCTGTGGCTGAAGGCCCAAGAGCCCCCTGAAAACCACTAGTGTAAGTTCAAGAGTACAAAGGCCAAAGAATTTGGAGTCTGAGCATCCAGTGTGGGGAAAGGTGAAAGCCAGAAGACTCAGCAGGCCAGCTTACCTCACCTTCTTCCACCTGCTTTATTGTAGCCATGCTGGCAGGTGATTGGATGCTGTCCACCCATATTGAAGGTGGGTCTTCCTCTCCCAGTCCGCTGACGCAAATGTTAATCTCCTCTGGCAACAGCCTCACAGACACACCCAGAAACAATACTTTACCAGCTATCCAGGCAGCCTTCAATCCAATCAAGTTGACACCTAATATTAACCATCACAGCGGCTTACTCTCAAATGGTTCAAGGAAAAAAAATAGTAATATGTAGCGTATATGCACTTACAGAGAAACAAAATGATAGATCAAATGCAAAAATGACAAGAGTTGTGAATCTGAATGAGGGGCATACCAGAGGTTCTTTACGACCTTTCTGCAGGTTGAAAATTATTTTTAAAAACCAAAATTAAAACAGCCTACAAAATTGATATGAATAGAAATGTTAACTTCCAGTTCATTGCAAACTGACAGTTCTGTTCTTGACCAGATTGTATTGAAAGACACTTTAAGAGAGAGAATAGGGTTGGTGTGTGACCTTGACATTTCATAGGTGTGAGTTTTAAGCAGAATCCTAATGAAAACTTAATTTCTTTTAATCATGGGCTGATGTCTTCATATCTGGATTTATTTTCAGGCAAAATCGTAATGGTGTTATTGTTATTAACATTTAAATGCTTACCCTTTTCAACTCTGAATCATAATTTGGAAGAATTTTTGGGCATTTTTTTCCTTATTAACAGTTTAGTTTCATAGCAGAATGTGAAGCATGTTGCATGCAGATGTCATTTCCACTATAAATAGAGAAAGCACCTAATCTTCTCTCATTTTTGGCAATGTTTTCATTTAGATTTTTCTTTCCCTTTTCCTTTTCTTTCCTCCTTTAAGGAGAAATAAATATGTTGCTGAAAAACCACCAAAAAATGCATATGCTGCCAACTCCTATGTATTCTGATGATTTGCTAGAGTTTTTTCCTAATCATGTAGACAAATTTGTTCATTCTGCTTGCCAAAATACAGGTTTATTATGACTCGTAATGTAGTAACTTTCCTCAAGAAAAATTTTTACAGCCTTACCCAACCATACATCTTTATGCACCAAGCAACAACATGAATCACTGTCTAGGGAGTCACTGCATAAATAGAGATGTTAACATACTGGGTCACATATAAAATTGACTTAAACGTTTCTTTGATCTGCCTTTTAAATCCTCCTCTCTTTCTTGTGCCCTTGTGTCTGTAGATCACATTTCTATAAATTTCACATCATAGCATATTTTCAGAAACAAAATGTGCAGATGTATAATTGTAGTGTACTGGAATAGCATCTCAGCTGGAAGTATTCTTTTGTGGTTGTTATTATTACTATCCTTAAGCTAATACCATTTCACACTTACATGGTATTTAACACATGCCAAACCATCTTTATCCCCAAGACATCCTCCTTCTCCTGTGTCCCCAATCTCAGCAAGACTTTCTAGACAATTATCCATAAAGAAACTTGACAGTCATATACGTTTCCTTCCTCCCTTTCCATCCCCATGTAATAAATGCTAACTTGGGTTGATCCTGATGATATGGTTTGGCTGTGTCCCCACCCATATCTCTCCACATGTCATGGGAGGGACAAAATGGGAGGTAATTGAATCATGGGGATGGTTCCCCCCATGCTATTCTTGTGATAGTGAGTAATTTCTCATGAGATCTGATGGTTTTATAAGGGGCTTCTGCCTTTGCTTGGCTCTCATTTTTGTCTTGCATGCTGTCATGTGAAGAAGGACCTGTTTGCTTTCCCTTCTGCCATAATTGCAAGTTTCCTGAGGACTCCCCAGCCCTGTGGAACTGTGAGTCAACTAAACCTCTTTCCTTTATAAATTACCCAGTCACCACTTATATAGTAAATTTGTACCACAGAGGATAGGTTGCTGCTCTAAAGATACCCAAAAATGTGGAAGCAACTTTGGAACTGGGTAACAGTCAGAGGTTGGAACAGTTTCGACAGCTCAGAAGAAAACAGGAACATGTAAGAAAGTCTGGAACTTCCTAGAGACTTGGAGGGCTCAGAAGACAGGAAGACGTGGGAAAGTTTGGAACTTCCTAGAGACTTGAATGGCTTTGACCAAAATGCTGATAGTGATATGGACAATGAAGTCCAGGCTGAGATGGTCTCAGATGGAGATGAGGAACTTGTTGGGAACTGGAGTAAAAGTCAATCTTGCTATGCAAAGAAACTGGTGGCATTTTGCCCCCACCCTAGGGATCTGTGGAAATTTGAACTTGAGAGAGATGATTTAGGGTATCTGATGGAAGAAATTTCTAAGGAGCAAAGTGTTCAAGAAATTACTTGGATGCTGTTAAAATCATTCAGTTTTATGTATTCACAAAGCTATAGTTTGGAATTGGAGCTTATGTTTAAAAGAGAAGCAGAGCATAAAAGTTCAGAAAATTTGCAGCCTGATGATGTGATAGAAAAGAAAAACCCATTTTCTGAGGAGAAATTCAAGCTGGCTGCAGATATTTGCATAAGAAATGAGGAGCCAAATGTTATTCATCACAACAATAGGAAAAATATCTCCAGGGCATGTCAGAGGTCTTCACAGCAGTCCTTCCCACCACAGGTTCAGAGGCCCTGAAGGAAAAAATGGTTTTGTGGACTGCCCAGGGCCTTGCTACTTTGTGCAGTCTTGGGACTTGGTACCCTGTGTCCCAGCCATGGGTAAAAGGGGCCAACATAGAGCTCAGGCTATTGCTTCAGATGGTGTAAGCCCCAAGCTTTGGTGGCTTACATATGATGTTGGGTCTGCAGGTGCACAGAAGTCAAGAATTGAGGTTTGGGAACTTCCATCTAGATTTCAGAGGACATATGGGCATGCCTGGATGCTCAGGCAGAAGTTTTCTGCAGGGGTGGAGCCCTAATTGAGAATCTCTACCAGCACAGTGCAGAAGGGAAATGTGGGATTGGAGCCTCCACACAGAGTCCCCACTGGAGCGCTGCCTAGTGGAACTGTGAGAAGAGGGCCACCATACTCCAGACTCCAGAATGGTAGATCCACCAGCAGCTTGCACCATTTTTGTGCCTGGAAAAAGCCACACACACTCAATGCCAGCCCATGAAAGCAAAGAGGAGGTGGGGTGTACCCTGCAAAGCAACAGGGGTGGAGCTGCCCAAGGCCATGGGAGCCCACCTCTTGCATCTGCATGACTCCATGTGAGACATGGAGTCAAAGGAGAGCATTTTGGAACTTTGAGGTTTAGTGACTGCCCTATTGGATTCTGGACTTGCATGAGGCCTGTAGCCATTTGTTTTGGCTAATTTTTCCCATTTGGAACAGGTGTGCCCCATGCCTGTACCCCCATTGTATCTAGGAAGTAACTAACTTGCTTTTGATTGTACAGGATCATAGGCAGAAAGAACTTGTCTTGAGTCAGGTAAGACTTTGGACTTGGACATTTGAGTTAATGCTGGAATGAGTTAAGACTTTGGGGGTCTGCTGGAAGGACATGATTGTGTTTTGAAATGTGAGGACATGAGATTTGTGAGGGGCCAGGGGTGGAATGATATGGGTGTCCTCACGCAAATCTCATCTTGAATTGTAGTTCTCATAATCCCCACATGTCATGGGAGACCTTATAGGAGGTAATTGAATCATGGGTTGGTTTCCCCCAAAGTATTTTCATAATAGTAAGTTACCATAAGATCTGGTGGTTTTATAAGGGGCTTTCCCCTTCATTCAGCTCTCATTCTTCTGTCTCCCGCAGCCCTGTGAAGAGGTGCCTTCCACTGCGATTGTAAGTTACCTGAGGCCTCCCCAGCCATGCAGAACTGTAAGTCAATTAAACTTTTTTTCTTTATAAATTACCCAGTCTTGGGCAGTTCTTTATAGCAGCACGAGAACAGACTAATACACCTGCTTTCATAGCAGCTCTCTTATCCACCCCTCTTTATTCCCATTGCCCTGACTTGGTCCAGACATGCAACCTCTCACTCCCGCCTTAGTCACATGTCTCATCTCCCCTCCAGCTCTCTGCACAGCCCCCACCCACACTGCAATCAGATTTACAATATTCTGACAATCACATCTCTCTTTTACTTAAACCTTTTTAGGTTTTAAGGACTTCCTTTCCCTACAAACTACATACACTCTTTACCTGATCTAATTTTATTTCCATCTCCCTCCCCAATCCTGGTTCTTGCTGTATGTAAACTTAGACCCTATACCCTAGACTTCAGTAATAATGAGCATCTTACCTTTTCTTGAATATGTTCTAGTTCTATGCTTACATTAATCTCTTTGCAATATCTTTACTCCTCATCACCAATTCAGTCCACTTATGTAGTTCTCAGTATCTATTTTATTTTACTGCACCTAGAAGGTAGTATTGTCTTACCACCACTTTTAAATCCCTAACACCCACAACAGTACCTGGCATATATTAATCATTCAACACATAGATGCCAAATTACTAAATTCTGTATTTCAAAGTCCAAACTAGATGCTTTCTACATGACACCAATGCCAGTGGAAAATATAGCATGGCCATGTTAGGATACTAGAGATGCCCAGACAAGGAAATAACAAGACATTTCAGCCAGGAGTCAGGACACCCAGGAAAAACAGTTGAGAAATTTTAACTCAGGGACAGAAATTTAGAAAGGATTTTACCAGACAAGAAAACCAATGAGAAAACAAATGAAATTAGAAAGTAAGATACATGCAAAAGACAAAAGCCAAAGGATCACACCAATCTGGAAGTATTGCCTGAACCAAGAAGAATTTGGAACATACAGGACACAGACCAAGCATGGAACAGAGCTGGGAACTGTATGAAGTCAAGAACCAGGAAAGTGATAGGAGGAGCTGGCCAGAGGCATCCAAAAGAACAGAAAGCTTAAGGAAAAAAGCTCCTTTTTGGGTGGTGGTGCAAAGCAGTCAATGCTGCCCAATGCCTTGACTCAAACATACTTCACCTTCTCCAGGTGCAGTGGTACATGCTTGTAATCCCAGCACTTTGGGAGGCAAAGATTGGAGAATCACTTGAGGCCAGGAATTTGAGACTAGCCTAGGTAACATAGCAAGACCCTTATCTCTACAAAAAAGTTAAAACTTAGCCAGATGTGGCAGTATGTGCCTGTAGTCTCAGCTACACAATAGGCTGAAGCAGGAGGATGGTTTGAGCCCAGGAGATCAAGGTTACAGTGAGCTATGATTTTACCACTGCACTCCAGCTTGGGCAACAGAGCAAGACCCTGTCTCTAAAAAAAATAAAAAATAAAAAAGCACTTCACTTCATGCAATCGGGAAGCTAAATTACCTTCAATATGAGCATCTTCACCTTTGGAAACTCTTCATGCTTCAAAGACTTGGTTTTTGTAAGTATAAGGTTATTCAGCGCCAATTCTAGTGAATGAGATGGGTGACCAAGTTCATAGAAACTCTTTTGGTCAGAAACAAGGTATGATCATAAAGTAATAAGATTGATTTTCCTCTGTAGCTCTGGCTGTAAAGGGAATTCCGAAAGAATAGTTTTTAAAAACATTTAAACATCTTAAGATTTAGAATGGCATTACTGAGATGAATGAACAGCCTCTCCCACCTCCCCCAAGGTGACTTCTTTCAAATAAGATAGAGTATACTTGGATACAGATTTCAATGTGTTTGCTTAAAAATCAATTGTGTTAGGGGCTTTGCCCAGCATGCGTACTACAGAGTATTAGCTCCATTGACAGGGGGCAAAAAATAATATTTCTGTGGGCATAGTAGTTTGGGAAATAATGAATTAAGTAAATTCTCTTTCCTGGCATTCTTTTCCTGGTCTTTTATATGCTGATGCACCTACGGCTCTTCCCATAGTACTAAGATGATTAGTTGGTGATTTGACCATTTCACAGAGCATCTCACAGGGCCAACCACTCCATACAACACTCTTTGGTGAAGAGCTTCTAAGGAATAGAGATGAACCATAATCAAATTCTGAATTTTTGGCAAGTTATTTTCCAAAATATAAGTCAAAATGTATAGCAAATTTTATAAAACTTATATAACACATTATTTCCTCATCCAAAAATATTGGGATAATAATGCCTACTTCATATACATATTGATCCTTAAATGAGCTAATGCATTTGGAGCCTCACTGAAAAAGTCAAGACTGAGGAACCAGAAAGATGAAAAAGAGAGTGCACATGCATACAAGAGGAAAAAAACACTAACACAAACATGCAAGTTGAAAGGGAAAAGGAACAGCAGCCAATGCTGTCCCATGCCTGGACCCAAACCCACTTCCCCACAGCAGGGCCAGGAAGCTACACTGCCTGCGATATGAACATCTTCACCCTTGGAAACTCCTTATTCAGATCAAAGGTTTGGGCACTGCTTTTTTTCAGATAGTTGTGAAGATTATAATTCTAGAATTCGACAACTTTTCTAAGCAAAGCCTGCTGAATATAAGCTGTAGTCAGTGGCTATCTATCAAACATGAGTTGAGGGGTGTATTAGGCCATTCTTGCATTGCTACAAAAAAATGTCTGAGACTAGGTAATTTATAAGAAAAGAGGTTTAATTGGCTCATAGTTCTGCAGGCAGTACAGGAAGCATAATACCAGCAACTGCTTCTGGGGAAGCCTCAGGAAGCTATAACATTGGTGTAAGAGTAATTGTGGGTTTTGCTGTTAAAACTAAAACCACAATTACTTTTGCACCAACCTAATATACTCATGGTGGAAGGCAAAGTGGGACAAGTGAATCACGTGGTGGAAGCAGGAGCAAGAGAGAGAGAGAGTGGCGGGAGGAGGTGCCACATACTTTTAAATGACCAGATCTCTGGAGAACTCACTATCACAAAAACAGCACCAAGCCAAGCCATGAAGTTTCTACCCCCATGATCCAAACACCTCCCACCGGGCCCCACTTCCAGCACTGGGGATTACAATTCAACATGAGATTTGGATGGGGACAAACATCCGAACTATATCAAGAGGGAATGAGGAAAGGCCCGCCCAACCAACCAGGAAACCCCAGGAGCCTGCCACTCTACATTTAATGCCTGCTCAGCATTGCAACTGTTCCTTAAAAGGTAATCCACAAGAGAGGGGGAAGTGGGAGTTGTTCAAGGGGTATAGAGTGTCAGTTTTGCAAGATGAAAAAGTTCTAGAGATATGTTGTGCAGCAAGGTGCGTGTAGTTAACACTACTGTAATGTACACTTCAAAAAGGTTAAAATAGTAAGTTTTCTGTTAAGTGTGTTTTACCACCATAAAAAAAAAGTTGACTCACAAGCATCTTCTGGCATGTTCCAGAATGAGCAGAATATGTAACCTGCTTTTGAAAAGAAGGGTATTAGGTGGGGAAGAGTAAGAGAGTAGAAGAACAGGTGGTTTTCCACCCAGAAGGAAACTTCCATGGAGGGACCTAGGCAGCCAGCAGACCATAGCAGGATACTGGGTGTGTTGGGGATGAGAAAGTGGAGAGGATGGAAAGGAAATTGAAAGAGAGTGGCTAGAAAACTGTGGGGGTGAATAGATCGGGGCATCTGTCACCCTGTTGATCCAGTTGACCTATCTGAGTATGTCTTTACCAAGGCTGTAAAGACTAATTTTCTAATGTAGGAACATCAATCTTTGATGAAAGATAAAGGAATAGCAATCCCCTGCTTGGACTTCCAAATAAGCTCTCAAGCCCATTTGTTGGAATCCCTAGAAGCCACTCACATTTTTGCTTTTATAAGTGCCTACTCTGGTTTTTTGTACACATTAGCTCACTTAATTTAAAAGACACTATTATCATTATTATTATTATTATTATTTGCATATGTAGGTAAGGAAACAATATCAGAGATATTAGAAAAATCTCTTCAATATCACTCAAACAGTGGGCTGGGGATGGTGGCTCACACCTGTAATATTAGCATTTTGGGAGGCCAAGGTGGGAAGATCACTTGAGTCCAGGGGTTTGAGACCAGCCTGGGTCACATAGTGAAACCTTGTGTCTACAAAAAAAGAAAAAATTTAATTAGCCAGGTGTGGTGGCACATGCCTGTAGTTCCAGCTACTGGGGGTGGGAGTGCAGGGCTGAGGTAGGAGGATCATGAGCCCAGGAGGTTGAGGCCGTAGTGTGCCAAGATCACATCACTACACTCCAGCCTGGGCAACAGAGCAAGACTCTGTCTCAAAATAATTAATAATTATAATAATAATAACAGAGCTGAAAATTAAGTCTAAGTATGGTTGGCAGAAGGCCACAGCTGATTCCATTAATGGACAAATATATCTTGCTGAGAAACATTTGTTGAGTACCTACAATCACAAAGTATGATACAAAGAAGCTTGTCTTGCAGAAAAAACAAAGAGCTATAAATCTAGCTGGGAAGATAAACCATACACCCATAAGAAGATTGCTGCCACAAATTCAAACCAAGAATTGCTCATGGCTGTATCTATTATTTATTGGCACAATAGGCTGCCAAACAAACCACCACAAAATGCAGTGGCTTAAGACAATCAGCGTGTAATAGCTTCCAACTGTGCTGAGCAGTGGTTTAGACTGGTCCCAGCTGGACTAACAACCCATGCCTAGCAGTCGGCCGAAGTTCAGCTGTTCTAGGATGGCCTCTCCCGGGATGGCTGCGACAGCCTGGCCCCCTCCTCATTTCATCCTCCAATCTTTCTCAGGGAGAGTAGGGAAAGGAGAGAATCAATACAGAAAATGAAAACACATATATGCTTTTTCAGGCCTCTATATGTCCCATTTGCTGATGCCAGTCATGTGACTGAACTAGGATAGAAGAGAGGGCAATGACTCTAGCTCTGTAGTAAAAAAAAAAAAACAAAAAGAAAGAAAGAAAGAAAGAAAGAAAGAAAGAAAGGAAAAAAACCCTGCAAGTCACGTGGCAAAGAGCAGAGACCCAGGGAGGATGAAGAATTGAGGTCAGCAGTGCCATCCAAGTACCGCAAGAGCCGATGGTGGCTGTAACAGAAGGTCTGAGTGCAGTGGGCAGGGTGCTCTTCTAAGCATCTCACATAGTCTTTAAATAATTCTCAAAGCTTTTCTACGTGACAGTGATTACTATCCCCATTTTATAGATGAGGGAACCGAAGTACACAGAGGTTGACCATGTAGCCTCTGTCTGTAAATGGCAGAGCCTAATTTAAACACTGTCATGTCTGACTCCAATGCCTTTGTGTTTCAACTTGGACTTCAGAGAAAATTATTTTAAATAATGTTAAAAAGAATGATTTAAAATTTAAAATCTAGTTTGAAAAACATGACATTTTATCAAAATTCCAATCATAAGCTCTATAGTTTCTAAAAAGATATTTTATAGCAATTCTTTAATAATATTTGACAAATGAGTCAAGCCGTTGAATATTTATATTAGATATAAACACATTACCTTATTTTCAAAACTCTTCAGCAGGATTCACGAAAATTATGGTAAACCTAAAATAACACCAATTGTCTTCTGGCCTGGACACTAGGGAATATTTGAGTGTTACATGCTAAACAAGTGACAAAAAGCACCTGAGAAAATGTGCTACCTAGTATGCTTTTACATGTACAAATTCAAGAAAGTATTATAATGTATCATTTAAAATGAAATTAAAGCTTCTTAAGTGGTCAGAACACCATTGCATTGAATTTAGAAAACCGTAAGCAGGACGGTCACAAGCTATGCCATTTGCCCACACGGTCCATTACATTTTGTTCATTACTGCAGTGCATTTACTACAAAGAGCAATAAATCATTGAGAGCTATGGAAAATCTGGCCTCTAAAACACATGCAGTGGCAAGATTCAGCACAAGACTTGATCAAGATAATCCCCACACAACTAAGAAATTGTAGCTCACTTTTGGCAACAGTACACTTCAATTTCCTTTCCACCTTTTTGTTTCTCATAGCTCCTCACTGTGATACTATCACTTAGTTTGTGTTATATTCCTCTGGTCTATCTAGCAACAGGCGAGGGAGGTGGGAAGAGAGGAAAATCCCAAGAGTCATGCATTACTTGCCTTGTAGGGAGGGCAAGAGCAAGGAAGGGGGTGGAAGGATTTTCAAGAAAGAGATTCTAACACTGGTTCCCTGCTTGGTCATCAGCTTAGGCAATAGGCTTGTTACTATGCCCTGCATTTTAAATAGCAAGATAGAGATAGATCTGCAGCAGAGCAGCAAGCCCTTGCCAGATTTAGCCAAACAAGGATGGTCAGTGTGCCATGGGCAAAGTAGACACTTCAGATGCTAATCAGCTTGAGCAATCTTGTCAGTACCCACCCTAGAGAGCTGTTCATCAGGACAAGACCTCACTGAAAGAGCCTTCAGCAAAGACCACCCGCCTTGAGAACTAAACATGCTAACTGTGCATAGCAAGGGACAGTCTGCAGGTGGATCTCACAAAATCCCACTAAATCCTCATAGGGACTCACACATTTGCCCCAAAGGGGCCAGAATTTGGACACCTGCTACAGAGAGAGCATTGAACAGCAACACCCAACACTGGGTTGCAATTCCATATCCAGTAAGTTAAAAATATATATTAGTTCTTCTCCTACCATACCCAACCCCAGAAAATCTAGAGGCACAGTAAAGGGAAGAGAGAGAAAGCATGGAATAGCAGACTATGTTCTTTCCCCATTCCAAGCCCTTCACAGCCAGGCCTGGCCCATGCTAGGAGGAGGGGAGACGATAACCTACACTAAGACTGACATTTGAAATCGGCCTAGGCTCGACTGGAGTTGCTAATAACTGAATGTGACTGGAAAGCCATGGGATAAACCTGAGATGTCACGGAGAAATAGAAAAAAGAGATTCAGCAGAGCGTGGTAGAAGGCAATGATTGGAGAAAAATAACACGATTCCTAAATCAGACTCTCCATAAGTCCGTAAATCTTTATCTAGGTCTCAATTTTCTCCTTTGAGAATTGGAATCCTTCCAGTTTTAACATACCCTAAGAGCCAAGCTCTTTACATACATAACTGGATTTTTTATGTGACAACCGAATTCTAATTCTAATACAGTTCTAATGCTGTACACAGAGTGTAAAATTGCCACATTCCATCTTCAATTTCAGGTTCTGCTACAGTAAACAAAACCACCAAAATTAGTATTCAAAACCATCAGAAATGAGTAATGAACATTCACCAATGTTGACTTCATCATCATGGACCTCGCCCCCTTGGAGTGGGAGACATTAGTCCAGGTGTCAAAACATGGTTAGCTTTAGTCGTGCTTCAGAATAAATTTTCTTAGTTTCTCTAGCTCTTCAACCCAATACAATCAGCAACCCATATGCAGTCAGGCTTCTGACAGTTGTTTAACAGATGTAGTGAAAGTTCACAATGTGATGTTACGCAGTAATAATGCTTCTTGAGTTTTTCTTTTGGGGGTGATTTCAGTTTTTCATAGAAGGCAGTAATGAACCATTGGTCTCCCCTTAATAATTAACAAATCACTTGATCATTTCCCTTAGGACTAATTCTGCCTTTATTAAACAGTGACAGCAGAAACTTTGTTCTGAGTTCTAATGGGATCCTTTCACTGGTAAGAGTGTACAGCTTTTTCGTAAAAGTCAAGCAAATTTACCAATGAATCAAGAACATATATTCATATCTGTGATTAAAAGGAATTCTATATAAAGTTATTTTATGAAGTAAGCCATCTCTGGTTTATTTTCTTTCCTATAAATTCTATTTCCTATTTATCAGACTGGCAAAAAAATTAAGTTCAGCTGACATTTTAAATGTTTTGTTATTATAGGTGGAGCTAAGAAATACCAGTACCTCCACTGCAGAAGGGATTGTTCTGGAAGCAGGCATCCCCCCTAGGCTCTGGGGCAGATGGAACAGAGCAGACTGAGAGGATGAACCTGGATTGTATTTGTTTCCCCAAGCCTGCAACCTAAGGACTGACAAGGAGCTCATGGTAGTTTGGAAGGCAGAGGCCTTTTTTAGCAGACCCACATGTGAGCAAACACTAATTGAAGGGGATGGCCTCATGGCACAAGTGACCTAATAAATCAGCCTGATATACAGGGGAGGTATCAGAGCACTGGGAATCATGTCAAGGGGGATCCCATAGAATATGGGGATAAATGGGCCGTTGTTTTTACTCAGCTATTGGCAGGTTGTCTATTATATAGTGAAAAACAATCCAGCTTATAGGATGATCTAAGTTTTCCTTCTCTAAAATTCAAATCTAAATAATACTTGTTATATAAGTGGACCCTGGTTTAGTTTCTACCATTTAAGCAGGTGATAACAGATAGACCCTTACTCTCACTTTGTCTGCCAGGCTGGAGTGCAGTGGCACAATCATGGCTCATGGCAGCCTCAACCTCCCAGGCTCAAGCAATCCTCCCACCTCAGCCTCCCAAGTAGCTGGGACCACAGGCACATGCCACCATATCTGGATAACATTATTACATTTTTACTGAATGAGCAGTTTGCCCAGCCCTAAACCCTGGGCCCAAATGCTTATATAATAGTAACTGTGAAAGAAAATATCTGCTTCTCACCTACTGCAGCTGCTGAGAACTGGGCTCACAGGGGCTGGTGTGGCTTGAATGTGTCCCGCAAAAGCTCATGTGTTGGAAGCTTAACCTTCAACACAACAGTGTTGGAAGGTGGGGCCTAATGAGGACAGAGCCCTCATAAATGGATTAATGTCATTCATTATCATGGAAATGGGTTAGTTATTGATAGAGTGGGTTGTTTTAAAGCACGTCTGTTTGTTCCAATTTTTCTAAAATATCAAAATTTTATATATTAGAAAAGCATGTCCAGCCCCTGGTGTCTCTCTTTTTGGCATGTGCTCACTTGTTGTCTCACTTTCCACCATTTGATGACACTGTCCAAAGGCCTTCACCATATACCAGCCCCTTGATTTTGGACTTTCCTTCCTCCAGAAACATGAGCTAAATAAATTTCTGTTCCTTATAAATTACCCAGCCTGTGGTATTCTGTTATAGCAACAGAAAACAGACTAAGACAGAGGCTTAACCCCAGCACTCTCAGGGAAGAATTATCTTAACCATCAAAGGTCAACATAATTAAGAAATCTATATGGGTCAGTGAGTTACAAGCAAATTCCAAACATGTAACTATGATAGATAAAGTACTCAAAAAATGACATAAGCATGATTCTATGTTCCTTATTGAAGAAGAGGTCAGGCAGAGTAGGGGTTTAAAAAGCATTCCAATCCATACATTACTTGCCACTTAGTGCTATAAGCTCAAAGGATATATTTTCATTTGATACCAGAGGATGTCAGCTGAAGGTTCTCCTCTGAATTTCTCTTTTTTGAGCGTCCCTAAGTCACACTCAAGAGACACCAGACAAGTATTAGCACATCATTTAGACCATGATATTCAAGTGCTACTTTTCAATTAGCATAAGTGTATCAGACCGTCCTCATATTGCTATAAATAAATACCTAAGACTGGATAATTTATCGTTAAAAGAGGTTTAATTGGCTCACAGTTCTGCAGGCTGTACAAGAAGCATGATGCTGGCATCTGCTCAGCTTCTGGGGAGGTCTCAGGAAACTTACGATCATGGTGGAAGGCAAAGAGGATGCAGACCCATCTTACATGGCCGGAGCAGGAGGGACAGAGAGCAAGCAGGGAGGTGCTGCATACTTTTAAACAGCTTAACAACTCACTATCACGAGAGCAGCACCAAGGGGATGGTGCCAACCCATTCATGAGAACTCAACCCCCATGATCCAATCACTTCCCACCAGGTCTCACCTCCCTCACTGGGAATTACAATTCAACATGAGATTTGTTGGGGACACAGATCCAAACCATATCAGTAAGTCAGTCTAAGCAGTTGGGAATCAGGGAGAGAGACAAGGAGAAAGAAAGGATACTCTGAAGCCAGAGAGGACCAAAGGGATACTGTCCTTGTAAAAGCTGTCTTTTAAATGAGCAAAGGCACCAGCAGAGATTCTAAAAATCATTGTAGCTACCAATGTTCATTAACAGCAAATTATTGTTTCTGGGACTCTGCTAATAGATCACTAAGGCAGTAGCCATCACAGAGATTACTGTTTTGCTCTGGCCTCAACCTCCTGACCTCAGGTGATCCACCCACCTTGGCCTCCCAAAGTGCTAGGATTACAGGCATGAGCCACAGTGCTTGGCCTCCCAAAGTGCTAGGATTACAGGCATGAGCCACAGTGCCTGGCCTACCATTTTGCTCTGAATGAAGCAACAACCTCATCAGATGGCCCTCCACCTACCCTGTTTGAGCGATGTGATTCTTGCCTGTCTGGAGTGGTGATGGTTGGGCCTGCCCCAAACACAAGGGACCAGTCAGCCTCATGGGATTTCTCACCACCTTAGACTGCTTCCATTGCTATGACCATCCATCTCTACCAAAACATGTGCTCTCTGTGTTATTTAAAATCAATTTTTCAAAGCTTTTCATTGATTTTTCAAAGTGAAACACAAAGAATAAGGAGTAAACCCATTGTTTATTATTGGCAAAGCATATTTAAACTGTCACATCTAATTTTGGTGAAAGCTGCACTTTAGTGGTGTTTGGTATGAGTGCAAACAAAATACAATGACATTTTAGAGCTGAGGGAACATCCTCATTTTACAGATGAGAAAGCCACTA